>NW_027472006.1:0-300000 GCF_965638725.1 Aptenodytes patagonicus
CACCTGCCCTAGGCAGCCCTTCCACAGCCCCACAAGCACTGGCGCTCTGAGCTTCCTAGCCACAGCACAGTGGGGACGTTCCTTCTCGGCACAGCCACAGCCCAGCTCCGAAATTCAAAACGTCCAGCCACTGCTCCCACACCAAAGGGGCTAGCACTGAAAGCTCTTGCTGGCCAGCACCTGCCCTAGGCAGCCCTTCCACAGCCCCACAAGCACTGGCGCTCTCAGCTTCCTAGCCACAGCACAGTGGGGACGTTCCTTCTCGGCACAGCCACAGCCCAGCTCCGAAATTCAAAACGTCCAGCCACTGCTCCCACACCAAAGGGGCTAGCACTGAAAGCTCTTGCTGGCCATCACCTGCCCTAGGCAGCCCTTCCACAGCCCGACAAGGACTGGCGCTCTGAGCTTCCTAGCCACAGCACAGTGGGGACGTTCCTTTTCGGCACATCCAGAGCCCAGCTCCGAAATTCAAAACGTCCAGCCACTGCTCCCACACCAAAGGGGCTAGCACTGAAAGCTCTTGCTGGCCATCACCTGCCCTAGGCAGCCCTTCCACAGCCCCACAAGCACTGGCGCTCTGAGCTTCCTAGCCACAGCACAGTGGGGACGTTCCTTCTCGGCACAGCCACAGCCCAGCTCCGAAATTCAAAACGTCCAGCCACTGCTCCCACACCAAAGGGGCTAGCACTGAAAGCTCTTGCTGGCCAGCACCTGCCCTAGCCAGCCCTTCCACAGCCCCACAAGCACTGGCGCTCTGAGCTTCCTAGCCACAGCACAGTGGGGACGTTCCTTCTCGGCACAGCCAGAGCCCAGCTCCGAAATTCAAAACGTCCAGCCACTGCTCCCACACCAAAGGGGCTAGCACTGAAAGCTCTTGCTGGCCATCACCTGCCCTAGGCAGCCCTTCCACAGCCCCACAAGCACTGGCGCTCTGAGCTTCCTAGCCACAGCACAGTGGGGACGTTCCTTCTCGGCACATCCAGAGCCCAGCTCCGAAATTCAAAACGTCCAGCCACTGCTCCCACACCAAAGGGGCTAGCACTGAAAGCTCTTGCTGGCCAGCACCTGCCCTAGCCAGCCCTTCCACAGCCCCACAAGCACTGGCGCTCTGAGCTTCCTAGCCACAGCACAGTGGGGACGTTCCTTCTCGGCACAGCCAGAGCCCAGCTCCGAAATTCAAAACGTCCAGCCACTGCTCCCACACCAAAGGGGCTAGCACTGAAAGCTCTTGCTGGCCATCACCTGCCCTAGGCAGTCCTTCCACAGCCCCACAAGCACTGGCGCTCTCAGCTTCCTAGCCACAGCACAGTGGGGACGTTCCTTCTCGGCACAGCCACAGCCCAGCTCCGAAATTCAAAACGTCCAGCCACTGCTCCCACACCAAAGGGGCTAGCACTGAAAGCTCTTGCTGACCATCACCTGCCCTAGGCAGCCCTTCCACAGCCCCACAAGCACTGGCGCTCTGAGCTTCCTAGCCACAGCACAGTGGGGACGTTCCTTCTCGGCACAGCCACAGCCCAGCTCCGAAATTCAAAACGTCCAGCCACTGCTCCCACACCAAAGGGGCTAG
Organism: Aptenodytes patagonicus; assembly: GCF_965638725.1. Lineage (NCBI taxonomy): Eukaryota > Metazoa > Chordata > Aves > Sphenisciformes > Spheniscidae > Aptenodytes > Aptenodytes patagonicus. Next base: position 1,571 of record NW_027472006.1, read on the forward strand.
CACTGAAAGCTCTTGCTGGCCATCACCTGCCCTAGCCAGCCCTTCCACAGCCCCACAAGCACTGGCGCTCTGAGCTTCCTAGCCACAGCACAGTGGGGACGTTCCTTCTCGGCACAGCCACAGCCCAGCTCCGAAATTCAAAACGTCCAGCCACTGCTCCCACACCAAAGGGGCTAGCACTGAAAGCTCTTGCTGGCCATCACCTTCCCTAGGCAGCCCTTCCACAGCCCCACAAGCACTGGCGCTCTGAGCTTCCTAGCCACAGCACAGTGGGGACGTTCCTTCTCGGCACAGCCAGAGCCCAGCTCCGAAATTCAAAACGTCCAGCCACTGCTCCCACACCAAAGGGGCTAGCACTGAAAGCTCTTGCTGGCCATCACCTGCCCTAGCCAGCCCTTCCACAGCCCCACAAGCACTGGCGCTCTGAGCTTCCTAGCCACAGCACAGTGGGGACGTTCCTTCTCGGCACAGCCACAGCCCAGCTCCGAAATTCAAAACGTCCAGCCACTGCTCCCACACCAAAGGGGCTAGCACTGAAAGCTCTTGCTGGCCAGCACCTGCCCTAGGCAGCCCTTCCACAGCCCCACAAGCACTGGCGTTCTGAGCTTCCTAGCCACAGCATAGTGGGGACGTTCCTTCTCGGCACAGCCACAGCCCAGCTCCGAAATTCAAAACGTCCAGCCACTGCTCCCACACGAAAGGGGTTAGCACTGAAAGCTCTTGCTGGCCATCACCTGCCCTAGGCAGCCCTTCCACAGCCCCACAAGCACTGGCGCTCTGAGCTTCCTAGCCACAGCACAGTGGGGACGTTCCTTCTCGGCACAGCCACAGCCCAGCTCCGAAATTCAAAACGTCCAGCCACTGCTCCCACACCAAAGGGGCTAGCACTGAAAGCTCTTGCTGGCCATCACCTGCCCTAGGCAGTCCTTCCACAGCCCCACAAGCACTGGCGCTCTGAGCTTCCTAGCCACAGCACAGTGGGGACGTTCCTTCTCGGCACAGCCACAGCCCAGCTCCGAAATTCAAAACGTCCAGCCACTGCTCCCACACGAAAGGGGCTAGCACTGAAATCTCTTGCTGGCCAGCACCTGCCCTAGGCAGCCCTTCCACAGCCCCACAAGCACTGGCGCTCTGAGCTTCCTAGCCACAGCACAGTGGGGACGTTCCTTCTCGGCACAGCCACAGCCCAGCTCCGAAATTCAAAACGTCCAGCCACTGCTCCCACACCAAAGGGGCTAGCACTGAAAGCTCTTGCTGGCCAGCACCTGCCCTAGGCAGCCCTTCCACAGCCCCACAAGCACTGGCGCTCTGAGCTTCCTAGCCACAGCACAGTGGGGACGTTCCTTCTCGGCACAGCCACAGCCCAGCTCCGAAATTCAAAACGTCCAGCCACTGCTCCCACACCAAAGGGGCTAGCACTGAAAGCTCTTGCTGGCCAGCACCTGCCCTAGGCAGCCCTTCCACAGCCCCACAAGCACTGGCGCTCTGAGCTTCCTAGCCACAGCACACTGGGGACGTTCCTTCTCGGCACAGCCACAGCCCAGCTCCGAAATTCAAAACGTCCAGCCACTGCTCCCACACCAAAGGGGCTAGCACTGAAAGCTCTTGCTGGCCAGCACCTGCCCTAGGCAGCCCTTCCACAGCCCCACAAGCACTGGCGCTCTGAGCTTCCTAGCCACAGCACAGTGGGGACGTTCCTTCTCGGCACAGCCACAGCCCAGCTCCGAAATTCAAAACGTCCAGCCACTGCTCCCACACCAAAGGGGCTAGCACTGAAAGCTCTTGCTGGCCATCACCTGCCCTAGGCAGCCCTTCCACAGCCCCACAAGCACTGGCGCTCTCAGCTTCCTAGCCACAGCACAGTGGGGACGTTCCTTCTCGGCACAGCCACAGCCCAGCTCCGAAATTCAAAACGTCCAGCCACTGCTCCCACACCAAAGGGGCTAGCACTGAAAGCGCTTGCTGGCCATCACCTGCCCTAGGCAGCCCTTCCACAGCCCCACAAGCACTGGCGCTCTGAGCTTCCTAGCCACAGCACAGTGGGGACGTTCCTTCTCGGCACAGCCACAGCCCAGCTCCGAAATTCAAAACGTCCAGCCACTGCTCCCACACCAAAGGGGCTAGCACTGAAAGCTCTTGCTGGCCATCACCTGCCCTAGGCAGCCCTTCCACAGCCCCACAAGCACTGGCGCTCTGAGCTTCCTAGCCACAGCACAGTGGGGACGTTCCTTCTCGGCACAGCCACAGCCCAGCTCCGAAATTCAAAACGTCCAGCCACTGCTCCCACACCAAAGGGGCTAGCACTGAAAGCTCTTGCTGGCCAGCACCTGCCCTAGGCAGCCCTTCCACAGCCCGACAAGGACTGGCGCTCTGAGCTTCCTAGCCACAGCACAGTGGGGACGTTCCTTCTCGGCACATCCAGAGCCCAGCTCCGAAATTCAAAACGTCCAGCCACTGCTCCCACACCAAAGGGGCTAGCACTGAAAGCTCTTGCTGGCCATCACCTGCCCTAGGCAGCCCTTCCACAGCCCCACAAGCACTGGCGCTCTGAGCTTCCTAGCCACAGCACAGTGGGGACGTTCCTTCTCAGCACAGCCACAGCCCAGCTCCGAAATTCGAAACGTCCAGCCACTGCTCCCACACCAAAGGGGCTAGCACTGAAAGCTCTTGCTGGCCATCACCTGCCCTAGGCAGCCCTTCCACAGCCCCACAAGCACTGGCGCTCTGAGCTTCCTAGCCACAGCACAGTGGGGATGTTCCTTCTCAGCACAGCCACAGCCCAGCTCCGAAATTCAAAACGTCCAGCCACTGCTCCCACACCAAAGGGGCTAGCACTGAAAGCTCTTGCTGGCCATCACCTGCCCTAGGCAGCCCTTCCACAGCCCCACAAGCACTGGCGCTCTGAGCTTCCTAGCCACAGCACAGTGGGGACGTTCCTTCTCGGCACATCCAGAGCCCAGCTCCGAAATTCAAAACGTCCAGCCACTGCTCCCACACCAAAGGGGCTAGCACTGAAAGCTCTTCCTGGCCAGCACCTGCCCTAGGCAGCCCTTCCACAGCCCCACAAGCACTGGCGCTCTGAGCTTCCTAGCCACAGCACAGTGGGGACGTTCCTTCTCGGCACAGCCACAGCCCAGCTCCGAAATTCAAAACGTCCAGCCACTGCTCCCACACCAAAGGGGTTAGCACTGAAAGCTCTTGCTGGCCATCACCTGCCCTAGGCAGCCCTTCCACAGCCCCACAAGCACTGGCGCTCTGAGCTTCCTAGCCACAACACAGTGGGGACGTTCCTTCTCGGCACAGCCACAGCCCAGCTCCGAAATTCAAAACGTCCAGCCACTGCTCCCACACCAAAGGGGCTAGCACTGAAAGCTCTTGCTGGCCATCACCTGCCCTAGGCAGCCCTTCCACAGCCCCACAAGCACTGGCGCTCTGAGCTTCCTAGCCACAGCACAGTGGGGACGTTCCTTCTCGGCACAGCCACAGCCCAGCTCCGAAATTCAAAACGTCCAGCCACTGCTCCCACACCAAAGGGGCTAGCACTGAAAGCTCTTGATGGCCAGCACCTGCCCTAGGCAGCCCTTCCAGAGCCCCACAAGCACTGGCGCCCTGAGCTTCCTAGCCACAGCACAGTGGGGACGTTCCTTCTCAGCACAGCCAGAGCCCAGCTCCGAAATTCAAAAACGTCCAGCCACTGCTCCCACACCAAAGGGGCTAGCACTGAAAGCTCTTGCTGGCCCTCACCTTCCCTAGGCAGCCCTTCCACAGCCCCACAAGCACTGGCCCTCTGAGCTTCCTAGCCACAGCACAGTGGGGACGTTCCTTCTCAGCACAGCCAGAGCCCACCTCAAAAATTCGAAACGTCCAGCCACTGCTCCCACACGAAAGGGGCTAGCACTGAAAGCTCTTGCTGGCCAGCACCTTCCCTAGGCAGCCCTTCCACAGCCCCACAAGCACTGGCCCTCTGAGCTTCCTAGCCACAGCACAGTGGGGACATTCCTTCTCGGCACAGCCAGAGCCTAGCTCCCAAATAGGAAACGTCCAGCCACTGCTCCCACACCAATGGTGCTAGCACTGAAAGCTCTTGCTGGCCAGCACTTTCCCTAGGCAGCCCTTCCACAGCCCCACAAGCACTGGCCCTCTGAGCTTCCTAGCCACAGCACAGTGGGGACATTCCTTCTCAGCACAGCCAGAGCCCAGCTCCGAAATTCAAAACGTCCAGCCACTGCTCCCACACCAAAGGGGCTAGCACTGAAAGCTCTTGCTGGCCATCACCTTCCCTAGGCAGCCCTTCCACAGCCCCACAAGCACTGGCGCCCTGAGCTTCCTAGCCACAGCACCGTGGGGACGTTCCTTCTCAGCACAGCCAGAGCCCAGCTCCCAAATCGGAAACGTCCAGCCACTGCTCCCACACCAAAGGGGCTAGCACTGAAAGTTCTTGCTGGCCATCACCTTCCCTAGGCAGCCCTTCCACAGCCCCCACAAGCACTGGCCCTCTGAGCTTCCTAGCCACAGCACAGTGGGGACGTTCCTTCTCAGCACAGCCAGAGCCCAGCTCCGAAATTCGAAAAGTCTAGCCACTGCTCCCACACGAAAGGGGCTAGCACTGAAAGCTCTTGCTGGCCCTCACCTGCCCTAGGCAGCCCTTCCACAGCCCCACAAGCACTGGCCCTCTGAGCTTCCTAGCCACAGCACAGTGGGGACGTTCCTTCTCGGCACAGACAGAGCCCAGCTCCCAAATAGGAAAAGTCCAGCCACTGCTCCCACACCAAAGGGGCTAGCACTGAAAGCTCTTGCTGGCCATCACCTTCCCTAGGCAGCCCTTCCACAGCCCCACAGACACTGGCCCTCTGAGCTTCCTAGCCACAGCACAGTGGGGACGTTCCTTCTCGGCACAGCCAGAGCCTAGCTCCCAAATAGGAAACGTCCAGACACTGCTCCCACACCAAAGGGGCTAGCACTGAAAGCTCTTGCTGGCCAGCACTTTCCCTAGGCAGCCCTTCCACAGCTCTACAAGCACTGGCGCCCTGAGCTTCCTAGCCACAGCACAGTGGGGACATTCCTTCTCGGCACAGCCAGAGCCCAGCTCCGAAATTCAAAACGTCCAGCCACTGCTCCCACACCAAAGGGGCTAGCACTGAAAGCTCTTGCTGGCCAGCACCTTCCCTAGGCAGCCCTTCCACAGCCCCACAAGCACTGGCGCCCTGAGCTTCCTAGCCACAGCACAGTGGGGACGTTCCTTCTCAGCACAGCCAGAGCCCAGCTCCGAAATTCGAAACGTCTAGCCACTGCTCCCACACGAAAGGGGCTAGCACTGAAAGCTCTTGCTGGCCCTCACCTTCCCTAGGCAGCCCTTCCACAGCCCCACAAGCACTGGCCCTCTGAGCTTCCTAGCCACAGCACAGTGGGGACATTCCTTCTCGGCACAGCCAGAGCCCAGCTCCCAAATAGGAAACGTCCAGCCACTGCTCCCACACCAAAGGGGCTAGCACTGAAAGCTCTTGATGGCCAGCACCTGCCCTAGGCAGCCCTTCCAGAGCCCCACAAGCACTGGCGCCCTGAGCTTCCTAGCCACAGCACAGTGGGGACGTTCCTTCTCAGCACAGCCAGAGCCCAGCTCCGAAATTCAAAAACGTCCAGCCACTGCTCCCACACCAAAGGGGCTAGCACTGAAAGCTCTTGCTGGCCCTCACCTTCCCTAGGCAGCCCTTCCACAGCCCCACAAGCACTGGCCCTCTGAGCTTCCTAGCCACAGCACAGTGGGGACGTTCCTTCTCAGCACAGCCAGAGCCCACCTCAAAAATTCGAAACGTCCAGCCACTGCTCCCACACGAAAGGGGCTAGCACTGAAAGCTCTTGCTGGCCAGCACCTTCCCTAGGCAGCCCTTCCACAGCCCCACAAGCACTGGCCCTCTGAGCTTCCTAGCCACAGCACAGTGGGGACATTCCTTCTCGGCACAGCCAGAGCCTAGCTCCCAAATAGGAAACGTCCAGCCACTGCTCCCACACCAATGGTGCTAGCACTGAAAGCTCTTGCTGGCCAGCACTTTCCCTAGGCAGCCCTTCCACAGCCCCACAAGCACTGGCCCTCTGAGCTTCCTAGCCACAGCACAGTGGGGACATTCCTTCTCAGCACAGCCAGAGCCCAGCTCCGAAATTCAAAACGTCCAGCCACTGCTCCCACACCAAAGGGGCTAGCACTGAAAGCTCTTGCTGGCCCTCACCTTCCCTAGGCAGCCCTTCCACAGCCCCACAAGCACTGGCCCTCTGAGCTTCCTAGCCACAGCACAGTGGGGACATTCCTTCTCGGCACAGACAGAGCCAAGCTGCTAAATTCACAACGTCCAGCCACTGCTCCCACACCAAAGGGGCTAGCACTGAAAGCTCTTGCTGGCCAGCACCTTCCCTAGGCAGCCCTTCCACAGCCCCACAAGCACTGGCCCTCTGAGCTTCCTAGCCACAGCACAGTGGGGACGTTCCTTCTCAGCACAGCCAGAGCCCACCTCAAAAATTCGAAACGTCCAGCCACTGATCCCACACCAAAGGGGCTAGCACTGAAAGCTCTTGCTGGCCATCACCTTCCCTAGGCAGCCCTTCCACAGCCCCACAAGCACTGGCGCCCTGAGCTTCCTAGCCACAGCACAGTGGGGACATTCCTTCTCGGAACAGCCAGAGCCCAGCTCCGAAATTCAAAACGTCCAGCCACTGCTCCCACACCAAAGGGGCTAGCACTGAAAGCTCTTGCTGGCCCTCACCTTCCCTAGGCAGCCCTTCCACAGCCCCACAAGCACTGGCGCCCTGAGCTTCCTAGCCACAGCACAGTGGGGACGTTCCTTCTCAGCACAGCCAGAGCCCAGCTCCCAAATCGGAAACGTCCAGCCACTGCTCCCACACCAAAGGGGCTAGCACTGAAAGCTCTTGCTGGCCATCACCTTCCCTAGGCAGCCCTTCCACAGCCCCACAAGCACTGGCCCTCTGAGCTTCCTAGCCACAGCACAGTGGGGACGTTCCTTCTCAGCACAGCCAGAGCCCAGCTCCGAAATTCGAAAAGTCTAGCCACTGCTCCCACACGAAAGGGGCTAGCACTGAAAGCTCTTGCTGGCCCTCACCTGCCCTAGGCAGCCCTTCCACAGCCCCACAAGCACTGGCGCCCTGAGCTTCCTAGCCACAGCACAGTGGGGACGTTCCTTCTCGGCACAGACAGAGCCCAGCTCCCAAATAGGAAAAGTCCAGCCACTGCTCCCACACCAAAGGGGCTAGCACTGAAAGCTCTTGCTGGCCATCACCTTCCCTAGGCAGCCCTTCCACAGCCCCACAGACACTGGCCCTCTGAGCTTCCTAGCCACAGCACAGTGGGGACGTTCCTTCTCGGCACAGCCAGAGCCTAGCTCCCAAATAGGAAACGTCCAGACACTGCTCCCACACCAAAGGGGCTAGCACTGAAAGCTCTTGCTGGCCAGCACTTTCCCTAGGCAGCCCTTCCACAGCTCTACAAGCACTGGCGCCCTGAGCTTCCTAGCCACAGCACAGTGGGGACATTCCTTCTCGGCACAGCCAGAGCCCAGCTCCGAAATTCAAAACGTCCAGCCACTGCTCCCACACGAAAGGGGCTAGCACTGAAAGCTCTTGCTGGCCAGCACCTTCCCTAGGCAGCCCTTCCACAGCCCCACAAGCACTGGCGCCCTGAGCTTCCTAGCCACAGCACAGTGGGGACGTTCCTTCTCAGCACAGCCAGAGCCCACCTCAAAAATTCGAAACGTCCAGCCACTGCTCCCACACCAAAGGGGCTAGCACTGAAAGCTCTTGCTGGCCCTCACCTTCCCTAGGCAGCCCTTCCACAGCCCCACAAGCACTGGCGCCCTGAGCTTCCTAGCCACAGCACAGTGGGGACGTTCCTTCTCGGCACAGCCAGAGCCCAGCTCCCAAATCGGAAACGTCCAGCCACTGCTCCCACACCAAAGGGGCTAGCACTGAAAGCTCTTGCTGGCCCTCACCTGCCCTAGGCAGCCCTTCCACAGCCCCACAAGCACTGGCGCTCTGAGCTTCCTAGCCACAGCACAGTGGGGACATTCCTTCTCAGCACAGCCAGAGCCCAGCTCCCAAATCGGAAACGTCCAGCCACTGCTCCCACACCAAAGGGGCTAGCACTGAAAGCTCTTGCTGGCCAGCACCTTCCCTAGGCAGCCCTTCCACAGCTCCACAAGCCCTGGCCCTCTGAGCTTCCTAGCCACAGCACAGTGGGGACGTTCCTTCTCAGCACAGCCAGAGCCCAGCTCCGAAATTCGAAACGTCTAGCCACTGCTCCCACACGAAAGGGGCTAGCACTGAAAGCTCTTGATGGCCAGCACCTGCCCTAGGCAGCCCTTCCACAGCCCCACAAGCACTGGCCCTCTGAGCTTCCTAGCCACAGCACAGTGGGGACATTCCTTCTCGGCACAGCCAGAGCCCAGCTCCCAAATAGGAAACGTCCAGCCACTGCTCCCACACCAAAGGGGCTAGCACTGAAAGCTCTTGATGGCCAGCACCTGCCCTAGGCAGCCCTTCCACAGCCCCACAAGCACTGGCCCTCTGAGCTTCCTAGCCACAGCACAGTGGGGACATTCCTTCTCGGCACAGCCAGAGCCCAGCTCCCAAATAGGAAACGTCCAGCCACTGCTCCCACACCAATGGTGCTAGCACTGAAAGCTCTTGATGGCCATCACCTGCCCTAGGCAGCCCTTCCAGAGCCCCACAAGCACTGGCGCCCTGAGCTTCCTAGCCACAGCACAGTGGGGACGTTCCTTCTCAGCACAGCCAGAGCCCAGCTCCGAAATTCAAAAACGTCCAGCCACTGCTCCCACACCAAAGGGGCTAGCACTGAAAGCTCTTGCTGGCCCTCACCTTCCCTAGGCAGCCCTTCCACAGCCCCACAAGCACTGGCCCTCTGAGCTTCCTAGCCACAGCACAGTGGGGACGTTCCTTCTCAGCACAGCCAGAGCCCACCTCAAAAATTCGAAACGTCCAGCCACTGCTCCCACACGAAAGGGGCTAGCACTGAAAGCTCTTGCTGGCCAGCACCTTCCCTAGGCAGCCCTTCCACAGCCCCACAAGCACTGGCCCTCTGAGCTTCCTAGCCACAGCACAGTGGGGACATTCCTTCTCGGCACAGACAGAGCCAAGCTGCTAAATTCACAACGTCCAGCCACTGCTCCCACACCAATGGTGCTAGCACTGAAAGCTCTTGCTGGCCAGCACTTTCCCTAGGCAGCCCTTCCACAGCCCCACAAGCACTGGCCCTCTGAGCTTCCTAGCCACAGCACAGTGGGGACATTCCTTCTCAGCACAGCCAGAGCCCAGCTCCGAAATTCAAAACGTCCAGCCACTGCTCCCACACCAAAGGGGCTAGCACTGAAAGCTCTTGCTGGCCCTCACCTTCCCTAGGCAGCCCTTCCACAGCCCCACAAGCACTGGCGCTCTGAGCTTCCTAGCCACAGCACAGTGGGGACATTCCTTCTCAGCACAGCCAGAGCCCAGCTCCCAAATCGGAAACGTCCAGCCACTGCTCCCACACCAAAGGGGCTAGCACTGAAAGCTCTTGCTGGCCAGCACCTTCCCTAGGCAGCCCTTCCACAGCTCCACAAGCCCTGGCCCTCTGAGCTTCCTAGCCACAGCACAGTGGGGACGTTCCTTCTCAGCACAGCCAGAGCCCAGCTCCGAAATTCGAAACGTCTAGCCACTGCTCCCACACGAAAGGGGCTAGCACTGAAAGCTCTTGATGGCCAGCACCTGCCCTAGGCAGCCCTTCCACAGCCCCACAAGCACTGGCCCTCTGAGCTTCCTAGCCACAGCACAGTGGGGACATTCCTTCTCGGCACAGCCAGAGCCCAGCTCCCAAATAGGAAACGTCCAGCCACTGCTCCCACACCAAAGGGGCTAGCACTGAAAGCTCTTGATGGCCAGCACCTGCCCTAGGCAGCCCTTCCACAGCCCCACAAGCACTGGCCCTCTGAGCTTCCTAGCCACAGCACAGTGGGGACATTCCTTCTCGGCACAGCCAGAGCCCAGCTCCCAAATAGGAAACGTCCAGCCACTGCTCCCACACCAATGGTGCTAGCACTGAAAGCTCTTGATGGCCAGCACCTGCCCTAGGCAGCCCTTCCAGAGCCCCACAAGCACTGGCGCCCTGAGCTTCCTAGCCACAGCACAGTGGGGACGTTCCTTCTCAGCACAGCCAGAGCCCAGCTCCGAAATTCAAAAACGTCCAGCCACTGCTCCCACACCAAAGGGGCTAGCACTGAAAGCTCTTGCTGGCCCTCACCTTCCCTAGGCAGCCCTTCCACAGCCCCACAAGCACTGGCCCTCTGAGCTTCCTAGCCACAGCACAGTGGGGACGTTCCTTCTCAGCACAGCCAGAGCCCACCTCAAAAATTCGAAACGTCCAGCCACTGCTCCCACACGAAAGGGGCTAGCACTGAAAGCTCTTGCTGGCCAGCACCTTCCCTAGGCAGCCCTTCCACAGCCCCACAAGCACTGGCCCTCTGAGCTTCCTAGCCACAGCACAGTGGGGACATCACTTCTCGGCACAGCCAGAGCCTAGCTCCCAAATAGGAAACGTCCAGCCACTGCTCCCACACCAATGGTGCTAGCACTGAAAGCTCTTGCTGGCCAGCACTTTCCCTAGGCAGCCCTTCCACAGCCCCACAAGCACTGGCCCTCTGAGCTTCCTAGCCACAGCACAGTGGGGACATTCCTTCTCAGCACAGCCAGAGCCCAGCTCCGAAATTCAAAACGTCCAGCCACTGCTCCCACACCAAAGGGGCTAGCACTGAAAGCTCTTGCTGGCCCTCACCTTCCCTAGGCAGCCCTTCCACAGCCCCACAAGCACTGGCCCTCTGAGCTTCCTAGCCACAGCACAGTGGGGACATTCCTTCTCGGCACAGACAGAGCCCAGCTCCGAAATTCACAACGTCCAGCCACTGCTCCCACACCAAAGGGGCTAGCACTGAAAGCTCTTGCTGGCCAGCACCTTCCCTAGGCAGCCCTTCCACAGCCCCACAAGCACTGGCGCCCTGAGCTTCCTAGCCACAGCACAGTGGGGACATTCCTTCTCGGAACAGCCAGAGCCCAGCTCCGAAATTCAAAACGTCCAGCCACTGCTCCCACACCAAAGGGGCTAGCACTGAAAGCTCTTGCTGGCCCTCACCTTCCCTAGGCAGCCCTTCCACAGCCCCACAAGCACTGGCGCCCTGAGCTTCCTAGCCACAGCACAGTGGGGACGTTCCTTCTCAGCACAGCCAGAGCCCAGCTCCCAAATCGGAAACGTCCAGCCACTGCTCCCACACCAAAGGGGCTAGCACTGAAAGCTCTTGCTGGCCATCACCTTCCCTAGGCAGCCCTTCCACAGCCCCACAAGCACTGGCCCTCTGAGCTTCCTAGCCACAGCACAGTGGGGACGTTCCTTCTCAGCACAGCCAGAGCCCAGCTCCGAAATTCGAAAAGTCTAGCCACTGCTCCCACACGAAAGGGGCTAGCACTGAAAGCTCTTGCTGGCCCTCACCTGCCCTAGGCAGCCCTTCCACAGCCCCACAGACACTGGCCCTCTGAGCTTCCTAGCCACAGCACAGTGGGGACGTTCCTTCTCGGCACAGCCAGAGCCTAGCTCCCAAATAGGAAACGTCCAGACACTGCTCCCACACCAAAGGGGCTAGCACTGAAAGCTCTTGCTGGCCAGCACTTTCCCTAGGCAGCCCTTCCACAGCTCTACAAGCACTGGCGCCCTGAGCTTCCTAGCCACAGCACAGTGGGGACATTCCTTCTCGGCACAGCCAGAGCCCAGCTCCGAAATTCAAAACGTCCAGCCACTGCTCCCACACCAAAGGGGCTAGCACTGAAAGCTCTTGCTGGCCAGCACCTTCCCTAGGCAGCCCTTCCACAGCCCCACAAGCACTGGCGCCCTGAGCTTCCTAGCCACAGCACAGTGGGGACGTTCCTTCTCAGCACAGCCAGAGCCCACCTCAAAAATTCGAAACGTCCAGCCACTGCTCCCACACCAAAGGGGCTAGCACTGAAAGCTCTTGCTGGCCCTCACCTTCCCTAGGCAGCCCTTCCACAGCCCCACAAGCACTGGCGCCCTGAGCTTCCTAGCCACAGCACAGTGGGGACGTTCCTTCTCGGCACAGCCAGAGCCCAGCTCCCAAATCGGAAACGTCCAGCCACTGCTCCCACACCAAAGGGGCTAGCACTGAAAGCTCTTGCTGGCCATCACCTGCCCTAGGCAGCCCTTCCACAGCCCCACAAGCACTGGCGCTCTGAGCTTCCTAGCCACAGCACAGTGGGGACATTCCTTCTCAGCACAGCCAGAGCCCAGCTCCCAAATCGGAAACGTCCAGCCACTGCTCCCACACCAAAGGGGCTAGCACTGAAAGCTCTTGCTGGCCAGCACCTTCCCTAGGCAGCCCTTCCACAGCTCCACAAGCCCTGGCCCTCTGAGCTTCCTAGCCACAGCACAGTGGGGACGTTCCTTCTCAGCACAGCCAGAGCCCAGCTCCGAAATTCGAAACGTCTAGCCACTGCTCCCACACGAAAGGGGCTAGCACTGAAAGCTCTTGATGGCCAGCACCTGCCCTAGGCAGCCCTTCCACAGCCCCACAAGCACTGGCCCTCTGAGCTTCCTAGCCACAGCACAGTGGGGACATTCCTTCTCGGCACAGCCAGAGCCCAGCTCCCAAATAGGAAACGTCCAGCCACTGCTCCCACACCAAAGGGGCTAGCACTGAAAGCTCTTGATGGCCAGCACCTGCCCTAGGCAGCCCTTCCACAGCCCCACAAGCACTGGCCCTCTGAGCTTCCTAGCCACAGCACAGTGGGGACATTCCTTCTCGGCACAGCCAGAGCCCAGCTCCCAAATAGGAAACGTCCAGCCACTGCTCCCACACCAATGGTGCTAGCACTGAAAGCTCTTGATGGCCATCACCTGCCCTAGGCAGCCCTTCCAGAGCCCCACAAGCACTGGCGCCCTGAGCTTCCTAGCCACAGCACAGTGGGGACGTTCCTTCTCAGCACAGCCAGAGCCCAGCTCCGAAATTCAAAACGTCCAGCCACTGCTCCCACACCAAAGGGGCTAGCACTGAAAGCTCTTGCTGGCCCTCACCTTCCCTAGGCAGCCCTTCCACAGCCCCACAAGCACTGGCCCTCTGAGCTTCCTAGCCACAGCACAGTGGGGACGTTCCTTCTCAGCACAGCCAGAGCCCACCTCAAAAATTCGAAACGTCCAGCCACTGCTCCCACACGAAAGGGGCTAGCACTGAAAGCTCTTGCTGGCCAGCACCTGCCCTAGGCAGCCCTTCCACAGCCCCACAAGCACTGGCCCTCTGAGCTTCCTAGCCACAGCACAGTGGGGACATTCCTTCTCGGCACAGCCAGAGCCAAGCTGCTAAATTCACAACGTCCAGCCACTGCTCCCACACCAATGGTGCTAGCACTGAAAGCTCTTGCTGGCCAGCACTTTCCCTAGGCAGCCCTTCCACAGCCCCACAAGCACTGGCCCTCTGAGCTTCCTAGCCACAGCACAGTGGGGACATTCCTTCTCAGCACAGCCAGAGCCCAGCTCCGAAATTCAAAACGTCCAGCCACTGCTCCCACACCAAAGGGGCTAGCACTGAAAGCTCTTGCTGGCCCTCACCTTCCCTAGGCAGCCCTTCCACAGCCCCACAAGCACTGGCCCTCTGAGCTTCCTAGCCACAGCACAGTGGGGACATTCCTTCTCGGCACAGACAGAGCCAAGCTGCTAAATTCACAACGTCCAGCCACTGCTCCCACACCAAAGGGGCTAGCACTGAAAGCTCTTGCTGGCCAGCACCTTCCCTAGGCAGCCCTTCCACAGCCCCACAAGCACTGGCCCTCTGAGCTTCCTAGCCACAGCACGGTGGGGACGTTCCTTCTCAGCACAGCCAGAGCCCAGCTCCGAAATTCGAAACGTCTAGCCACTGCTCCCACACGAAAGGGGCTAGCACTGAAAGCTCTTGCTGGCCCTCACCTTCCCTAGGCAGCCCTTCCACAGCCCCACAAGCACTGGCCCTCTGAGCTTCCTAGCCACAGCACAGTGGGGACGTTCCTTCTCAGCACAGCCAGAGCCCACCTCAAAAATTCGAAACGTCCAGCCACTGCTCCCACACGAAAGGGGCTAGCACTGAAAGCTCTTGATGGCCAGCACCTGCCCTAGGCAGCCCTTCCACAGCCACACAAGCACTGGCCCTCTGAGCTTCCTAGCCACAGCACAGTGGGGACATTCCTTCTCGGCACAGCCAGAGCCTAGCTCCCAAATAGGAAACGTCCAGCCACTGCTCCCACACCAAAGGGGCTAGCACTGAAAGCTCTTGCTGGCCATCACCTTCCCTAGGCAGCCCTTCCACAGCCCCACAGACACTGGCCCTCTGAGCTTCCTAGCCACAGCACAGTGGGGACGTTCCTTCTCGGCACAGCCAGAGCCTAGCTCCCAAATAGGAAACGTCCAGCCACTGCTCCCACACCAAAGGGGCTAGCACTGAAAGCTCTTGCTGGCCAGCACTTTCCCTAGGCAGCCCTTCCACAGCCCCACAAGCACTGGCGCCCTGAGCTTCCTAGCCACAGCACAGTGGGGACGTTCCTTCTCGGCACAGCCAGAGCCCAGCTCCGAAATTCAAAACGTCCAGCCACTGCTCCCACACCAAAGGGGCTAGCACTGAAAGCTCTTGCTGGCCAGCACCTTCCCTAGGCAGCCCTTCCACAGCCCCACAAGCACTGGCCCTCTGAGCTTCCTAGCCACAGCACAGTGGGGACGTTCCTTCTCAGCACAGCCAGAGCCCACCTCAAAAATTCGAAATGTCCAGCCACTGCTCCCACACCAAAGGGGCTAGCACTGAAAGCTCTTGCTGGCCAGCACCTGCCCTAGGCAGCCCTTCCACAGCCCCACAAGCACTGGCGCCCTGAGCTTCCTAGCCACAGCACAGTGGGGACGTTCCTTCTCAGCACAGCCACAGCCCAGCTCCGAAACTCAAAACGTCCAGCCACTGCTCCCACACCAAAGGGGCTAGCACTGAAAGCTCTTGCTGGCCCTCACCTTCCCTAGGCAGCCCTTCCACAGCCCCACAAGCACTGGCGCCCTGAGCTTCCTAGCCACAGCACAGTGGGGACGTTCCTTCTCGGCACAGCCAGAGCCCAGCTCCCAAATCGGAAACGTCCAGCCACTGCTCCCACACCAAAGGGGCTAGCACTGAAAGCTCTTGCTGGCCCTCACCTGCCCTAGGCAGCCCTTCCACAGCCCCACAAGCACTGGCGCTCTGAGCTTCCTAGCCACAGCACAGTGGGGACATTCCTTCTCAGCACAGCCAGAGCCCAGCTCCCAAATCGGAAACGTCCAGCCACTGCTCCCACACCAAAGGGGCTAGCACTGAAAGCTCTTGCTGGCCAGCACCTTCCCTAGGCAGCCCTTCCACAGCTCCACAAGCCCTGGCCCTCTGAGCTTCCTAGCCACAGCACAGTGGGGACGTTCCTTCTCAGCACAGCCAGAGCCCAGCTCCGAAATTCGAAACGTCTAGCCACTGCTCCCACACGAAAGGGGCTAGCACTGAAAGCTCTTGATGGCCAGCACCTGCCCTAGGCAGCCCTTCCACAGCCCCACAAGCACTGGCCCTCTGAGCTTCCTAGCCACAGCACAGTGGGGACATTCCTTCTCGGCACAGCCAGAGCCCAGCTCCCACATAGGAAACGTCCAGCCACTGCTCCCACACCAAAGGGGCTAGCACTGAAAGCTCTTGATGGCCAGCACCTGCCCTAGGCAGCCCTTCCACAGCCCCACAAGCACTGGCCCTCTGAGCTTCCTAGCCACAGCACAGTGGGGACATTCCTTCTCGGCACAGCCAGAGCCCAGCTCCCAAATAGGAAACGTCCAGCCACTGCTCCCACACCAATGGTGCTAGCACTGAAAGCTCTTGATGGCCAGCACCTGCCCTAGGCAGCCCTTCCACAGCCCCACAAGCACTGGCGCCCTGAGCTTCCTAGCCACAGCACAGTGGGGACGTTCCTTCTCAGCACAGCCAGAGCCCAGCACCGAAATTCAAAAACGTCCAGCCACTGCTCCCACACCAAAGGGGCTAGCACTGAAAGCTCTTGCTGGCCCTCACCTTCCCTAGGCAGCCCTTCCACAGCCCCACAAGCACTGGCCCTCTGAGCTTCCTAGCCACAGCACAGTGGGGACGTTCCTTCTCGGCACAGACAGAGCCAAGCTGCTAAATTCACAACGTCCAGCCACTGCTCCCACACCAAAGGGGCTAGCACTGAAAGCTCTTGCTGGCCCTCACCTGCCCTAGGCAGCCCTTCCACAGCCCCACAAGCACTGGCCCTCTGAGCTTCCTAGCCACAGCACAGTGGGGACGTTCCTTCTCAGCACAGCCAGAGCCCACCTCAAAAATTCGAAACGTCCAGCCACTGCTCCCACACCAAAGGGGCTAGCACTGAAAGCTCTTGCTGGCCATCACCTTCCCTAGGCAGCCCTTCCACAGCCCCACAAGCACTGGCGCCCTGAGCTTCCTAGCCACAGCACAGTGGGGACATTCCTTCTCGGAACAGCCAGAGCCCAGCTCCGAAATTCAAAACGTCCAGCCACTGCTCCCACACCAAAGGGGCTAGCACTGAAAGCTCTTGCTGGCCCTCACCTTCCCTAGGCAGCCCTTCCACAGCCCCACAAGCACTGGCGCCCTGAGCTTCCTAGCCACAGCACAGTGGGGACATTCCTTCTCGGCACAGCCAGAGCCCAGCTCCCAAATCGGAAACGTCCAGCCACTGCTCCCACACGAAAGGGGCTAGCACTGAAAGCTCTTGATGGCCAGCACCTGCCCTAGGCAGCCCTTCCACAGCCCCACAAGCACTGGCCCTCTGAGCTTCCTAGCCACAGCACAGTGGGGACGTTCCTTCTCAGCACAGCCAGAGCCCAGCTCCGAAATTCGAAAAGTCTAGCCACTGCTCCCACACGAAAGGGGCTAGCACTGAAAGCTCTTGCTGGCCCTCATCTACCCTAGGCAGCCCTTCCACAGCCCCACAAGCACTGGCCCTCTGAGCTTCCTAGCCACAGCACAGTGGGGACGTTCCTTCTCGGCACAGACAGAGCCCAGCTCCCAAATAGGAAAAGTCCAGCCACTGCTCCCACACCAAAGGGGCTAGCACTGAAAGCTCTTGCTGGCCCTCACCTTCCCTAGGCAGCCCTTCCACAGCCCCACAGACACTGGCCCTCTGAGCTTCCTAGCCACAGCACAGTGGGGACGTTCCTTCTCGGCACAGCCAGAGCCTAGCTCCCAAATAGGAAACGTCCAGACACTGCTCCCACACCAAAGGGGCTAGCACTGAAAGCTCTTGCTGGCCAGCACTTTCCCTAGGCAGCCCTTCCACAGCTCTACAAGCACTGGCGCCCTGAGCTTCCTAGCCACAGCACAGTGGGGACATTCCTTCTCGGCACAGCCAGAGCCCAGCTCCGAAATTCAAAACGTCCAGCCACTGCTCCCACACCAAAGGGGCTAGCACTGAAAGCTCTTGCTGGCCAGCACCTTCCCTAGGCAGCCCTTCCACAGCCCCACAAGCACTGGCGCCCTGAGCTTCCTAGCCACAGCACAGTGGGGACGTTCCTTCTCAGCACAGCCAGAGCCCACCTCAAAAATTCGAAACGTCCAGCCACTGCTCCCACACCAAAGGGGCTAGCACTGAAAGCTCTTGCTGGCCCTCACCTTCCCTAGGCAGCCCTTCCACAGCCCCACAAGCACTGGCGCCCTGAGCTTCCTAGCCACAGCACAGTGGGGACGTTCCTTCTCGGCACAGCCAGAGCCCAGCTCCCAAATCGGAAACGTCCAGCCACTGCTCCCACACCAAAGGGGCTAGCACTGAAAGCTCTTGCTGGCCCTCACCTGCCCTAGGCAGCCCTTCCACAGCCCCACAAGCACTGGCGCTCTGAGCTTCCTAGCCACAGCACAGTGGGGACATTCCTTCTCAGCACAGCCAGAGCCCAGCTCCCAAATCGGAAACGTCCAGCCACTGCTCCCACACCAAAGGGGCTAGCACTGAAAGCTCTTGCTGGCCAGCACCTTCCCTAGGCAGCCCTTCCACAGCTCCACAAGCCCTGGCCCTCTGAGCTTCCTAGCCACAGCACAGTGGGGACGTTCCTTATCAGCACAACCAGAGCCCAGCTCCGAAATTCGAAACGTCTAGCCACTGCTCCCACACCAAAGGGGCTAGCACAGAAAGCTCTTGATGGCCAGCACCTGCCCTAGGCAGCCCTTCCACAGCCCCACAAGCACTGGCGCCCTGAGCTTCCTAGCCACAGCACAGTGGGGACATTCCTTCTCGGCACAGCCAGAGCCCAGCTCCCAAATAGGAAACGTCCAGCCACTGCTCCCACACCAAAGGGGCTAGCACTGAAAGCTCTTGATGGCCAGCACCTGCCCTAGGCAGCCCTTCCACAGCCCCACAAGCACTGGCCCTCTGAGCTTCCTAGCCACAGCACAGTGGGGACATTCCTTCTCGGCACAGCCAGAGCCCAGCTCCCAAATAGGAAACGTCCAGCCACTGCTCCCACACCAATGGTGCTAGCACTGAAAGCTCTTGATGGCCAGCACCTGCCCTAGGCAGCCCTTCCAGAGCCCCACAAGCACTGGCGCCCTGAGCTTCCTAGCCACAGCACAGTGGGGACGTTCCTTCTCAGCACAGCCAGAGCCCAGCTCCGAAATTCAAAAACGTCCAGCCACTGCTCCCACACCAAAGGGGCTAGCACTGAAAGCTCTTGCTGGCCCTCACCTTCCCTAGGCAGCCCTTCCACAGCCCCACAAGCACTGGCCCTCTGAGCTTCCTAGCCACAGCACAGTGGGGACGTTCCTTCTCAGCACAGCAAGAGCCCACCTCAAAAATTCGAAACGTCCAGCCACTGCTCCCACACGAAAGGGGCTAGCACTGAAAGCTCTTGCTGGCCAGCACCTTCCCTAGGCAGCCCTTCCACAGCCCCACAAGCACTGGCCCTCTGAGCTTCCTAGCCACAGCACAGTGGGGACATTCCTTCTCGGCACAGCCAGAGCCTAGCTCCCAAATAGGAAACGTCCAGCCACTGCTCCCACACCAATGGTGCTAGCACTGAAAGCTCTTGCTGGCCAGCACTTTCCCTAGGCAGCCCTTCCACAGCCCCACAAGCACTGGCCCTCTGAGCTTCCTAGCCACAGCACAGTGGGGACATTCCTTCTCAGCACAGCCAGAGCCTAGCTCCCAAATAGGAAACGTCCAGCCACTGCTCCCACACCAAAGGGGCTAGCACTGAAAGCTCTTGCTGGCCCTCACCTTCCCTAGGCAGCCCTTCCACAGCCCCACAAGCACTGGCCCTCTGAGCTTCCTAGCCACAGCACAGTGGGGACATTCCTTCTCGGCACAGACAGAGCCAAGCTGCTAAATTCACAACGTCCAGCCACTGCTCCCACACCAAAGGGGCTAGCACTGAAAGCTCTTGCTGGCCAGCACCTTCCCTAGGCAGCCCTTCCACAGCCCCACAAGCACTGGCCCTCTGAGCTTCCTAGCCACAGCACAGTGGGGACGTTCCTTCTCAGCACAGCCAGAGCCCACCTCAAAAATTCGAAACGTCCAGCCACTGCTCCCACACCAAAGGGGCTAGCACTGAAAGCTCTTGCTGGCCATCACCTTCCCTAGGCAGCCCTTCCACAGCCCCACAAGCACTGGCGCTCTGAGCTTCCTAGCCACAGCACAGTGGGGACATTCCTTCTCAGCACAGCCAGAGCCCAGCTCCCAAATCGGAAACGTCCAGCCACTGCTCCCACACCAAAGGGGCTAGCACTGAAAGCTCTTGCTGGCCAGCACCTTCCCTAGGCAGCCCTTCCACAGCTCCACAAGCCCTGGCCCTCTGAGCTTCCTAGCCACAGCACAGTGGGGACGTTCCTTCTCAGCACAGCCAGAGCCCAGCTCCGAAATTCGAAACGTCTAGCCACTGCTCCCACACGAAACGGGCTAGCACTGAAAGCTCTTGATGGCCAGCACCTGCCCTAGGCAGCCCTTCCACAGCCCCACAAGCACTGGCCCTCTGAGCTTCCTAGCCACAGCACAGTGGGGACATTCCTTCTCGGCACAGCCAGAGCCCAGCTCCCACATAGGAAACGTCCAGCCACTGCTCCCACACCAAAGGGGCTAGCACTGAAAGCTCTTGCTGGCCATCACCTTCCCTAGGCAGCCCTTCCACAGCCCCACAAGCACTGGCCCTCTGAGCTTCCTAGCCACAGCACAGTGGGGACATTCCTTCTCGGCACAGCCAGAGCCCAGCTCCCAAATAGGAAACGTCCAGCCACTGCTCCCACACCAATGGTGCTAGC
Source organism: Aptenodytes patagonicus (assembly GCF_965638725.1). Classification (NCBI taxonomy): domain Eukaryota; kingdom Metazoa; phylum Chordata; class Aves; order Sphenisciformes; family Spheniscidae; genus Aptenodytes; species Aptenodytes patagonicus. Next base: position 21,934 of record NW_027472006.1, read on the forward strand.
ACTGAAAGCTCTTGATGGCCAGCACCTGCCCTAGGCAGCCCTTCCACAGCCCCACAAGCACTGGTGCCCTGAGCTTCCTAGCCACAGCACAGTGGGGACGTTCCTTCTCAGCACAGCCAGAGCCCAGCTCCGAAATTCAAAAACGTCCAGCCACTGCTCCCACACCAAAGGGGCTAGCACTGAAAGCTCTTGCTGGCCCTCACCTTCCCTAGGCAGCCCTTCCACAGCCCCACAAGCACTGGCCCTCTGAGCTTCCTAGCCACAGCACAGTGGGGACGTTCCTTCTCAGCACAGCCAGAGCCCACCTCAAAAATTCGAAACGTCCAGCCACTGCTCCCACACGAAAGGGGCTAGCACTGAAAGCTCTTGCTGGCCAGCACCTTCCCTAGGCAGCCCTTCCACAGCCCCACAAGCACTGGCCCTCTGAGCTTCCTAGCCACAGCACAGTGGGGACATTCCTTCTCGGCACAGCCAGAGCCTAGCTCCCAAATAGGAAACGTCCAGCCACTGCTCCCACACCAATGGTGCTAGCACTGAAAGCTCTTGCTGGCCAGCACTTTCCCTAGGCAGCCCTTCCACAGCCCCACAAGCACTGGCCCTCTGAGCTTCCTAGCCACAGCACAGTGGGGACATTCCTTCTCAGCACAGCCAGAGCCCAGCTCCGAAATTCAAAACGTCCAGCCACTGCTCCCACACCAAAGGGGCTAGCACTGAAAGCTCTTGCTGGCCCTCACCTTCCCTAGGCAGCCCTTCCACAGCCCCACAAGCACTGGCCCTCTGAGCTTCCTAGCCACAGCACAGTGGGGACGTTCCTTCTCGGCACAGACAGAGCCAAGCTGCTAAATTCACAACGTCCAGCCACTGCTCCCACACCAAAGGGGCTAGCACTGAAAGCTCTTGCTGGCCAGCACCTTCCCTAGGCAGCCCTTCCACAGCCCCACAAGCACTGGCCCTCTGAGCTTCCTAGCCACAGCACAGTGGGGACGTTCCTTCTCAGCACAGCCAGAGCCCACCTCAAAAATTCGAAACGTCCAGCCACTGCTCCCACACCAAAGGGGCTAGCACTGAAAGCTCTTGCTGGCCATCACCTTCCCTAGGCAGCCCTTCCACAGCCCCACAAGCACTGGCGCCCTGAGCTTCCTAGCCACAGCACAGTGGGGACATTCCTTCTCGGAACAGCCAGAGCCCAGCTCCGAAATTCAAAACGTCCAGCCACTGCTCCCACACCAAAGGGGCTAGCACTGAAAGCTCTTGCTGGCCCTCACCTTCCCTAGGCAGCCCTTCCACAGCCCCACAAGCACTGGCGCCCTGAGCTTCCTAGCCACAGCACAGTGGGGACGTTCCTTCTCAGCACAGCCAGAGCCCAGCTCCCAAATCGGAAACGTCCAGCCACTGCTCCCACACCAAAGGGGCTAGCACTGAAAGCTCTTGCTGGCCATCACCTTCCCTAGGCAGCCCTTCCACAGCCCCACAAGCACTGGCCCTCTGAGCTTCCTAGCCACAGCACAGTGGGGACGTTCCTTCTCAGCACAGCCAGAGCCCAGCTCCGAAATTCGAAAAGTCTAGCCACTGCTCCCACACGAAAGGGGCTAGCACTGAAAGCTCTTGCTGGCCCTCATCTACCCTAGGCAGCCCTTCCACAGCCCCACAAGCACTGGCCCTCTGAGCTTCCTAGCCACAGCACAGTGGGGACGTTCCTTCTCGGCACAGACAGAGCCCAGCTCCCAAATAGGAAAAGTCCAGCCACTGCTCCCACACCAAAGGGGCTAGCACTGAAAGCTCTTGCTGGCCCTCACCTTCCCTAGGCAGCCCTTCCACAGCCCCACAGACACTGGCCCTCTGAGCTTCCTAGCCACAGCACAGTGGGGACGTTCCTTCTCGGCACAGCCAGAGCCTAGCTCCCAAATAGGAAACGTCCAGACACTGCTCCCACACCAAAGGGGCTAGCACTGAAAGCTCTTGCTGGCCAGCACTTTCCCTAGGCAGCCCTTCCACAGCTCTACAAGCACTGGCGCCCTGAGCTTCCTAGCCACAGCACAGTGGGGACATTCCTTCTCGGCACAGCCAGAGCCCAGCTCCGAAATTCAAAACGTCCAGCCACTGCTCCCACACCAAAGGGGCTAGCACTGAAAGCTCTTGCTGGCCAGCACCTTCCCTAGGCAGCCCTTCCACAGCCCCACAAGCACTGGCGCCCTGAGCTTCCTAGCCACAGCACAGTGGGGACGTTCCTTCTCAGCACAGCCAGAGCCCACCTCAAAAATTCGAAACGTCCAGCCACTGCTCCCACACCAAAGGGGCTAGCACTGAAAGCTCTTGCTGGCCCTCACCTTCCCTAGGCAGCCCTTCCACAGCCCCACAAGCACTGGCGCCCTGAGCTTCCTAGCCACAGCACAGTGGGGACGTTCCTTCTCGGCACAGCCAGAGCCCAGCTCCCAAATCGGAAACGTCCAGCCACTGCTCCCACACCAAAGGGGCTAGCACTGAAAGCTCTTGCTGGCCCTCACCTGCCCTAGGCAGCCCTTCCACAGCCCCACAAGCACTGGCGCTCTGAGCTTCCTAGCCACAGCACAGTGGGGACATTCCTTCTCAGCACAGCCAGAGCCCAGCTCCCAAATCGGAAACGTCCAGCCACTGCTCCCACACCAAAGGGGCTAGCACTGAAAGCTCTTGCTGGCCAGCACCTTCCCTAGGCAGCCCTTCCACAGCTCCACAAGCCCTGGCCCTCTGAGCTTCCTAGCCACAGCACAGTGGGGACGTTCCTTATCAGCACAACCAGAGCCCAGCTCCGAAATTCGAAACGTCTAGCCACTGCTCCCACACCAAAGGGGCTAGCACAGAAAGCTCTTGATGGCCAGCACCTGCCCTAGGCAGCCCTTCCACAGCCCCACAAGCACTGGCGCCCTGAGCTTCCTAGCCACAGCACAGTGGGGACATTCCTTCTCGGCACAGCCAGAGCCCAGCTCCCAAATAGGAAACGTCCAGCCACTGCTCCCACACCAAAGGGGCTAGCACTGAAAGCTCTTGATGGCCAGCACCTGCCCTAGGCAGCCCTTCCACAGCCCCACAAGCACTGGCCCTCTGAGCTTCCTAGCCACAGCACAGTGGGGACATTCCTTCTCGGCACAGCCAGAGCCCAGCTCCCAAATAGGAAACGTCCAGCCACTGCTCCCACACCAATGGTGCTAGCACTGAAAGCTCTTGATGGCCAGCACCTGCCCTAGGCAGCCCTTCCAGAGCCCCACAAGCACTGGCGCCCTGAGCTTCCTAGCCACAGCACAGTGGGGACGTTCCTTCTCAGCACAGCCAGAGCCCAGCTCCGAAATTCAAAAACGTCCAGCCACTGCTCCCACACCAAAGGGGCTAGCACTGAAAGCTCTTGCTGGCCCTCACCTTCCCTAGGCAGCCCTTCCACAGCCCCACAAGCACTGGCCCTCTGAGCTTCCTAGCCACAGCACAGTGGGGACGTTCCTTCTCAGCACAGCAAGAGCCCACCTCAAAAATTCGAAACGTCCAGCCACTGCTCCCACACGAAAGGGGCTAGCACTGAAAGCTCTTGCTGGCCAGCACCTTCCCTAGGCAGCCCTTCCACAGCCCCACAAGCACTGGCCCTCTGAGCTTCCTAGCCACAGCACAGTGGGGACATTCCTTCTCGGCACAGGCAGAGCCTAGCTCCCAAATAGGAAACGTCCAGCCACTGCTCCCACACCAATGGTGCTAGCACTGAAAGCTCTTGCTGGCCAGCACTTTCCCTAGGCAGCCCTTCCACAGCCCCACAAGCACTGGCCCTCTGAGCTTCCTAGCCACAGCACAGTGGGGACATTCCTTCTCAGCACAGCCAGAGCCCAGCTCCGAAATTCAAAACGTCCAGCCACTGCTCCCACACCAAAGGGGCTAGCACTGAAAGCTCTTGCTGGCCCTCACCTTCCCTAGGCAGCCCTTCCACAGCCCCACAAGCACTGGCCCTCTGAGCTTCCTAGCCACAGCACAGTGGGGACATTCCTTCTCGGCACAGACAGAGCCAAGCTGCTAAATTCACAACGTCCAGCCACTGCTCCCACACCAAAGGGGCTAGCACTGAAAGCTCTTGCTGGCCAGCACCTTCCCTAGGCAGCCCTTCCACAGCCCCACAAGCACTGGCCCTCTGAGCTTCCTAGCCACAGCACAGTGGGGACGTTCCTTCTCAGCACAGCCAGAGCCCACCTCAAAAATTCGAAACGTCCAGCCACTGCTCCCACACCAAAGGGGCTAGCACTGAAAGCTCTTGCTGGCCATCACCTTCCCTAGGCAGCCCTTCCACAGCCCCACAAGCACTGGCGCCCTGAGCTTCCTAGCCACAGCACAGTGGGGACATTCCTTCTCGGAACAGCCAGAGCCCAGCTCCGAAATTCAAAACGTCCAGCCACTGCTCCCACACCAAAGGGGCTAGCACTGAAAGCTCTTGCTGGCCATCACCTGCCCTAGGCAGCCCTTCCACAGCCCCACAAGCACTGGCGCCCTGAGCTTCCTAGCCACAGCACAGTGGGGACGTGCCTTCTCAGCACAGCCAGAGCCCAGCTCCGAAATTCGAAACGTCCAGCCACTGCTCCCACACGAAAGGGGCTAGCACTGAAAGCTCTTGATGGCCAGCACCTGCCCTAGGCAGCCCTTCCACAGCCCCACAAGCACTGGCCCTCTGAGCTTCCTAGCCACAGCACAGTGGGGACGTTCCTTCTCAGCACAGCCAGAGCCCAGCTCCCAAATCGGAAACGTCCAGCCACTGCTCCCACACCAAAGGGGCTAGCACTGAAAGCTCTTGCTGGCCATCACCTTCCCTAGGCAGCCCTTCCACAGCCCCACAAGCACTGGCCCTCTGAGCTTCCTAGCCACAGCACAGTGGGGACGTTCCTTCTCAGCACAGCCACAGCCCACCTCAGAAATTCGAAACGTCCAGCCACTGCTCCCACACCAAAGGGGCTAGCACTGAAAGCTCTTGCTGGCCATCACCTTCCCTAGGCAGCCCTTCCACAGCCCCACAAGCCCTGGCCCTCTGAGCTTCCTAGCCACAGCACAGTGGGGACGTTCCTTCTCGGCACAGCCAGAGCCTAGCTCCCAAATAGGAAACGTCCAGACACTGCTCCCACACCAAAGGGGCTAGCACTGAAAGCTCTTGCTGGCCAGCACTTTCCCTAGGCAGCCCTTCCACAGCTCTACAAGCACTGGCGCCCTGAGCTTCCTAGCCACAGCACAGTGGGGACATTCCTTCTCGGCACAGCCAGAGCCCAGCTCCGAAATTCAAAACGTCCAGCCACTGCTCCCACACCAAAGGGGCTAGCACTGAAAGCTCTTGCTGGCCAGCACCTTCCCTAGGCAGCCCTTCCACAGCCCCACAAGCACTGGCGCCCTGAGCTTCCTAGCCACAGCACAGTGGGGACGTTCCTTCTCAGCACAGCCAGAGCCCACCTCAAAAATTCGAAATGTCCAGCCACTGCTCCCACACCAAAGGGGCTAGCACTGAAAGCTCTTGCTGGCCATCACCTTCCCTAGGCAGCCCTTCCACAGCCCCACAAGCACTGGCCCTCTGAGCTTCCTAGCCACAGCACAGTGGGGACGTTCCTTCTCAGCACAGCCACAGCCCAGCTCCGAAACTCAAAACGTCCAGCCACTGCTCCCACACCAAAGGGGCTAGCACTGAAAGCTCTTGCTGGCCCTCACCTTCCCTAGGCAGCCCTTCCACAGCCCCACAAGCACTGGCGCCCTGAGCTTCCTAGCCACAGCACAGTGGGGACGTTCCTTCTCGGCACAGCCAGAGCCCAGCTCCCAAATCGGAAACGTCCAGCCACTGCTCCCACACCAAAGGGGCTAGCACTGAAAGCTCTTGATGGCCAGCACCTGCCCTAGGCAGCCCTTCCAGAGCCCCACAAGCACTGGCGCCCTGAGCTTCCTAGCCACAGCACAGTGGGGACGTTCCTTCTCAGCACAGCCAGAGCCCAGCTCCGAAATTCAAAAACGTCCAGCCACTGCTCCCACACCAAAGGGGCTAGCACTGAAAGCTCTTGCTGGCCATCACCTTCCCTAGGCAGCCCTTCCACAGCCCCACAAGCACTGGCCCTCTGAGCTTCCTAGCCACAGCACAGTGGGGACGTTCCTTCTCAGCACAGACAGAGCCCACCTCAAAAATTCGAAACGTCCAGCCACTGCTCCCACACGAAAGGGGCTAGCACTGAAAGCTCTTGCTGGCCAGCACCTTCCCTAGGCAGCCCTTCCACAGCCCCACAAGCACTGGCCCTCTGAGCTTCCTAGCCACAGCACAGTGGGGACATTCCTTCTCGGCACAGCCAGAGCCCAGCTCCCAAATAGGAAAAGTCCAGCCACTGCTCCCACACCAAAGGGGCTAGCACTGAAAGCTCTTGCTGGCCATCACCTTCCCTAGGCAGCCCTTCCACAGCCCCACAAGCACTGGCGCACTGAGCTTCCTAGCCACAGCACAGTGGGGACGTTCCTTCTCAGCACAGCCAGAGCCTAGCTCCCAAATAGGAAACGTCCAGCCACTGCTCCCACACCAAAGGGGCTAGCACTGAAAGCTCTTGCTGGCCAGCACTTTCCCTAGGCAGCCCTTCCACAGCTCTACAAGCACTGGCGCCCTGAGCTTCCTAGCCACAGCACAGTGGGGACATTCCTTCTCGGAACAGCCAGAGCCCAGCTCCGAAATTCAAAACGTCCAGCCACTGCTCCCACACCAAAGGGGCTAGCACTGAAAGCTCTTGCTGGCCAGCACCTTCCCTAGGCAGCCCTTCCACAGCCCCACAAGCACTGGCGCCCTGAGCTTCCTAGCCACAGCACAGTGGGGACGTTCCTTCTCAGCACAGCCAGAGCCCACCTCAAAAATTCGAAATGTCCAGCCACTGCTCCCACACCAAAGGGGCTAGCACTGAAAGCTCTTGCTGGCCATCACCTTCCCTAGGCAGCCCTTCCACAGCCCCACAAGCACTGGCCCTCTGAGCTTCCTAGCCACAGCACAGTGGGGACGTTCCTTCTCAGCACAGCCACAGCCCAGCTCCGAAATTCAAAACGTCCAGCCACTGCTCCCACACCAAAGGGGCTAGCACTGAAAGCTCTTGCTGGCCCTCACCTTCACTAGGCAGCCCTTCCACAGCCCCACAAGCACTGGCGCCCTGAGCTTCCTAGCCACAGCACAGTGGGGACGTTCCTTCTCGGCACAGCCAGAGCCCAGCTCCCAAATCGGAAACGTCCAGCCACTGCTCCCACACCAAAGGGGCTAGCACTGAAAGCTCTTGATGGCCAGCACCTGCCCTAGGCAGCCCTTACACAGCCCCACAAGCCCTGGCCCTCTGAGCTTCCTAGCCACAGCACAGTGGGGACGTTCCTTCTCAGCACAGCCAGAGCCCAGCTCCGAAATTCGAAAAGTCTAGCCACTGCTCCCACACGAAAGGGGCTAGCACTGAAAGCTCTTGCTGGCCCTCACCTTCCCTAGGCAGCCCTTCCACAGCCCCACAAGCACTGGCCCTCTGAGCTTCCTAGCCACAGCACAGTGGGGACATTCCTTCTCGGCACAGCCAGAGCCCAGCTCCCAAATCGGAAACGTCCAGCCACTGCTCCCACACCAAAGGGGCTAGCACTGAAAGCTCTTGCTGGCCAGCACCTGCCCTAGGCAGCCCTTCCACAGCCCCACAGACACTGGCCCTCTGAGCTTCCTAGCCACAGCACAGTGGGGACGTTCCTTCTCGGCACAGCCAGAGCCTAGCTCCCAAATAGGAAACGTCCAGCCACTGCTCCCACACCAAAGGGGCTAGCACTGAAAGCTCTTGCTGGCCAGCACTTTTCCTAGGCAGCCCTTCCACAGCCCCACAAGCACTGGCCCTCTGAGCTTCCTAGCCACAGCACAGTGGGGACGTTCCTTCTCAGCACAGACAGAGCCCACCTCAAAAATTGGAAACGTCCAGCCACTAGTCCCACACCAAAGGGGCTAGCACTGAAAGCTCTTGCTGGCCCTCACCTTCCCTAGGCAGCCCTTCCACAGCCCCACAAGCACTGGCGCCCTGAGCTTCCTAGCCACAGCACAGTGGGGACGTTCCTTCTCAGCACAGCCAGAGCCCAGCTCCCAAGTCGGAAACGTCCAGCCACTGCTCCCACACCAAAGGGGCTAGCACTGAAAGCTCTTGCTGGCCCTCACCTTCCCTAGGCAGCCCTTCCACAGCCCCACAAGCACTGGCGCCCTGAGCTTCCTAGCCACAGCACAGTGGGGACGTTCCTTCTCAGCACAGCCAGAGCCCAGCTCCCAAATCGGAAACGTCCAGCCACTGCTCCCACACCAAAGGGGCTAGCACTGAAAGCTCTTGCTGGCCAGCACCTTCCCTAGGCAGCCCTTCCACAGCCCCACAAGCCCTGGCCCTCTGAGCTTCCTAGCCACAGCACAGTGGGGACGTTCCTTCTCAGCACAGCCAGAGCCCACCTCAGAAATTCGAAACGTCCAGCCACTGCTCCCACACCAAAGGGGCTAGCACTGAAAGCTCTTGCTGGCCCTCACCTGCCCTAGGCAGCCCTTCCACAGCCCCACAAGCACTGGCGCCCTGAGCTTCCTAGCCACAGCACAGTGGGGACATTCCTTCTCGGCACAGCCAGAGCCCAGCTCCCAAATCGGAAACGTCCAGCCACTGCTCCCACACCAAAGGGGCTAGCACTGAAAGCTCTTGCTGGCCCTCACCTTCCCTAGGCAGCCCTTCCACAGCCCCACAAGCACTGGCGCCCTGAGCTTCCTAGCCACAGCACAGTGGGGACATTCCTTCTCAGCACAGCCAGAGCCCAGCTCCCAAATCGGAAACGTCCAGCCACTGCTCCCACACCAAAGGGGCTAGCACTGAAAGCTCTTGCTGGCCATCACCTTCCCTAGGCAGCCCTTCCACAGCCCCACAAGCACTGGCCCTCTGAGCTTCCTAGCCACAGCACAGTGGGGACGTTCCTTCTCAGCACAGCCAGAGCCCAGCTCCGAAATTCGAAACGTCCAGCCACTGCTCCCACACCAAAGGGGCTAGCACTGAAAGCTCTTGCTGGCCAGCACCTGCCCTAGGCAGCCCTTCCACAGCCCCACAAGCACTGGCGCTCTGAGCTTCCTAGCCACAGCACAGTGGGGACGTTCCTTCTCGGCACAGCCAGAGCCCAGCTCCAAAATTCAAAACGTCCAGCCACTGCTCCCACACCAAAGGGGCTAGCACTGAAAGCTCTTGCTGGCCATCACCTTCCCTAGGCAGCCCTTCCACAGCCCCACAAGCATCTGGCCCTCTGAGCTTCCTAGCCACAGCACAGTGGGGACGTTCCTTCTCGGCACAGCCAGAGCCCAGCTCCGAAATTCAAAACGTCCAGCCACTGCTCCCACACGAAAGGGGCTAGCACTGAAAGCTCTTGCTGGCCATCACCTTCCCTAGGCAGCCCTTCCACAGCCCCACAGACACTGGCGCTCTGAGCTTGCTAGCCACAGCACAGTGGGGACGTTCCTTGTCGGCACAGCCAGAGCCCAGCTCCGAAATTCAAAACGTCCAGCCACTGCTCCCACACCAAAGGGGCTAGCACTGAAAGCTCTTGCTGGCCCTCACCTGCCCTAGGCAGCCCTTCCACAGCCCCACAAGCACTGGCCCTCTGAGCTTCCTAGCCACAACACAGTGGGGACATTCCTTCTCGGCACAGCCAGAGCCCAGCTCGCAAATAGGAAACGTCCAGCCACTGCTCCCACACCAAAGGGGCTAGCACTGAAAGCTCTTGCTGGCCATCACCTTCCCTAGGCAGCCCTTCCACAGCCCCACAAGCATCTGGCCCTCTCAGCTTCCTAGCCACAGCACAGTGGGGACGTTCCTTCTCGGCACAGCCAGAGCCCAGCTCCGAAATTCACAACGTCCAGCCACTGCTCCCACACGAAAGGGGCTAGCACTGAAAGCTCTTGCTGGCCATCACCTTCCCTAGGCAGCCCTTCCACAGCCCCACAAGCACTGGCCCTCTGAGCTTCCTAGCCACAGCACAGTGGGGACGTTCCTTCTCAGCACAGCCAGAGCCCAGCTCCGAAATTCACAACGTCCAGCCACTGCTCCCACACCAAAGGGGCTAGCACTGAAAGCTGTTGCTGGCCCTCACCTGCCCTAGGCAGCCCTTCCACAGCCCCACAAGCACTGGCGCCCTGAGCTTCCTAGCCACAGCACAGTGGGGACGTTCCTTCTCAGCACAGCCAGAGCCCAGCTCCCAAATCGGAAACATCCAGCCACTGCTCCCACACCAAAGGGGCTAGCACTGAAAGCTCTTGCTGGCCATCACCTTCCCTAGGCAGCCCTTCCACAGCCCCACAAGCCCTGGCCCTCTGAGCTTCCTAGCCACAGCACAGTGGGGACGTTCCTTCTCAGCACAGCCAGAGCCCAGCTCCGAAATTCGAAACGTCCAGCCACTGCTCCCACACCAAAGGGGCTAGCACTGAAAGCTCTTGCTGGCCATCACCTTCCCTAGGCAGCCCTTCCACAGCCCCACAAGCACTGGCCCTCTGAGCTTCCTAGCCACAGCACAGTGGGGACGTTCCTTCTCAGCACAGACAGAGCCCACCTCAGAAATTCGAAACGTCCAGCCACTGCTCCCACACGAAAGGGGCTAGCACTGAAAGCTCTTGCTGGCCAGCACCTTCCCTAGGCAGCCCTTCCACAGCCCCACAAGCACTGGCCCTCTGAGCTTCCTAGCCACAGCACAGTGGGGACATTCCTTCTCGGCACAGCCAGAGCCCAGCTCCCAAATAGGAAAAGTCCAGCCACTGCTCCCACACCAAAGGGGCTAGCACTGAAAGCTCTTGCTGGCCATCACCTTCCCTAGGCAGCCCTTCCACAGCCCCACAAGCACTGGCGCACTGAGCTTCCTAGCCACAGCACAGTGGGGACGTTCCTTCTCAGCACAGCCAGAGCCTAGCTCCGAAATTCGAAACGTCCAGCCACTGCTCCCACACCAAAGGGGCTAGCACTGAAAGCTCTTGCTGGCCAGCACTTTCCCTAGGCAGCCCTTCCACAGCTCTACAAGCACTGGCGCCCTGAGCTTCCTAGCCACAGCACAGTGGGGACATTCCTTCTCGGCACAGCCAGAGCCCAGCTCCGAAATTCAAAACGTCCAGCCACTGCTCCCACACCAAAGGGGCTAGCACTGAAAGCTCTTGCTGGCCAGCACCTTCCCTAGGCAGCCCTTCCACAGCCCCACAAGCACTGGCGCCCTGAGCTTCCTAGCCACAGCACAGTGGGGACGTTCCTTCTCAGCACAGCCAGAGCCCACCTCAAAAATTCGAAATGTCCAGCCACTGCTCCCACACCAAAGGGGCTAGCACTGAAAGCTCTTGCTGGCCATCACCTTCCCTAGGCAGCCCTTCCACAGCCCCACAAGCACTGGCCCTCTGAGCTTCCTAGCCACAGCACAGTGGGGACGTTCCTTCTCAGCACAGCCACAGCCCAGCTCCGAAATTCAAAACGTCCAGCCACTGCTCCCACACCAAAGGGGCTAGCACTGAAAGCTCTTGCTGGCCCTCACCTTCACTAGGCAGCCCTTCCACAGCCCCACAAGCACTGGCGCCCTGAGCTTCCTAGCCACAGCACAGTGGGGACGTTCCTTCTCGGCACAGCCAGAGCCCAGCTCCCAAATCGGAAACGTCCAGCCACTGCTCCCACACCAAAGGGGCTAGCACTGAAAGCTCTTGATGGCCAGCACCTGCCCTAGGCAGCCCTTACACAGCCCCACAAGCCCTGGCCCTCTGAGCTTCCTAGCCACAGCACAGTGGGGACGTTCCTTCTCAGCACAGCCAGAGCCCAGCTCCGAAATTCGAAAAGTCTAGCCACTGCTCCCACACGAAAGGGGCTAGCACTGAAAGCTCTTGCTGGCCCTCACCTTCCCTAGGCAGCCCTTCCACAGCCCCACAAGCACTGGCCCTCTGAGCTTCCTAGCCACAGCACAGTGGGGACATTCCTTCTCGGCACAGCCAGAGCCCAGCTCCCAAATCGGAAACGTCCAGCCACTGCTCCCACACCAAAGGGGCTAGCACTGAAAGCTCTTGCTGGCCAGCACCTGCCCTAGGCAGCCCTTCCACAGCCCCACAGACACTGGCCCTCTGAGCTTCCTAGCCACAGCACAGTGGGGACGTTCCTTCTCGGCACAGCCAGAGCCTAGCTCCCAAATAGGAAACGTCCAGCCACTGCTCCCACACCAAAGGGGCTAGCACTGAAAGCTCTTGCTGGCCAGCACTTTTCCTAGGCAGCCCTTCCACAGCCCCACAAGCACTGGCCCTCTGAGCTTCCTAGCCACAGCACAGTGGGGACGTTCCTTCTCAGCACAGACAGAGCCCACCTCAAAAATTGGAAACGTCCAGCCACTAGTCCCACACCAAAGGGGCTAGCACTGAAAGCTCTTGCTGGCCCTCACCTTCCCTAGGCAGCCCTTCCACAGCCCCACAAGCACTGGCGCCCTGAGCTTCCTAGCCACAGCACAGTGGGGACGTTCCTTCTCAGCACAGCCAGAGCCCAGCTCCCAAGTCGGAAACGTCCAGCCACTGCTCCCACACCAAAGGGGCTAGCACTGAAAGCTCTTGCTGGCCCTCACCTTCCCTAGGCAGCCCTTCCACAGCCCCACAAGCACTGGCGCCCTGAGCTTCCTAGCCACAGCACAGTGGGGACGTTCCTTCTCAGCACAGCCAGAGCCCAGCTCCCAAATCGGAAACGTCCAGCCACTGCTCCCACACCAAAGGGGCTAGCACTGAAAGCTCTTGCTGGCCAGCACCTTCCCTAGGCAGCCCTTCCACAGCCCCACAAGCCCTGGCCCTCTGAGCTTCCTAGCCACAGCACAGTGGGGACGTTCCTTCTCAGCACAGCCAGAGCCCACCTCAGAAATTCGAAACGTCCAGCCACTGCTCCCACACCAAAGGGGCTAGCACTGAAAGCTCTTGCTGGCCCTCACCTGCCCTAGGCAGCCCTTCCACAGCCCCACAAGCACTGGCGCCCTGAGCTTCCTAGCCACAGCACAGTGGGGACATTCCTTCTCGGCACAGCCAGAGCCCAGCTCCCAAATCGGAAACGTCCAGCCACTGCTCCCACACCAAAGGGGCTAGCACTGAAAGCTCTTGCTGGCCCTCACCTTCCCTAGGCAGCCCTTCCACAGCCCCACAAGCACTGGCGCCCTGAGCTTCCTAGCCACAGCACAGTGGGGACATTCCTTCTCAGCACAGCCAGAGCCCAGCTCCCAAATCGGAAACGTCCAGCCACTGCTCCCACACCAAAGGGGCTAGCACTGAAAGCTCTTGCTGGCCATCACCTTCCCTAGGCAGCCCTTCCACAGCCCCACAAGCACTGGCCCTCTGAGCTTCCTAGCCACAGCACAGTGGGGACGTTCCTTCTCAGCACAGCCAGAGCCCAGCTCCGAAATTCGAAACGTCCAGCCACTGCTCCCACACCAAAGGGGCTAGCACTGAAAGCTCTTGCTGGCCAGCACCTGCCCTAGGCAGCCCTTCCACAGCCCCACAAGCACTGGCGCTCTGAGCTTCCTAGCCACAGCACAGTGGGGACGTTCCTTCTCGGCACAGCCAGAGCCCAGCTCCAAAATTCAAAACGTCCAGCCACTGCTCCCACACCAAAGGGGCTAGCACTGAAAGCTCTTGCTGGCCATCACCTTCCCTAGGCAGCCCTTCCACAGCCCCACAAGCATCTGGCCCTCTGAGCTTCCTAGCCACAGCACAGTGGGGACGTTCCTTCTCGGCACAGCCAGAGCCCAGCTCCGAAATTCAAAACGTCCAGCCACTGCTCCCACACGAAAGGGGCTAGCACTGAAAGCTCTTGCTGGCCATCACCTTCCCTAGGCAGCCCTTCCACAGCCCCACAGACACTGGCGCTCTGAGCTTGCTAGCCACAGCACAGTGGGGACGTTCCTTGTCGGCACAGCCAGAGCCCAGCTCCGAAATTCAAAACGTCCAGCCACTGCTCCCACACCAAAGGGGCTAGCACTGAAAGCTCTTGCTGGCCCTCACCTGCCCTAGGCAGCCCTTCCACAGCCCCACAAGCACTGGCCCTCTGAGCTTCCTAGCCACAACACAGTGGGGACATTCCTTCTCGGCACAGCCAGAGCCCAGCTCGCAAATAGGAAACGTCCAGCCACTGCTCCCACACCAAAGGGGCTAGCACTGAAAGCTCTTGCTGGCCATCACCTTCCCTAGGCAGCCCTTCCACAGCCCCACAAGCATCTGGCCCTCTCAGCTTCCTAGCCACAGCACAGTGGGGACGTTCCTTCTCGGCACAGCCAGAGCCCAGCTCCGAAATTCACAACGTCCAGCCACTGCTCCCACACGAAAGGGGCTAGCACTGAAAGCTCTTGCTGGCCATCACCTTCCCTAGGCAGCCCTTCCACAGCCCCACAGACACTGGCGCTCTGAGCTTCCTAGCCACAGCACAGTGGGGACGTTCCTTGTCGGCACAGCCAGAGCCCAGCTCCGAAATTCAAAACGTCCAGCCACTGCTCCCACACGAAAGGGGCTAGCACTGAAAGCTCTTGCTGGCCATCACCTTCCCTAGGCAGCCCTTCCACAGCCCCACAAGCACTGGCCCTCTGAGCTTCCTAGCCACAGCACAGTGGGGACGTTCCTTCTCAGCACAGCCAGAGCCCAGCTCCGAAATTCACAACGTCCAGCCACTGCTCCCACACCAAAGGGGCTAGCACTGAAAGCTGTTGCTGGCCCTCACCTGCCCTAGGCAGCCCTTCCACAGCCCCACAAGCACTGGCGCCCTGAGCTTCCTAGCCACAGCACAGTGGGGACGTTCCTTCTCAGCACAGCCAGAGCCCAGCTCCCAAATCGGAAACATCCAGCCACTGCTCCCACACCAAAGGGGCTAGCACTGAAAGCTCTTGCTGGCCATCACCTTCCCTAGGCAGCCCTTCCACAGCCCCACAAGCCCTGGCCCTCTGAGCTTCCTAGCCACAGCACAGTGGGGACGTTCCTTCTCAGCACAGCCAGAGCCCAGCTCCGAAATTTGAAACGTCCAGCCACTGCTCCCACACCAAAGGGGCTAGCACTGAAAGCTCTTGATGGCCAGCACCTGCCCTAGGCAGCCCTTCCACAGCCCCACAAGCACTGGCGCTCTGAGCTTCCTAGCCACAGCACAGTGGGGACGTTCCTTCTCAGCACAGCCAGAGCCCAGCTCCAAAATTCAAAACGTCCAGCCACTGCTCCCACACCAAAGGGGCTAGCACTGAAAGCTCTTGCTGGCCATCACCTTCCCTAGGCAGCCCTTCCACAGCCCCACAAGCACTGGCCCTCTGAGCTTCCTAGCCACAGCACAGTGGGGACGTTCCTTCTCAGCACAGACAGAGCCCAGCTCCGAAATTCGAAACGTCCAGCCACTGCTCCCACACCAAAGGGGCTAGCACTGAAAGCTCTTGCTGGCCAGCACCTTCCCTAGGCAGCCCTTCCACAGCCCCACAAGCCCTGGCCCTCTGAGCTTCCTAGCCACAGCACAGTGGGGACGTTCCTTCTCAGCACAGCCAGAGCCCAGCTCCGAAATTCAAAACGTCCAGCCACTGCTCCCACACCAAAGGGGCTAGCCCTGAAAGCTCTTGCTGGCCAGCACCTTCCCTAGGCAGCCCTTCCACAGCCCCACAAGCACTGGCCCTCTGAGCTTCCTAGCCACAGCACAGTGGGGACATTCCTTCTCGGCACAGCCAGAGCCTAGCTCCCAAATAGGAAACGTCCAGCCACTGCTCCCACACCAAAGGGGCTAGCACTGAAAGCTCTTGCTGGCCAGCACCTTCCCTAGGCAGCCCTTCCACAGCCCCACAAGCATCTGGCCCTCTGAGCTTCCTAGCCACAGCACAGTGGGGACGTTCCTTCTCGGCACAGCCAGAGCCCAGCTCCGAAATTCAAAACGTCCAGCCACTGCTCCCACACGAAAGGGGCTAGCACTGAAAGCTCTTGCTGGCCATCACCTTCCCTAGGCAGCCCTTCCACAGCCCCACAGACATTGGCGCTCTGAGCTTGCTAGCCACAGCACAGTGGGGACGTTCCTTGTCGGCACAGCCAGAGCCCACCTCAGAAATTCGAAACGTCCAGCCACTGCTCCCACACCAAAGGGGCTAGCACTGAAAGCTCTTGCTGGCCCTCACCTGCCCTAGGCAGCCCTTCCACAGCCCCACAAGCACTGGCGCTCTGAGCTTCCTAGCCACAGCACAGTGGGGACATTCCTTCTCGGCACAGCCAGAGCCCACCTCGCAAATAGGAAATGTCCAGCCACTGCTCCCACACCAAAGGGGCTAGCACTGAAAGCTCTTGCTGGCCCTCACCTTCCCTAGGCAGCCCTTCCACAGCCCCACAAGCCCTGGCCCTCTGAGCTTCCTAGCCACAGCACAGTGGGGACGTTCCTTCTCAGCACAGCCAGAGCCCAGCTCCGAAATTCGAAACGTCTAGCCACTGCTCCCACACGAAAGGGGCTAGCACTGAAAGCTCTTGATGGCCAGCACCTGCCCTAGGCAGCCCTTCCACAGCCCCACAAGCACTGGCGCCCTGAGCTTCCTAGCCACAGCACAGTGGGGACGTTCCTTCTCGGCACAGCCAGAGCCCAGCTCCCAAATAGGAAACGTCCAGCCACTGCTCCCACACCAAAGGGGCTAGCACTGAAAGCTCTTGCTGGCCATCACCTTCCCTAGGCAGCCCTTCCACAGCCCCACAGACCCTGGCCCTCTGACCTTCCTAGCCACAGCACAGTGGGGACGTTCCTTCTCGGCACAGCCAGAGCCTAGCTCCAAAATAGGAAACGTCCAGCCACTGCTCCCACACCAAAGGGGCTAGCACTGAAAGCTCTTGCTGGCCAGCACTTTCCCTAGGCAGCCCTTCCACAGCCCCACAAGCACTGGCGCCCTGAGCTTCCTAGCCACAGCACAGTGGGGACGTTCCTTCTCAGCACAGCCAGAGCCCAGCTCCGAAACTCAAAACGTCCAGCCACTGCTCCCACACCAAAGGGGCTAGCACTGAAAGCTCTTGCTGGCCATCACCTTCCCTAGGCAGCCCTTCCACAGCCCCACAAGCACTGGCCCTCTGAGCTTCCTAGCCACAGCAAAGTGGGGACATTCCTTCTCAGCACAGCCAGAGCCCACCTCAGAAATTCAAAACGTCCAGCCACTGCTCCCACACCAAAGGGGCTAGCACTGAAAGCTCTTGCTGGCCAGCACCTTCCCTAGGCAGCCCTTCCACAGCCCCACAAGCACTGGCGCCCTGAGCTTCCTAGCCACAGCACAGTGGGGACGTTCCTTCTCAGCACAGACAGAGCCCAGCTCCGAAATTCGAAATGTCCAGCCACTGCTCCCACACCAAAGGGGCTAGCACTGAAAGCTCTTGCTGGCCATCACCTTCCCTAGGCAGCCCTTCCACAGCCCCACAAGCACTGGCGCCCTGAGCTTCCTAGCCACAGCACAGTGGGGACGTTCCTTCTCAGCACAGCCAGAGCCCACCTCAAGAATTCGAAACGTCCAGCCACTGCTCCCACACGAAAGGGGCTAGCACTGAAAGCTCTTGCTGGCCCTCACCTTCCCTAGGCAGCCCTTCCACAGCCCCACAAGCACTGGCCCTCTGAGCTTCCTAGCCACAGCACAGTGGGGACATTCCTTCTCGGCACAGCCAGAGCCCAGCTCCCAAATAGGAAACGTCCAGCCACTGCTCCCACACGAAAGGGGCTAGCACTGAAAGCTGTTGCTGGCCATCACCTGCCCTAGGCAGCCCTTCCACAGCCCCACAAGCACTGGCCCTCTGAGCTTCCTAGCCACAGCACAGTGGGGACGTTCCTTCTCAGCACAGCCAGAGCCCACCTCAGAAATTCGAAACGTCCAGCCACTGCTCCCACACCAAAGGGGCTAGCACTGAAAGCTCTTGCTGGCCCTCACCTGCCCTAGGCAGCCCTTCCACAGCCCCACAAGCACTGGCGCTCTGAGCTTCCTAGCCACAGCACAGTGGGGACGTTCCTTCTCGGCACAGCCAGAGCCCAGCTCCGAAATTCGAAACGTCCAGCCACTGCTCCCACACCAAAGGGGCTAGCCCTGAAAGCTCTTGCTGGCCAGCACCTTCCCTAGGCAGCCCTTCCACAGCCCCACAAGCACTGGCCCTCTGAGCTTCCTAGCCACAGCACAGTGGGGACATTCCTTCTCGGCACAGCCAGAGCCTAGCTCCCAAATAGGAAACGTCCAGCCACTGCTCCCACACCAAAGGGGCTAGCACTGAAAGCTCTTGCTGGCCATCACCTGCCCTACGCAGCCCTTCCACAGCCCCACAAGCATCTGGCCCTCTGAGCATCCTAGCCACAGCACAGTGGGGACGTTCCTTGTCGGCACAGCCAGAGCCCAGCTCCGAAATTCAAAACGTCCAGCCACTGCTCCCACACCAAAGGGGCTAGCACTGAAAGCTCTTGCTGGCCAGCACCTGCCCTAGGCAGCCCTTCCACAGCCCCACAAGCACTGGCGCCCTGAGCTTCCTAGCCACAGCACAGTGGGGACGTTCCTTCTCAGCACAGCCAGAGCCCAGCTCCAAAATTCGAAACGTCCAGCCACTGCTCCCACACCAAAGGGGCTAGCCCTGAAAGCTCTTGCTGGCCAGCACCTTCCCTAGGCAGCCCTTCCACAGCCCCACAAGCACTGGCCCTCTGAGCTTCCTAGCCACAGCACAGTGGGGACATTCCTTCTCGGCACAGCCAGAGCCTAGCTCCCAAATAGGAAACGTCCAGCCACTGCTCCCACACCAAAGGGGCTAGCACTGAAAGCTCTTGCTGGCCAGCACCTTCCCTAGGCAGCCCTTCCACAGCCCCACAAGCATCTGGCCCTCTGAGCTTCCTAGCCACAGCACAGTGGGGACGTTCCTTCTCAGCACAGCCAGAGCCCAGCTCCCAAATTCAAAACGTCCAGCCACTGCTCCCACACGAAAGGGGCTAGCACTGAAAGCTCTTGCTGGCCATCACCTTCCCTAGGCAGCCCTTCCACAGCCCCACAGACACTGGCGCTCTGAGCTTGCTAGCCACAGCACAGTGGGGACGTTCCTTCTCAGCACAGCCAGAGCCCACCTCAAAAATTCGAAACGTCCAGCCACTGCTCCCACACCAAAGGGGCTAGCACTGAAAGCTCTTGATGGCCAGCACCTGCCCTAGGCAGCCCTTCCACAGCCCCACAAGCACTGGCCCTCTGAGCTTCCTAGCCACAGCACAGTGGGGACATTCCTTCTCGGCACAGCCAGAGCCCAGCTCCGAAATTCAAAACGTCCAGACACTGTTCCAAACAAAAGGGGCTAGCACTGAAAGCTCTTGCTGGCCCTCACCTGCCCTAGGCAGCCCTTCCACAGCCCCACAAGCATCTGGCGCTCTGAGCTTCCTAGCCACAGCACAGTGGGGACGTTCCTTCTCAGCACAGCCAGAGCCCACCTCAGAAATTCGAAACGTCCAGCCACTGCTCCCACACCAAAGGGGCTAGCACTGAAAGCTCTTGCTGGCCCTCACCTGCCCTAGGCAGCCCTTCCACAGCCCCACAAGCACTGGCCCTCTGAGCTTCCTAGCCACAGCACAGTGGGGACATTCCTTCTCGGCACAGCCAGAGCCCAGCTCCCAAATAGGAAACGTCCAGCCACTGCTCCCACACCAAAGGGGCTAGCACTGAAAGCTCTTGCTGGCCATCACCTTCCCTAGGCAGCCCTTCCACAGCCCCACAAGCATCTAGCCCTCTGAGCTTCCTAGCCACAGCACAGTGGGGACGTTCCTTCTCGGCACAGCCAGAGCCCAGCTCCGAAATTCACAACGTCCAGCCACTGCTCCCACACGAAAGGGGCTAGCACTGAAAGCTCTTGCTGGCCATCACCTTCCCTAGGCAGCCCTTCCACAGCCCCACAAGCACTGGCCCTCTGAGCTTCCTAGCCACAGCACAGTGGGGACGTTCCTTCTCAGCACAGCCACAGCCCAGCTCCCAAATAGGAAACGTCCAGCCACTGCTCCCACACCAAAGGGGCTAGCACTGAAAGCTCTTGCTGGCCATCACCTTCCCTAGGCAGCCCTTTCACAGCTCCACAAGCACTGGCGCTCTGAGCTTCCTAGCCACAGCACAGTGGGGACGTTCCTTCTCAGCACAGCCACAGCCCAGCTCCGAAACTCAAAACGTCCAGCCACTGCTCCCACACCAAAGGGGCTAGCACTGAAAGCTCTTGCTGGCCATCACCTTCCCTAGGCAGCCCTTCCACAGCCCCACAAGCACTGGCCCTCTGAGCTTCCTAGCCACAGCACAGTGGGGACGTTCCTTCTCAGCACAGCCAGAGCCCAGCTCCGAAATTCGAAACGTCTAGCCACTGCTCCCACACGAAAGGGGCTAGCACTGAAAGCTCTTGATGGCCAGCACCTGCCCTAGGCAGCCCTTCCACAGCCCCACAAGCACTGGCCCTCTGAGCTTCCTAGCCACAGCACAGTGGGGACATTCCTTCTCGGCACAGCCAGTGCCCAGCTCCCAAATAGGAAACGTCCAGCCACTGCTCCCACACCAAAGGGGCTAGCACTGAAAGCTCTTGCTGGCCATCACCTTCCCTAGGCAGCCCTTCCACAGCCCCACAAGCACTGGCGCCCTGAGCTTCCTAGCCACAGCACAGTGGGGACGTTCCTTGTCGGCACAGCCAGAGCCCAGCTCCGAAATTCAAAACGTCCAGCCACTGCTCCCACACCAAAGGGGCTAGCACTGAAAGCTCTTGCTGGCCATCACCTTCCCTAGGCAGCCCTTCCACAGCCCCACAAGCACTGGCCCTCTGAGCTTCCTAGCCACAGCACAGTGGGGACGTTCCTTCTCAGCACAGCCAGAGCCCAGCTCCCAAATAGGAAACGTCCAGCCACTGCTCCCACACCAATGGTGCTAGCACTGAAAGCTCTTGCTGGCCATCACCTTCCCTAGGCAGCCCTTTCACAGCTCCACAAGCACTGGCGCTCTGAGCTTCCTAGCCACAGCACAGTGGGGACGTTCCTTCTCAGCACAGCCACAGCCCAGCTCCGAAACTCAAAACGTCCAGCCACTGCTCCCACACCAAAGGGGCTAGCACTGAAAGCTCTTGCTGGCCAGCACCTTCCCTAGGCAGCCCTTCCACAGCCCCACAAGCACTGGCCCTCTGAGCTTCCTAGCCACAGCACAGTGGGGACGTTCCTTCTCAGCACAGCCAGAGCCCACCTCAAAAATTCGAAACGTCCAGCCACTGCTCCCACACCAAAGGGGCTAGCACTGAAAGCTCTTGCTGGCCATCACCTTCCCTAGGCACCCCTTCCACAGCCCCACAAGCCCTGGCCCTCTGAGCTTCCTAGCCACAGCACAGTGGGTACGTTCCTTCTCAGCACAGCCAGAGCCCAGCTCCCAAATTGGAAACGTCCAGCCACTGCTCCCACACCAAAGGGGCTAGCACTGAAAGCTCTTGATGGCCAGCACCTGCCCTAGGCAGCCCTTCCACAGCCCCACAAGCACTGGCCCTCTGAGCTTCCTAGCCACAGCACAGTGGGGACATTCCTTCTCGGCACAGCCAGAGCCCAGCTCCGAAATTCAAAACGTCCAGCCACTGTTCCAAACAAAAGGGGCTAGCACTGAAAGCTCTTGCTGGCCCTCACCTGCCCTAGGCAGCCCTTCCACAGCCCCACAAGCATCTGGCGCTCTGAGCTTCCTAGCCACAGCACATGGGGACGTTCCTTCTCAGCACAGCCAGAGCCCAGCTCCGAAATTCGAAACGTCCAGCCACTGCTCCCACACCAAAGGGGCTAGCACTGAAAGCTCTTGCTGGCCCTCACCTGCCCTAGGCAGCCCTTCCACAGCCCCACAAGCACTGGCCCTCTGAGCTTCCTAGCCACAGCACAGTGGGGACATTCCTTCTCGGCACAGCCAGAGCCCAGCTCCCAAATAGGAAACGTCCAGCCACTGCTCCCACACCAAAGGGGCTAGCACTGAAAGCTCTTGCTGGCCATCACCTTCCCTAGGCAGCCCTTCCACAGCCCCACAAGCATCTAGCCCTCTGAGCTTCCTAGCCACAGCACAGTGGGGACGTTCCTTCTCGGCACAGCCAGAGCCCAGCTCCGAAATTCAAAACGTCCAGCCACTGCTCCCACACGAAAGGGGCTAGCACTGAAAGCTCTTGCTGGCCATCACCTTCCCTAGGCAGCCCTTCCACAGCCCCACAAGCACTGGCCCTCTGAGCTTCCTAGCCACAGCACAGTGGGGACGTTCCTTCTCAGCACAGCCACAGCCCAGCTCCCAAATAGGAAACGTCCAGCCACTGCTCCCACACCAAAGGGGCTAGCACTGAAAGCTCTTGCTGGCCATCACCTTCCCTAGGCAGCCCTTTCACAGCTCCACAAGCACTGGCGCTCTGAGCTTCCTAGCCACAGCACAGTGGGGACGTTCCTTCTCAGCACAGCCACAGCCCAGCTCCGAAACTCAAAACGTCCAGCCACTGCTCCCACACCAAAGGGGCTAGCACTGAAAGCTCTTGCTGGCCATCACCTTCCCTAGGCAGCCCTTCCACAGCCCCACAAGCACTGGCCCTCTGAGCTTCCTAGCCACAGCACAGTGGGGACGTTCCTTCTCAGCACAGCCACAGCCCAGCTCCGAAATTCGAAACGTCTAGCCACTGCTCCCACACGAAAGGGGCTAGCACTGAAAGCTCTTGATGGCCAGCACCTGCCCTAGGCAGCCCTTCCACAGCCCCACAAGCACTGGCCCTCTGAGCTTCCTAGCCACAGCACAGTGGGGACATTCCTTCTCGGCACAGCCAGTGCCCAGCTCCCAAATAGGAAACGTCCAGCCACTGCTCCCACACCAAAGGGGCTAGCACTGAAAGCTCTTGCTGGCCATCACCTTCCCTAGGCAGCCCTTCCACAGCCCCACAAGCACTGGCGCCCTGAGCTTCCTAGCCACAGCACAGTGGGGACGTTCCTTCTCAGCACAGCCAGAGCCCACCTCAAAAATTCGAAACGTCCAGCCACTGCTCCCACACCAAAGGGGCTAGCACTGAAAGCTCTTGCTGGCCATCACCTTCCCTAGGCAGCCCTTCCACAGCCCCACAAGCACTGGCCCTCTGAGCTTCCTAGCCACAGCACAGTGGGGACGTTCCTTCTCAGCACAGCCAGAGCCCAGCTCCCAAATAGGAAACGTCCAGCCACTGCTCCCACACCAATGGTGCTAGCACTGAAAGCTCTTGCTGGCCATCACCTTCCCTAGGCAGCCCTTTCACAGCTCCACAAGCACTGGCGCTCTGAGCTTCCTAGCCACAGCACAGTGGGGACGTTCCTTCTCAGCACAGCCACAGCCCAGCTCCGAAACTCAAAACGTCCAGCCACTGCTCCCACACCAAAGGGGCTAGCACTGAAAGCTCTTGCTGGCCAGCACCTTCCCTAGGCAGCCCTTCCACAGCCCCACAAGCACTGGCCCTCTGAGCTTCCTAGCCACAGCACAGTGGGGACGTTCCTTCTCAGCACAGCCAGAGCCCACCTCAAAAATTCGAAACGTCCAGCCACTGCTCCCACACCAAAGGGGCTAGCACTGAAAGCTCTTGCTGGCCATCACCTTCCCTAGGCAGCCCTTCCACAGCCCCACAAGCCCTGGCCCTCTGAGCTTCCTAGCCACAGCACAGTGGGTACGTTCCTTCTCAGCACAGCCAGAGCCCAGCTCCGAAATTCGAAACGTCTAGCCACTGCTCCCACACCAAAGGGGCTAGCACTGAAAGCTCTTGATGGCCAGCACCTGCCCTAGGCAGCCCTTCCACAGCCCCACAAGCACTGGCCCTCTGAGCTTCCTAGCCACAGCACAGTGGGGACGTTCCTTCTCGGCACAGCCAGAGCCTAGCTCCCAAATAGGAAATGTCCAGCCACTGCTCCCACACCAAAGGGGCTAGCACTGAAAGCTCTTGCTGGCCAGCACTTTCCCTAGGCAGCCCTTCCACAGCCCCACAAGCACTGGCCCTCTGAGCTTCCTAGCCACAGCACAGTGGGGACATTCCTTCTCGGCACAGCCACAGCCCAGCTCCCAAATAGGAAACGTCCAGCCACTGCTCCCACACCAAAGGGGCTAGCACTGAAAGCTCTTGCTGGCCCTCACCTGCCCTAGGCAGCCCTTTCACAGCTCCACAAGCACTGGCGCTCTGAGCTTCCTAGCCACAGCACAGTGGGGACGTTCCTTCTCAGCACAGGCACAGCCCAGCTCCGAAACTCAAAACGTCCAGCCACTGCTCCCACACGAAAGGGGCTAGCACTGAGAGCTCTTGCTGGCCATCACCTTCCCTAGGCAGCCCTTCCACAGCCCCACAAGCACTGGCCCTCTGAGCTTCCTAGCCACAGCACAGTGGGGACGTTCCTTCTCAGCACAGCCAGAGCCCAGCTCCGAAATTCGAAACGTCTAGCCACTGCTCCCACACGAAAGGGGCTAGCACTGAAAGCTCTTGCTGGCCAGCACCTGCCCTAGGCAGCCCTTCCACAGCCCCACAAGCACTGGCCCTCTGAGCTCCCTAGCCACAGCACAGTGGGGACATTCCTTCTCGGCACAGCCAGAGCCCAGCTCCCAAATAGGAAACGTCCAGCCACTGCTCCCACACCAAAGGGGCTAGCACTGAAAGCTCTTGCTGGCCATCACCTTCCCTAGGCAGCCCTTCCACAGCCCCACAGACCCTGGCCCTCTGACCTTCCTAGCCACAGCACAGTGGGGACGTTCCTTCTCGGCACAGCCAGAGCCTAGCTCCCAAATAGGAAACGTCCAGCCACTGCTCCCACACCAAAGGGGCTAGCACTGAAAGCTCTTGCTGGCCAGCACCTGCCCTAGGCAGCCCTTCCACAGCCCCACAAGCACTGGCCCTCTGAGCTTCCTAGCCACAGCACAGTGGGGACATTCCTTCTCGGCACAGCCAGAGCCCAGCTCCGAAATTCAAAACGTCCAGCCACTGCTCCCACACGAAAGGGGCTAGCACTGAAAGCTCTTGATGGCCAGCACCTTCCCTAGGCAGCCCTTCCACAGCCCCACAAGCACTGGCCCTCTGAGCTTCCTAGCCACAGCACAGTGGGGACGTTCCTTCTCAGCACAGCCAGAGCCCACCTCAAAAATTCGAAACGTCCAGCCACTGCTCCCACACCAAAGGGGCTAGCACTGAAAGCTCTTGCTGGCCCTCACCTTCCCTAGGCAGCCCTTCCACAGCCCCACAAGCACTGGCGCTCTGAGCTTCCTAGCCACAGCACAGTGGGGACGTTCCTTCTCAGCACAGCCAGAGGCACCTCAAAAATTCGAAATGTCCAGCCACTGCTCCCACACCAAAGGGGCTAGCACTGAAAGCTCTTGCTGGCCAGCACCTGCCCTAGGCAGCCCTTCCACAGCCCCACAAGCACTGGCCCTCTGAGCTTCCTAGCCACAGCACAGTGGGGACGTTCCTTCTCAGCACAGCCAGAGCCCACCTCAGAAATTCGAAACGTCCAGCCACTGCTCCCACACCAAAGGGGCTAGCACTGAAAGCTCTTGCTGGCCCTCACCTGCCCTAGGCAGCCCTTCCACAGCCCCACAAGCACTGGCGCTCTGAGCTTCCTAGCCACAGCACAGTGGGGACGTTCCTTCTCGGCACAGCCAGAGCCCAGCTCCGAAATTCGAAACGTCCAGCCACTGCTCCCACACCAAAGGGGCTAGCCCTGAAAGCTCTTGCTGGCCATCACCTTCCCTAGGCAGCCCTTCCACAGCCCCACAAGCACTGGCCCTCTGAGCTTCCTAGCCACAGCACAGTGGGGACATTCCTTCTCGGCACAGCCAGAGCCTAGCTCCCAAATAGGAAACGTCCAGACACTGCTCCCACACCAAAGGGGCTAGCACTGAAAGCTCTTGCTGGCCATCACCTTCCCTAGGCAGCCCTTCCACAGCCCCACAAGCATCTAGCCCTCTGAGCTTCCTAGCCACAGCACAGTGGGGACGTTCCTTCTCGGCACAGCCAGAGCCCAGCTCCGAAATTCAAAACGTCCAGCCACTGCTCCCACACGAAAGGGGCTAGCACTGAAAGCTCTTGCTGGCCATCACCTTCCCTAGGCAGCCCTTCCACAGCCCCACAGACACTGGCGCTCTGAGATTGCTAGCCACAGCACAGTGGGGACGTTCCTTGTCGGCACAGCCAGAGCCCAGCTCCGAAATTCAAAACGTCCAGCCACTGCTCCCACACCAAAGGGGCTAGCACTGAAAGCTCTTGCTGGCCAGCACCTGCCCTAGGCAGCCCTTCCACAGCCCCACAAGCCCTGGCCCTCTGAGCTTCCTAGCCACAGCACAGTGGGGACATTCCTTCTCGGCACAGCCAGAGCCTAGCTCCCAAATAGGAAACGTCCAGCCACTGCTCCCACACCAAGGGGGCTAGCACTGAAAGCTCTTGCTGGCCATCACCTTCCCTAGGCAGCCCTTCCACAGCCCCACAAGCATCTGGCCCTCTGAGCTTCCTAGCCACAGCACAGTGGGGACGTTCCTTCTCGGCACAGCCAGAGCCCAGCTCCGAAATTCAAAACGTCCAGCCACTGCTCCCACACCAAAGGGGCTAGCACTGAAAGCTCTTGCTGGCCATCACCTTCCCTAGGCAGCCCTTCCACAGCCCCACAGACACTGGCGCTCTGAGCTTGCTAGCCACAGCACAGTGGGGACGTTCCTTCTCAGCACAGCCAGAGCCCACCTCAGAAATTCGAAACGTCCAGCCACTGCTCCCACACCAAAGGGGCTAGCACTGAAAGCTCTTGCTGGCCATCACCTGCCCTAGGCAGCCCTTCCACAGCCCCACAAGCACTGGCCCTCTGAGCTTCCTAGCCACAGCACAGTGGGGACATTCCTTCTCGGCACAGCCAGAGCCCAGCTCCGAAATTCACAACGTCCAGCCACTGCTCCCACACCAAAGGGGCTAGCACTGAAAGCTCTTGCTGGCCCTCACCTGCCCTACGCAGCCCTTCCACAGCCCCACAAGCATCTGGCGCTCTGAGCTTCCTAGCCACAGCACAGTGGGGACGTTCCTTCTCAGCACAGCCAGAGCCCAGCTCCCAAATAGGAAACGTCCAGCCACTGCTCCCACACCAAAGGGGCTAGCACTGAAAGCTCTTGATGGCCAGCACCTGCCCTAGGCAGCCCTTCCACAGCCCCACAAGCACTGGCCCTCTGAGCTTCCTAGCCACAGCACAGTGGGGACGTTCCTTCTCGGCACAGCCAGAGCCTAGCTCCCAAATAGGAAATGTCCAGCCACTGCTCCCACACCAAAGGGGCTAGCACTGAAAGCTCTTGCTGGCCAGCACTTTCCCTAGGCAGCCCTTCCACAGCCCCACAAGCACTGGCCCTCTGAGCTTCCTAGCCACAGCACAGTGGGGACGTTCCTTCTCGGCACAGCCAGAGCCCAGCTCCGAAATTCACAACGTCCAGCCACTGCTCCCACACGAAAGGGGCTAGCACTGAAAGCTCTTGCTGGCCATCACCTTCCCTAGGCAGCCCTTCCACAGCCCCACAAGCACTGGCGCCCTGAGCTTCCTAGCCACAGCACAGTGGGGACGTTCCTTCTCGGCACAGCCACAGCCCAGCTCCCAAATAGGAAACGTCCAGCCACTGCTCCCACACCAAAGGGGCTAGCACTGAAAGCTGTTGCTGGCCCTCACCTGCCCTAGGCAGCCCTTTCACAGCTCCACAAGCACTGGCGCTCTGAGCTTCCTAGCCACAGCACAGTGGGGACGTTCCTTCTCAGCACAGGCACAGCCCAGCTCCGAAACTCAAAACGTCCAGCCACTGCTCCCACACGAAAGGGGCTAGCACTGAAAGCTGTTCCTGGCCATCACCTTCCCTAGGCAGCCCTTCCACAGCCCCACAAGCACTGGCCCTCTGAGCTTCCTAGCCACAGCACAGTGGGGACGTTCCTTCTCAGCACAGCCAGAGCCCAGCTCCGAAATTCGAAACGTCTAGCCACTGCTCCCACACGAAAGGGGCTAGCACTGAAAGCTCTTGATGGCCAGCACCTGCCCTAGGCAGCCCTTCCACAACCCCACAAGCACTGGCCCTCTGAGCTTCCTAGCCACAGCACAGTGGGGACATTCCTTCTCGGCACAGCCAGAGCCCAGCTCCCAAATAGGAAACGTCCAGCCACTGCTCCCACACCAAAGGGGCTAGCACTGAAAGCTCTTGCTGGCCATCACCTTCCCTAGGCAGCCCTTCCACAGCCCCACAGACCCTGGCCCTCTGACCTTCCTAGCCACAGCACAGTGGGGACGTTCCTTCTCGGCACAGCCAGAGCCTAGCTCCCAAATAGGAAACGTCCAGCCACTGCTCCCACACCAAAGGGGCTAGCACTGAAAGCTCTTGCTGGCCAGCACCTGCCCTAGGCAGCCCTTCCACAGCCCCACAAGCACTGGCCCTCTGAGCTTCCTAGCCACAGCACAGTGGGGACATTCCTTCTCGGCACAGCCAGAGCCCAGCTCCGAAATTCAAAACGTCCAGCCACTGCTCCCACACGAAAGGGGCTAGCACTGAAAGCTCTTGATGGCCAGCACCTTCCCTAGGCAGCCCTTCCACAGCCCCACAAGCACTGGCGCCCTGAGCTTCCTAGCCACAGCACAGTGGGGACGTTCCTTCTCAGCACAGCCAGAGCCCACCTCAAAAATTCGAAACGTCCAGCCACTGCTCCCACACCAAAGGGGCTAGCACTGAAAGCTCTTGCTGGCCCTCACCTTCCCTAGGCAGCCCTTCCACAGCCCCACAAGCACTGGCGCTCTGAGCTTCCTAGCCACAGCACAGTGGGGACGTTCCTTCTCAGCACAGCCAGAGGCACCTCAAAAATTCGAAATGTCCAGCCACTGCTCCCACACCAAAGGGGCTAGCACTGAAAGCTCTTGCTGGCCAGCACCTGCCCTAGGCAGCCCTTCCACAGCCCCACAAGCACTGGCCCTCTGAGCTTCCTAGCCACAGCACAGTGGGGACGTTCCTTCTCAGCACAGCCAGAGCCCACCTCAGAAATTCGAAACGTCCAGCCACTGCTCCCACACCAAAGGGGCTAGCACTGAAAGCTCTTGCTGGCCCTCACCTTCCCTAGGCAGCCCTTCCACAGCCCCACAAGCACTGGCGCTCTGAGCTTCCTAGCCACAGCACAGTGGGGACGTTCCTTCTCGGCACAGCCAGAGCCCAGCTCCGAAATTCGAAACGTCCAGCCACTGCTCCCACACCAAAGGGGCTAGCCCTGAAAGCTCTTGCTGGCCATCACCTTCCCTAGGCAGCCCTTCCACAGCCCCACAAGCACTGGCCCTCTGAGCTTCCTAGCCACAGCACAGTGGGGACATTCCTTCTCGGCACAGCCAGAGCCTAGCTCCCAAATAGGAAACGTCCAGCCACTGCTCCCACACCAAAGGGGCTAGCACTGAAAGCTCTTGCTGGCCATCACCTTCCCTAGGCAGCCCTTCCACAGCCCCACAAGCATCTAGCCCTCTGAGCTTCCTAGCCACAGCACAGTGGGGACGTTCCTTCTCGGCACAGCCAGAGCCCAGCTCCGAAATTCAAAACGTCCAGCCACTGCTCCCACACGAAAGGGGCTAGCACTGAAAGCTCTTGCTGGCCATCACCTTCCCTAGGCAGCCCTTCCACAGCCCCACAGACACTGGCGCTCTGAGATTGCTAGCCACAGCACAGTGGGGACGTTCCTTGTCGGCACAGCCAGAGCCCAGCTCCGAAATTCAAAACGTCCAGCCACTGCTCCCACACCAAAGGGGCTAGCACTGAAAGCTCTTGCTGGCCAGCACCTGCCCTAGGCAGCCCTTCCACAGCCCCACAAGCCCTGGCCCTCTGAGCTTCCTAGCCACAGCACAGTGGGGACGTTCCTTCTCAGCACAGCCAGAGCCCACCTCAAAAATTCGAAACGTCCAGCCACTGCTCCCACACCAAAGGGGCTAGCCCTGAAAGCTCTTGCTGGCCAGCACCTTCCCTAGGCAGCCCTTCCACAGCCCCACAAGCACTGGCCCTCTGAGCTTCCTAGCCACAGCACAGTGGGGACATTCCTTCTCGGCACAGCCAGAGCCTAGCTCCCAAATAGGAAACGTCCAGCCACTGCTCCCACACCAAAGGGGCTAGCACTGAAAGCTCTTGCTGGCCATCACCTTCCCTAGGCAGCCCTTCCACAGCCCCACAAGCATCTGGCCCTCTGAGCTTCCTAGCCACAGCACAGTGGGGACGTTCCTTCTCGGCACAGCCAGAGCCCAGCTCCGAAATTCAAAACGTCCAGCCACTGCTCCCACACGAAAGGGGCTAGCACTGAAAGCTCTTGCTGGCCATCACCTTCCCTAGGCAGCCCTTCCACAGCCCCACAGACACTGGCGCTCTGAGCTTGCTAGCCACAGCACAGTGGGGACGTTCCTTCTCAGCACAGCCAGAGCCCACCTCAGAAATTCGAAACGTCCAGCCACTGCTCCCACACCAAAGGGGCTAGCACTGAAAGCTCTTGCTGGCCATCACCTGCCCTAGGCAGCCCTTCCACAGCCCCACAAGCACTGGCCCTCTGAGCTTCCTAGCCACAGCACAGTGGGGACATTCCTTCTCGGCACAGCCAGAGCCCAGCTCCGAAATTCACAACGTCCAGCCACTGCTCCCACACCAAAGGGGCTAGCACTGAAAGCTCTTGCTGGCCCTCACCTGCCCTACGCAGCCCTTCCACAGCCCCACAAGCATCTGGCGCTCTGAGCTTCCTAGCCACAGCACAGTGGGGACGTTCCTTCTCAGCACAGCCAGAGCCCACCTCAAAAATTCGAAACGTCCAGCCACTGCTCCCACACCAAAGGGGCTAGCACTGAAAGCTCTTGCTGGCCATCACCTTCCCTAGGCAGCCCTTCCACAGCCCCACAAGCCCTGGCCCTCTGAGCTTCCTAGCCACAGCACAGTGGGTACGTTCCTTCTCAGCACAGCCAGAGCCCAGCTCCGAAATTCGAAACGTCTAGCCACTGCTCCCACACCAAAGGGGCTAGCACTGAAAGCTCTTGATGGCCAGCACCTGCCCTAGGCAGCCCTTCCACAGCCCCACAAGCACTGGCCCTCTGAGCTTCCTAGCCACAGCACAGTGGGGACGTTCCTTCTCGGCACAGCCAGAGCCTAGCTCCCAAATAGGAAATGTCCAGCCACTGCTCCCACACCAAAGGGGCTAGCACTGAAAGCTCTTGCTGGCCAGCACTTTCCCTAGGCAGCCCTTCCACAGCCCCACAAGCACTGGCCCTCTGAGCTTCCTAGCCACAGCACAGTGGGGACATTCCTTCTCGGCACAGCCAGAGCCCAGCTCCGAAATTCACAACGTCCAGCCACTGCTCCCACACGAAAGGGGCTAGCACTGAAAGCTCTTGCTGGCCATCACCTTCCCTAGGCAGCCCTTCCACAGCCCCACAAGCACTGGCGCCCTGAGCTTCCTAGCCACAGCACAGTGGGGACGTTCCTTCTCGGCACAGCCACAGCCCAGCTCCCAAATAGGAAACGTCCAGCCACTGCTCCCACACCAAAGGGGCTAGCACTGAAAGCTGTTGCTGGCCCTCACCTGCCCTAGGCAGCCCTTTCACAGCTCCACAAGCACTGGCGCTCTGAGCTTCCTAGCCACAGCACAGTGGGGACGTTCCTTCTCAGCACAGGCACAGCCCAGCTCCGAAACTCAAAACGTCCAGCCACTGCTCCCACACGAAAGGGGCTAGCACTGAAAGCTGTTCCTGGCCATCACCTTCCCTAGGCAGCCCTTCCACAGCCCCACAAGCACTGGCCCTCTGAGCTTCCTAGCCACAGCACAGTGGGGACGTTCCTTCTCAGCACAGCCAGAGCCCAGCTCCGAAATTCGAAACGTCTAGCCACTGCTCCCACACGAAAGGGGCTAGCACTGAAAGCTCTTGATGGCCAGCACCTGCCCTAGGCAGCCCTTCCACAGCCCCACAAGCACTGGCCCTCTGAGCTCCCTAGCCACAGCACAGTGGGGACATTCCTTCTCGGCACAGCCAGAGCCCAGCTCCCAAATAGGAAACGTCCAGCCACTGCTCCCACACCAAAGGGGCTAGCACTGAAAGCTCTTGCTGGCCATCACCTTCCCTAGGCAGCCCTTCCACAGCCCCACAGACCCTGGCCCTCTGACCTTCCTAGCCACAGCACAGTGGGGACGTTCCTTCTCGGCACAGCCAGAGCCTAGCTCCCAAATAGGAAACGTCCAGCCACTGCTCCCACACCAAAGGGGCTAGCACTGAAAGCTCTTGCTGGCCATCACCTTCCCTAGGCAGCCCTTCCACAGCCCCACAGACACTGGCCCTCTGAGCTTCCTAGCCACAGCACAGTGGGGACATTCCTTCTCGGCACAGCCAGAGCCCAGCTCCGAAATTCAAAACGTCCAGCCACTGCTCCCACACGAAAGGGGCTAGCACTGAAAGCTCTTGATGGCCAGCACCTTCCCTAGGCAGCCCTTCCACAGCCCCACAAGCACTGGCGCCCTGAGCTTCCTAGCCACAGCACAGTGGGGACGTTCCTTCTCAGCACAGCCAGAGCCCACCTCAGAAATTCGAAACGTCCAGCCACTGCTCCCACACCAAAGGGGCTAGCACTGAAAGCTCTTGCTGGCCCTCACCTTCCCTAGGCAGCCCTTCCACAGCCCCACAAGCACTGGCCCTCTGAGCTTCCTAGCCACAGCACAGTGGGGACGTTCCTTCTCAGCACAGCCAGAGGCACCTCAAAAATTCGAAACGTCCAGCCACTGCTCCCACACCAAAGGGACTAGCACTGAAAGCTCTTGCTGGCCAGCACCTGCCCTAGGCAGCCCTTCCACAGCCCCACAAGCACTGGCCCTCTGAGCTTCCTAGCCACAGCACAGTGGGGACGTTCCTTCTCAGCACAGCCAGAGCCCACCTCAGAAATTCGAAACGACCAGCCACTGCTCCCACACCAAAGGGGCTAGCACTGAAAGCTCTTGCTGGCCCTCACCTGCCCTAGGCAGCCCTTCCACAGCCCCACAAGCACTGGCGCTCTGAGCTTCCTAGCCACAGCACAGTGGGGACGTTCCTTCTCGGCACAGCCAGAGCCCAGCTCCGAAATTCGAAACGTCCAGCCACTGCTCCCACACCAAAGGAGCTAGCCCTGAAAGCTCTTGCTGGCCATCACCTTCCCTAGGCAGCCCTTCCACAGCCCCACAAGCACTGGCCCTCTGAGCTTCCTAGCCACAGCACAGTGGGGACATTCCTTCTCGGCACAGCCAGAGCCTAGCTCCCAAATAGGAAACGTCCAGCCACTGCTCCCACACCAAAGGGGCTAGCACTGAAAGCTCTTGCTGGCCATCACCTTCCCTAGGCAGCCCTTCCACAGCCCCACAAGCATCTAGCCCTCTGAGCTTCCTAGCCACAGCACAGTGGGGACGTTCCTTCTCGGCACAGCCAGAGCCCAGCTCCGAAATTCAAAACGTCCAGCCACTGCTCCCACACGAAAGGGGCTAGCACTGAAAGCTCTTGCTGGCCATCACCTTCCCTAGGCAGCCCTTCCACAGCCCCACAAGCACTGGCGCTCTGAGATTGCTAGCCACAGCACAGTGGGGACGTTCCTTGTCGGCACAGCCAGAGCCCAGCTCCGAAATTCAAAACGTCCAGCCACTGCTCCCACACCAAAGGGGCTAGCACTGAAAGCTCTTGCTGGCCAGCACCTGCCCTAGGCAGCCCTTCCACAGCCCCACAAGCCCTGGCCCTCTGAGCTTCCTAGCCACAGCACAGTGGGGACGTTCCTTCTCAGCACAGCCAGAGCCCAGCTCCGAAATTCAAAACGTCCAGCCACTGCTCCCACACCAAAGGGGCTAGCCCTGAAAGCTCTTGCTGGCCAGCACCTTCCCTAGGCAGCCCTTCCACAGCCCCACAAGCACTGGCCCTCTGAGCTTCCTAGCCACAGCACAGTGGGGACATTCCTTCTCGGCACAGCCAGAGCCTAGCTCCCAAATAGGAAACGTCCAGCCACTGCTCCCACACCAAAGGGGCTAGCACTGAAAGCTCTTGCTGGCCATCACCTTCCCTAGGCAGCCCTTCCACAGCCCCACAAGCATCTGGCGCTCTGAGCTTCCTAGCCACAGCACAGTGGGGACGTTCCTTCTCGGCACAGCCAGAGCCCAGCTCCGAAATTCAAAACGTCCAGCCACTGCTCCCACACGAAAGGGGCTAGCACTGAAAGCTCTTGCTGGCCATCACCTTCCCTAGGCAGCCCTTCCACAGCCCCACAGACACTGGCGCTCTGAGCTTGCTAGCCACAGCACAGTGGGGACGTTCCTTCTCAGCACAGCCAGAGCCCACCTCAGAAATTCGAAACGTCCAGCCACTGCTCCCACACCAAAGGGGCTAGCACTGAAAGCTCTTGCTGGCCAGCACCTGCCCTAGGCAGCCCTTCCACAGCCCCACAAGCACTGGCCCTCTGAGCTTCCTAGCCACAGCACAGTGGGGACATTCCTTCTCGGCACAGCCAGAGCCCAGCTCCGAAATTCACAACGTCCAGCCACTGCTCCCACACCAAAGGGGCTAGCACTGAAAGCTCTTGCTGGCCCTCACCTGCCCTACGCAGCCCTTCCACAGCCCCACAAGCATCTGGCGCTCTGA
This sequence comes from Aptenodytes patagonicus, assembly GCF_965638725.1. Lineage (NCBI taxonomy): Eukaryota > Metazoa > Chordata > Aves > Sphenisciformes > Spheniscidae > Aptenodytes > Aptenodytes patagonicus. The sequence goes on from NW_027472006.1 coordinate 56,538, forward strand.
GCTTCCTAGCCACAGCACAGTGGGGACGTTCCTTCTCAGCACAGCCACAGCCCAGCTCCGAAATTCGAAACGTCCAGCCACTGCTCCCACACCAAAGGGGCTAGCACTGAAAGCTCTTGCTGGCCAGCACCTGCCCTAGGCAGCCCTTCCACAGCCCCACAAGCACTGGCCCTCTGAGCTTCCTAGCCACAGCACAGTGGGGACATTCCTTCTCGGCACAGCCAGAGCCCAGCTCGCAAATAGGAAACGTCCAGCCACTGCTCCCACACCAAAGGGGCTAGCACTGAAAGCTCTTGCTGGCCATCACCTTCCCTAGGCAGCCCTTCCACAGCCCCACAAGCATCTGGCCCTCTGAGCTTCCTAGCCACAGCACAGTGGGGACGTTCCTTCTCGGCACAGCCAGAGCCCAGCTCCGAAATTCACAACGTCCAGCCACTGCTCCCACACCAAAGGGGCTAGCACTGAAAGCTCTTGCTGGCCAGCACCTGCCCTAGGCAGCCCTTCCACAGCCCCACAAGCACTGGCGCTCTGAGCTTCCTAGCCACAGCACAGTGGGGACGTTCCTTCTCAGCACAGCCAGAGCCCAGCTCCGAAATTCAAAACGTCCAGCCACTGCTCCCACACCAAAGGGGCTAGCACTGAAAGCTCTTGCTGGCCATCACCTTCCCTAGGCAGCCCTTCCACAGCCCCACAAGCACTGGCCCTCTGAGCTTCCTAGCCACAGCACAGTGGGGACGTTCCTTCTCAGCACAGCCACAGCCCAGCTCCCAAATAGGAAACGTCCAGCCACTGCTCCCACACCAATGGTGCTAGCACTGAAAGCTCTTGCTGGCCATCACCTTCCCTAGGCAGCCCTTTCACAGCTCCACAAGCACTGGCGCCCTGACCTTCCTAGCCACAGCACAGTGGGGACGTTCCTTCTCAGCACAGCCACAGCCCAGCTCCGAAACTCAAAACGTCCAGCCACTGCTCCCACACCAAAGGGGCTAGCACTGAAAGCTCTTGCTGGCCATCACCTGCCCTAGGCAGCCCTTCCACAGCCCCACAAGCACTGGCCCTCTGAGCTTCCTAGCCACAGCACAGTGGGGACGTTCCTTCTCAGCACAGCCACAGCCCAGCTCCCAAATCGGAAACGTCCAGCCACTGCTCCCACACCAAAGGAGCTAGCACTGAAAGCTCTTGCTGGCCATCACCTTCCCTAGGCAGCCCTTCCACAGCCCCACAAGCCCTGGCCCTCTGAGCTTCCTAGCCACAGCACAGTGGGGACGTTCCTTCTCAGCACAGCCAGAGCCCAGCTCCGAAATTCGAAACGTCTAGCCACTGCTCCCACACGAAAGGGGCTAGCACTGAAAGCTCTTGATGGCCAGCACCTGCCCTAGGCAGCCCTTCCACAGCCCCACAAGCACTGGCCCTCTGAGCTTCCTAGCCACAGCACAGTGGGAACGTTCCTTCTCGGCACAGCCAGAGCCTAGCTCCCAAATAGGAAACGTCCAGCCACTGCTCCCACACCAAAGGGGCTAGCACTGAAAGCTCTTGCTGGCCAGCACTTTCCCTAGGCAGCCCTTCCACAGCCCCACAAGCACTGGCGCCCTGAGCTTCCTAGCCACAGCACAGTGGGGACGTTCCTTCTCAGCACAGCCAGAGCCCAGCTCCCAAATTGGAAACGTCCAGCCACTGCTCCCACACCAAAGGGGCTAGCACTGAAAGCTCTTGCTGGCCAGCACCTTCCCTAGGCAGCCCTTTCACAGCTCCACAAGCACTGGCGCTCTGAGCTATCTAGCCACAGCACAGTGGGGACGTTCCTTCTCAGCACAGCCAGAGCCCAGCTCCGAAACTCAAAACGTCCAGCCACTGCTCCCACACCAAAGGGGCTAGCACTGAAAGCTCTTGCTGGCCAGCACCTTCCCTAGGCAGCCCTTCCACAGCCCCACAAGCACTGGCCCTCTGAGCTTCCTAGCCACAGCACAGTGGGGACATTCCTTCTCAGCACAGCCAGAGCCCAGCTCCCAAATCGGAAACGTCCAGCCACTGCTCCCACACCAAAGGGGCTAGCACTGAAAGCTCTTGCTGGCCATCACCTTCCCTAGGCACCCCTTCCACAGCCCCACAAGCCCTGGCCCTCTGAGCTTCCTAGCCACAGCACAGTGGGTACGTTCCTTCTCAGCACAGCCAGAGCCCACCTCAAAAATTCGAAACGTCTAGCCAGTGCTCCCACACGAAAGGGGCTAGCACTGAAAGCTCTTGATGGCCAGCACCTGCCCTAGGCAGCCCTTCCACAGCCCCACAAGCACTGGCGCCCTGAGCTTCCTAGCCACAGCACAGTGGGGACGTTCCTTCTCGGCACAGCCAGAGCCCAGCTCCGAAATTCAAAACGTCCAGCCACTGCTCCCACACGAAAGGGGCTAGCACTGAAAGCTCTTGCTGGCCCTCACCTTCCCTAGGCAGCCCTTCCACAGCCCCACAGACACTGGCGCTCTGAGATTGCTAGCCACAGCACAGTGGGGACGTTCCTTGTCGGCACAGCCAGAGCCCAGCTCCGAAATTCAAAACGTCCAGCCACTGCTCCCACACCAAAGGGGCTAGCACTGAAAGCTCTTGCTGGCCAGCACCTGCCCTAGGCAGCCCTTCCACAGCCCCACAAGCCCTGGCCCTCTGAGCTTCCTAGCCACAGCACAGTGGGGACGTTCCTTCTCAGCACAGCCAGAGCCCACCTCAAAAATTCGAAACGTCCAGCCACTGCTCCCACACCAAAGGGGCTAGCCCTGAAAGCTCTTGCTGGCCAGCACCTTCCCTAGGCAGCCCTTCCACAGCCCCACAAGCACTGGCCCTCTGAGCTTCCTAGCCACAGCACAGTGGGGACATTCCTTCTCGGCACAGCCAGAGCCTAGCTCCCAAATAGGAAACGTCCAGCCACTGCTCCCACACCAAAGGGGCTAGCACTGAAAGCTCTTGCTGGCCATCACCTTCCCTAGGCAGCCCTTCCACAGCCCCACAAGCATCTGGCCCTCTGAGCTTCCTAGCCACAGCACAGTGGGGACGTTCCTTCTCGGCACAGCCAGAGCCCAGCTCCGAAATTCAAAACGTCCAGCCACTGCTCCCACACGAAAGGGGCTAGCACTGAAAGCTCTTGCTGGCCATCACCTTCCCTAGGCAGCCCTTCCACAGCCCCACAGACACTGGCGCTCTGAGCTTGCTAGCCACAGCACAGTGGGGACGTTCCTTCTCAGCACAGCCAGAGCCCACCTCAGAAATTCGAAACGTCCAGCCACTGCTCCCACACCAAAGGGGCTAGCACTGAAAGCTCTTGCTGGCCATCACCTGCCCTAGGCAGCCCTTCCACAGCCCCACAAGCACTGGCCCTCTGAGCTTCCTAGCCACAGCACAGTGGGGACATTCCTTCTCGGCACAGCCAGAGCCCAGCTCCGAAATTCACAACGTCCAGCCACTGCTCCCACACCAAAGGGGCTAGCACTGAAAGCTCTTGCTGGCCCTCACCTGCCCTACGCAGCCCTTCCACAGCCCCACAAGCATCTGGCGCTCTGAGCTTCCTAGCCACAGCACAGTGGGGACGTTCCTTCTCAGCACAGCCAGAGCCCACCTCAAAAATTCGAAACGTCCAGCCACTGCTCCCACACCAAAGGGGCTAGCACTGAAAGCTCTTGCTGGCCATCACCTTCCCTAGGCAGCCCTTCCACAGCCCCACAAGCCCTGGCCCTCTGAGCTTCCTAGCCACAGCACAGTGGGTACGTTCCTTCTCAGCACAGCCAGAGCCCAGCTCCGAAATTCGAAACGTCTAGCCACTGCTCCCACACCAAAGGGGCTAGCACTGAAAGCTCTTGATGGCCAGCACCTGCCCTAGGCAGCCCTTCCACAGCCCCACAAGCACTGGCCCTCTGAGCTTCCTAGCCACAGCACAGTGGGGACATTCCTTCTCGGCACAGCCAGAGCCCAGCTCCGAAATTCACAACGTCCAGCCACTGCTCCCACACGAAAGGGGCTAGCACTGAAAGCTCTTGCTGGCCATCACCTTCCCTAGGCAGCCCTTCCACAGCCCCACAAGCACTGGCGCCCTGAGCTTCCTAGCCACAGCACAGTGGGGACGTTCCTTCTCGGCACAGCCACAGCCCAGCTCCCAAATAGGAAACGTCCAGCCACTGCTCCCACACCAAAGGGGCTAGCACTGAAAGCTGTTGCTGGCCCTCACCTGCCCTAGGCAGCCCTTTCACAGCTCCACAAGCACTGGCGCTCTGAGCTTCCTAGCCACAGCACAGTGGGGACGTTCCTTCTCAGCACAGGCACAGCCCAGCTCCGAAACTCAAAACGTCCAGCCACTGCTCCCACACGAAAGGGGCTAGCACTGAAAGCTCTTGCTGGCCATCACCTTCCCTAGGCAGCCCTTCCACAGCCCCACAAGCACTGGCCCTCTGAGCTTCCTAGCCACAGCACAGTGGGGACGTTCCTTCTCAGCACAGCCAGAGCCCAGCTCCGAAATTCGAAACGTCTAGCCACTGCTCCCACACGAAAGGGGCTAGCACTGAAAGCTCTTGATGGCCAGCACCTGCCCTAGGCAGCCCTTCCACAGCCCCACAAGCACTGGCCCTCTGAGCTCCCTAGCCACAGCACAGTGGGGACATTCCTTCTCGGCACAGCCAGAGCCCAGCTCCCAAATAGGAAACGTCCAGCCACTGCTCCCACACCAAAGGGGCTAGCACTGAAAGCTCTTGCTGGCCATCACCTTCCCTAGGCAGCCCTTCCACAGCCCCACAGACCCTGGCCCTCTGACCTTCCTAGCCACAGCACAGTGGGGACGTTCCTTCTCGGCACAGCCAGAGCCTAGCTCCCAAATAGGAAACGTCCAGCCACTGCTCCCACACCAAAGGGGCTAGCACTGAAAGCTCTTGCTGGCCAGCACCTGCCCTAGGCAGCCCTTCCACAGCCCCACAGACACTGGCCCTCTGAGCTTCCTAGCCACAGCACAGTGGGGACATTCCTTCTCGGCACAGCCAGAGCCCAGCTCCGAAATTCAAAACGTCCAGCCACTGCTCCCACACGAAAGGGGCTAGCACTGAAAGCTCTTGATGGCCAGCACCTTCCCTAGGCAGCCCTTCCACAGCCCCACAAGCACTGGCGCCCTGAGCTTCCTAGCCACAGCACAGTGGGGACGTTCCTTCTCAGCACAGCCACAGCCCACCTCAAAAATTCGAAACGTCCAGCCACTGCTCCCACACCAAAGGGGCTAGCACTGAAAGCTCTTGCTGGCCCTCACCTTCCCTAGGCAGCCCTTCCACAGCCCCACAAGCACTGGCCCTCTGAGCTTCCTAGCCACAGCACAGTGGGGACGTTCCTTCTCAGCACAGCCAGAGGCACCTCAAAAATTCGAAATGTCCAGCCACTGCTCCCACACCAAAGGGACTAGCACTGAAAGCTCTTGCTGGCCAGCACCTGCCCTAGGCAGCCCTTCCACAGCCCCACAAGCACTGGCCCTCTGAGCTTCCTAGCCACAGCACAGTGGGGACGTTCCTTCTCAGCACAGCCAGAGCCCACCTCAGAAATTCGAAACGTCCAGCCACTGCTCCCACACCAAAGGGGCTAGCACTGAAAGCTCTTGCTGGCCCTCACCTGCCCTAGGCAGCCCTTCCACAGCCCCACAAGCACTGGCGCTCTGAGCTTCCTAGCCACAGCACAGTGGGGACGTTCCTTCTCGGCACAGCCAGAGCCCAGCTCCGAAATTCGAAACGTCCAGCCACTGCTCCCACACCAAAGGGGCTAGCACTGAAAGCTCTTGCTGGCCATCACCTTCCCTAGGCAGCCCTTCCACAGCCCCACAAGCACTGGCCCTCTGAGCTTCCTAGCCACAGCACAGTGGGGACATTCCTTCTCGGCACAGCCAGAGCCTAGCTCCCAAATAGGAAACGTCCAGCCACTGCTCCCACACCAAAGGGGCTAGCACTGAAAGCTCTTGCTGGCCATCACCTTCCCTAGGCAGCCCTTCCACAGCCCCACAAGCATCTAGCCCTCTGAGCTTCCTAGCCACAGCACAGTGGGGACGTTCCTTCTCGGCACAGCCAGAGCCCAGCTCCGAAATTCAAAACGTCCAGCCACTGCTCCCACACGAAAGGGGCTAGCACTGAAAGCTCTTGCTGGCCATCACCTTCCCTAGGCAGCCCTTCCACAGCCCCACAAGCACTGGCGCTCTGAGATTGCTAGCCACAGCACAGTGGGGACGTTCCTTGTCGGCACAGCCAGAGCCCAGCTCCGAAATTCAAAACGTCCAGCCACTGCTCCCACACCAAAGGGGCTAGCACTGAAAGCTCTTGCTGGCCAGCACCTGCCCTAGGCAGCCCTTCCACAGCCCCACAAGCCCTGGCCCTCTGAGCTTCCTAGCCACAGCACAGTGGGGACGTTCCTTCTCGGCACAGCCAGAGCCTAGCTCCCAAATAGGAAACGTCCAGCCACTGCTCCCACACCAAAGGGGCTAGCACTGAAAGCTCTTGCTGGCCAGCACCTGCCCTAGGCAGCCCTTCCACAGCCCCACAGACACTGGCCCTCTGAGCTTCCTAGCCACAGCACAGTGGGGACATTCCTTCTCGGCACAGCCAGAGCCCAGCTCCGAAATTCAAAACGTCCAGCCACTGCTCCCACACGAAAGGGGCTAGCACTGAAAGCTCTTGATGGCCAGCACCTTCCCTAGGCAGCCCTTCCACAGCCCCACAAGCACTGGCGCCCTGAGCTTCCTAGCCACAGCACAGTGGGGACGTTCCTTCTCAGCACAGCCACAGCCCACCTCAAAAATTCGAAACGTCCAGCCACTGCTCCCACACCAAAGGGGCTAGCACTGAAAGCTCTTGCTGGCCCTCACCTTCCCTAGGCAGCCCTTCCACAGCCCCACAAGCACTGGCCCTCTGAGCTTCCTAGCCACAGCACAGTGGGGACGTTCCTTCTCAGCACAGCCAGAGGCACCTCAAAAATTCGAAATGTCCAGCCACTGCTCCCACACCAAAGGGACTAGCACTGAAAGCTCTTGCTGGCCAGCACCTGCCCTAGGCAGCCCTTCCACAGCCCCACAAGCACTGGCCCTCTGAGCTTCCTAGCCACAGCACAGTGGGGACGTTCCTTCTCAGCACAGCCAGAGCCCACCTCAGAAATTCGAAACGTCCAGCCACTGCTCCCACACCAAAGGGGCTAGCACTGAAAGCTCTTGCTGGCCCTCACCTGCCCTAGGCAGCCCTTCCACAGCCCCACAAGCACTGGCGCTCTGAGCTTCCTAGCCACAGCACAGTGGGGACGTTCCTTCTCGGCACAGCCAGAGCCCAGCTCCGAAATTCGAAACGTCCAGCCACTGCTCCCACACCAAAGGAGCTAGCCCTGAAAGCTCTTGCTGGCCATCACCTTCCCTAGGCAGCCCTTCCACAGCCCCACAAGCACTGGCCCTCTGAGCTTCCTAGCCACAGCACAGTGGGGACATTCCTTCTCGGCACAGCCAGAGCCTAGCTCCCAAATAGGAAACGTCCAGCCACTGCTCCCACACCAAAGGGGCTAGCACTGAAAGCTCTTGCTGGCCATCACCTTCCCTAGGCAGCCCTTCCACAGCCCCACAAGCATCTAGCCCTCTGAGCTTCCTAGCCACAGCACAGTGGGGACGTTCCTTCTCGGCACAGCCAGAGCCCAGCTCCGAAATTCAAAACGTCCAGCCACTGCTCCCACACGAAAGGGGCTAGCACTGAAAGCTCTTGCTGGCCATCACCTTCCCTAGGCAGCCCTTCCACAGCCCCACAAGCACTGGCGCTCTGAGATTGCTAGCCACAGCACAGTGGGGACGTTCCTTGTCGGCACAGCCAGAGCCCAGCTCCGAAATTCAAAACGTCCAGCCACTGCTCCCACACCAAAGGGGCTAGCACTGAAAGCTCTTGCTGGCCAGCACCTGCCCTAGGCAGCCCTTCCACAGCCCCACAAGCCCTGGCCCTCTGAGCTTCCTAGCCACAGCACAGTGGGGACGTTCCTTCTCAGCACAGCCAGAGCCCAGCTCCGAAATTCAAAACGTCCAGCCACTGCTCCCACACCAAAGGGGCTAGCCCTGAAAGCTCTTGCTGGCCAGCACCTTCCCTAGGCAGCCCTTCCACAGCCCCACAAGCACTGGCCCTCTGAGCTTCCTAGCCACAGCACAGTGGGGACATTCCTTCTCAGCACAGCCAGAGCCTAGCTCCCAAATAGGAAACGTCCAGCCACTGCTCCCACACCAAAGGGGCTAGCACTGAAAGCTCTTGCTGGCCATCACCTTCCCTAGGCAGCCCTTCCACAGCCCCACAAGCATCTGGCGCTCTGAGCTTCCTAGCCACAGCACAGTGGGGACGTTCCTTCTCAGCACAGCCACAGCCCAGCTCCGAAATTCAAAACGTCCAGCCACTGCTCCCACACCAAAGGGGCTAGCACTGAAAGCTCTTGCTGGCCCTCACCTGCCCTAGGCAGCCCTTCCACAGCCCCACAAGCACTGGCCCTCTGAGCTTCCTAGCCACAGCACAGTGGGGACATTCCTTCTCGGCACAGCCAGAGCCCAGCTCGCAAATAGGAAACGTCCAGCCACTGCTCCCACACCAAAGGGGCTAGCACTGAAAGCTCTTGCTGGCCATCACCTTCCCTAGGCAGCCCTTCCACAGCCCCACAAGCATCTGGCCCTCTGAGCTTCCTAGCCACAGCACAGTGGGGACGTTCCTTCTCGGCACAGCCAGAGCCCAGCTCCGAAATTCACAACGTCCAGCCACTGCTCCCACACCAAAGGGGCTAGCACTGAAAGCTCTTGCTGGCCAGCACCTGCCCTAGGCAGCCCTTCCACAGCCCCACAAGCACTGGCGCTCTGAGCTTCCTAGCCACAGCACAGTGGGGACGTTCCTTCTCAGCACAGCCAGAGCCCAGCTCCGAAATTCAAAACGTCCAGCCACTGCTCCCACACCAAAGGGGCTAGCACTGAAAGCTCTTGCTGGCCATCACCTTCCCTAGGCAGCCCTTCCACAGCCCCACAAGCACTGGCGCTCTGAGCTTCCTAGCCACAGCACAGTGGGGACGTTCCTTCTCAGCACAGCCACAGCCCAGCTCCCAAATAGGAAACGTCCAGCCACTGCTCCCACACCAATGGTGCTAGCACTGAAAGCTCTTGCTGGCCATCACCTTCCCTAGGCAGCCCTTTCACAGCTCCACAAGCACTGGCGCCCTGACCTTCCTAGCCACAGCACAGTGGGGACGTTCCTTCTCAGCACAGCCACAGCCCAGCTCCGAAACTCAAAACGTCCAGCCACTGCTCCCACACCAAAGGGGCTAGCACTGAAAGCTCTTGCTGGCCATCACCTGCCCTAGGCAGCCCTTCCACAGCCCCACAAGCACTGGCCCTCTGAGCTTCCTAGCCACAGCACAGTGGGGACGTTCCTTCTCAGCACAGCCACAGCCCAGCTCCCAAATCGGAAACGTCCAGCCACTGCTCCCACACCAAAGGAGCTAGCACTGAAAGCTCTTGCTGGCCATCACCTTCCCTAGGCAGCCCTTCCACAGCCCCACAAGCCCTGGCCCTCTGAGCTTCCTAGCCACAGCACAGTGGGGACGTTCCTTCTCAGCACAGCCAGAGCCCAGCTCCGAAATTCGAAACGTCTAGCCACTGCTCCCACACGAAAGGGGCTAGCACTGAAAGCTCTTGATGGCCAGCACCTGCCCTAGGCAGCCCTTCCACAGCCCCACAAGCACTGGCCCTCTGAGCTTCCTAGCCACAGCACAGTGGGAACGTTCCTTCTCGGCACAGCCAGAGCCTAGCTCCCAAATAGGAAACGTCCAGCCACTGCTCCCACACCAAAGGGGCTAGCACTGAAAGCTCTTGCTGGCCAGCACTTTCCCTAGGCAGCCCTTCCACAGCCCCACAAGCACTGGCGCCCTGAGCTTCCTAGCCACAGCACAGTGGGGACGTTCCTTCTCAGCACAGCCACAGCCCACCTCAAAAATTCGAAACGTCCAGCCACTGCTCCCACACCAAAGGGGCTAGCACTGAAAGCTCTTGCTGGCCATCACCTTCCCTAGGCAGCCCTTCCACAGCCCCACAAGCACTGGCCCTCTGAGCTTCCTAGCCACAGCACAGTGGGGACGTTCCTTCTCAGCACAGCCACAGCCCAGCTCCCAAATAGGAAACGTCCAGCCACTGCTCCCACACCAATGGTCCTAGCACTGAAAGCTCTTGCTGGCCATCACCTTCCCTAGGCAGCCCTTTCACAGCTCCACAAGCACTGGCGCTCTGAGCTATCTAGCCACAGCACAGTGGGGACGTTCCTTCTCAGCACAGCCAGAGCCCAGCTCCCAAATCGGAAACGTCCAGCCACTGCTCCCACACCAAAGGGGCTAGCACTGAAAGCTCTTGCTGGCCAGCACCTTCCCTAGGCAGCCCTTCCACAGCCCCACAAGCACTGGCCCTCTGAGCTTCCTAGCCACAGCACAGTGGGGACATTCCTTCTCAGCACAGCCAGAGCCCAGCTCCCAAATCGGAAACGTCCAGCCACTGCTCCCACACCAAAGGGGCTAGCACTGAAAGCTCTTGCTGGCCATCACCTTCCCTAGGCACCCCTTCCACAGCCCCACAAGCCCTGGCCCTCTGAGCTTCCTAGCCACAGCACAGTGGGTACGTTCCTTCTCAGCACAGCCAGAGCCCACCTCAAAAATTCGAAACGTCTAGCCACTGCTCCCACACGAAAGGGGCTAGCACTGAAAGCTCTTGATGGCCAGCACCTGCCCTAGGCAGCCCTTCCACAGCCCCACAAGCACTGGCGCCCTGAGCTTCCTAGCCACAGCACAGTGGGGACGTTCCTTCTCGGCACAGCCAGAGCCTAGCTCCCAAATAGGAAACGTCCAGCCACTGCTCCCACACCAAAGGGGCTAGCACTGAAAGCTCTTGCTGGCCAGCACCTTCCCTAGGCAGCCCTTCCACAGCCCCACAAGCACTGGCCCTCTGAGCTTCCTAGCCACAGCACAGTGGGGACATTCCTTCTCGGCACAGCCAGAGCCCAGCTCCGAAATTCAAAACGTCCAGCCACTGCTCCCACACGAAAGGGGCTAGCACTGAAAGCTCTTGCTGGCCAGCACCTGCCCTAGGCAGCCCTTCCACAGCCCCACAAGCACTGGCGCCCTGAGCTTCCTAGCCACAGCACAGTGGGGACGTTCCTTCTCAGCACAGCCAGAGCCCACCTCAAAAATTCGAAACGTCCAGCCACTGCTCCCACACGAAAGGGGCTAGCACTGAAAGCTCTTGCTGGCCATCACCTGCCCTAGGCAGCCCTTCCACAGCCCCACAAGCACTGGCGCCCTGAGCTTCCTAGCCACAGCACAGTGGGGACGTTCCTTCTCAGCACAGCCAGAGCCCACCTCAAAAATTCGAAATGTCCAGCCACTGCTCCCACACCAAAGGGGCTAGCACTGAAAGCTCTTGCTGGCCAGCACCTTCCCTAGGCAGCCCTTCCACAGCCCCACAAGCACTGGCCCTCTGAGCTTCCTAGCCACAGCACAGTGGGGACATTCCTTCTCGGCACAGCCAGAGCCCAGCTCCCAAATAGGAAACGTCCAGCCACTGCTCCCACACCAAAGGGGCTAGCACTGAAAGCTCTTGCTGGCCATCACCTGCCCTAGGCAGCCCTTCCACAGCCCCACAAGCACTGGCGCTCTGAGCTTCCTAGCCACAGCACAGTGGGGACATTCCTTCTCAACACAGCCAGAGCCCAGCTCCGAAATTCACAACGTCCAGCCACTGCTCCCACACCAAAGGGGCTAGCACTGAAAGCTCTTGCTGGCCCTCACCTTCCCTAGGCAGCCCTTCCACAGCCCCACAAGCACTGGCCCTCTGAGCTTCCTAGCCACAGCACAGTGGGGACGTTCCTTCTCAGCACAGCCAGAGCCCACCTCAAAAATTCGAAACGTCCAGCCACTGCTCCCACACCAAAGGGGCTAGCACTGAAAGCTCTTGCTGGCCATCACCTGCCCTAGGCAGCCCTTCCACAGCCCCACAAGCACTGGCCCTCTGAGCTTCCTAGCCACAGCACAGTGGGGACATTCCTTCTCGGCACAGCCAGAGCCCAGCTCCCAAATAGGAAACGTCCAGCCATTGCTCCCACACCAAAGGGGCTAGCACTGAAAGCTCTTGCTGGCCAGCACCTGCCCTAGGCAGCCCTTCCACAGCCCCACAAGCACTGGCCCTCTGAGCTTCCTAGCCACAGCACAGTGGGGACGTTCCTTCTCGGCACAGCCAGAGCCCAGCTCCCAAATCGGAAACGTCCAGCCACTGCTCCCACACCAAAGGGGCTAGCACTGAGAGCTCTTGCTGGCCCTCACCTGCCCTAGGCAGCCCTTCCACAGCCCCACAAGCACTGGCCCTCTGAGCTTCCTAGCCACAGCACAGTGGGGACGTTCCTTCTCAGCACAGCCACAGCCCACCTCAAAAATTCGAAACGTCCAGCCACTGCTCCCACACCAAAGGGGCTAGCACTGAAAGCTCTTGCTGGCCATCACCTGCCCTAGGCAGCCCTTCCACAGCCCCACAAGCACTGGCCCTCTGAGCTTCCTAGCCACAGCACAGTGGGGACGTTCCTTCTCGGCACAGCCAGAGCCCAGCTCCGAAATTCAAAACGTCCAGCCACTGCTCCCACACCAATGGTGCTAGCACTGAAAGCTCTTGCTGGCCAGCACCTTCCCTAGGCAGCCCTTCCACAGCCCCACAAGCACTGGCCCTCTGAGCTTCCTAGCCACAGCACAGTGGGGACATTCCTTCTCGGCACAGCCAGAGCCCAGCTCCGAAATTCAAAACGTCCAGCCACTGCTCCCACACGAAAGGGGCTAGCACTGAAAGCTCTTGCTGGCCAGCACCTGCCCTAGGCAGCCCTTCCACAGCCCCACAAGCACTGGCGCCCTGAGCTTCCTAGCCACAGCACAGTGGGGACGTTCCTTCTCAGCACAGCCAGAGCCCACCTCAAAAATTCGAAACGTCCAGCCACTGCTCCCACACCAAAGGGGCTAGCACTGAAAGCTCTTGCTGGCCAGCACCTTCCCTAGGCAGCCCTTCCACAGCCCCACAAGCACTGGCGCCCTGAGCTTCCTAGCCACAGCACAGTGGGGACGTTCCTTCTCAGCACAGCCAGAGCCCACCTCAAAAATTCGAAATGTCCAGCCACTGCTCCCACACCAAAGGGGCTAGCACTGAAAGCTCTTGCTGGCCCTCACCTTCCCTAGGCAGCCCTTCCACAGCCCCACAAGCACTGGCCCTCTGAGCTTCCTAGCCACAGCACAGTGGGGACATTCCTTCTCGGCACAGCCAGAGCCCAGCTCCCAAATAGGAAACGTCCAGCCACTGCTCCCACACCAAAGGGGCTAGCACTGAAAGCTCTTGCTGGCCATCACCTGCCCTAGGCAGCCCTTCCACAGCCCCACAAGCACTGGCGCTCTGAGCTTCCTAGCCACACCACAGTGGGGACATTCCTTCTCAACACAGCCAGAGCCCAGCTCCGAAATTCACAACGTCCAGCCACTGCTCCCACACCAATGGTGCTAGCACTGAAAGCTCTTGATGGCCAGCACCTGCCCTAGGCAGCCCTTCCAGAGCCCCACAAGCACTGGCGCCCTGAGCTTCCTAGCCACAGCACAGTGGGGACGTTCCTTCTCAGCACAGCCAGAGCCCACCTCAAAAATTCGAAACGTCCAGCCACTGCTCCCACACCAAAGGGGCTAGCACTGAAAGCTCTTGCTGGCCATCACCTGCCCTAGGCAGCCCTTCCACAGCCCCACAAGCACTGGCCCTCTGAGCTTCCTAGCCACAGCACAGTGGGGACATTCCTTCTCGGCACAGCCAGAGCCCAGCTCCCAAATAGGAAACGTCCAGCCACTGCTCCCACACCAATGGTGCTAGCACTGAAAGCTCTTGCTGGCCATCACCTGCCCTAGGCAGCCCTTCCACAGCCCCACAAGCACTGGCGCCCTGAGCTTCCTAGCCACAGCACAGTGGGGACGTTCCTTCTCAGCACAGCCAGAGCCCACCTCAAAAATTCGAAACGTCCAGCCACTGCTCCCACACCAAAGGGGCTAGCACTGAAAGCTCTTTCTGGCCATCACCTTCCCTAGGCAGCCCTTCCACAGCCCCACAAGCATCTGGCCCTCTGAGCTTCCTAGCCACAGCACAGTGGGGACGTTCCTTCTCGGCACAGCCAGAGCCCAGCTCCGAAATTCACAACGTCCAGCCACTGCTCCCACACCAAAGGGGCTAGCACTGAAAGCTCTTGCTGGCCATCACCTTCCCTAGGCAGCCCTTCCACAGCCCCACAAGCACTGGCGCTCTGAGCTTCCTAGCCACAGCACAGTGGGGACGTTCCTTCTCAGCACAGCCACAGCCCAGCTCCGAAACTCAAAACGTCCAGCCACTGCTCCCACACCAAAGGGGCTAGCACTGAAAGCTCTTGCTGGCCATCACCTTCCCTAGGCAGCCCTTCCACAGCCCCACAAGCACTGGCCCTCTGAGCTTCCTAGCCACAGCACAGTGGGGACGTTCCTTCTCAGCACAGCCAGAGCCCACCTCAGAAATTCGAAACGTCCAGCCACTGCTCCCACACGAAAGGGGCTAGCACTGAAAGCTCTTGCTGGCCATCACCTGCCCTAGGCAGCCCTTCCACAGCCCCACAAGCACTGGCCCTCTGAGCTTCCTAGCCACAGCACAGTGGGGACGTTCCTTCTCGGCACAGCCAGTGCCCAGCTCCCAAATAGGAAACGTCCAGCCACTGCTCCCACACCAAAGGGGCTAGCACTGAAAGCTCTTGCTGGCCATCACCTTCCCTAGGCAGCCCTTCCACAGCCCCACAAGCACTGGCGCCCTGAGCTTCCTAGCCACAGCACAGTGGGGACGTTCCTTCTCAGCACAGCCACAGCCCAGCTCCGAAACTCAAAACGTCCAGCCACTGCTCCCACACCAAAGGGGCTAGCACTGAAAGCTCTTGCTGGCCATCACCTTCCCTAGGCAGCCCTTCCACAGCCCCACAAGCACTGGCCCTCTGAGCTTCCTAGCCACAGCACAGTGGGGACGTTCCTTCTCAGCACAGCCACAGCCCAGCTCCCAAATAGGAAACGTCCAGCCACTGCTCCCACACCAATGGTCCTAGCACTGAAAGCTCTTGCTGGCCATCACCTTCCCTAGGCAGCCCTTTCACAGCCCCACAAGCACTGGCGCTCTGAGCTTCCTAGCCACAGCACAGTGGGGACGTTCCTTCTCAGCACAGCCAGAGCCCAGCTCCGAAATTCGAAACGTCTAGCCACTGCTCCCACACCAAAGGGGCTAGCACTGAAAGCTCTTGATGGCCAGCACCTGCCCTAGGCAGCCCTTCCACAGCCCCACAAGCACTGGCCCTCTGAGCTTCCTAGCCACAGCACAGTGGGGACGTTCCTTCTCGGCACAGCCAGAGCCTAGCTCCCAAATAGGAAATGTCCAGCCACTGCTCCCACACCAAAGGGGCTAGCACTGAAAGCTCTTGCTGGCCAGCACTTTCCCTAGGCAGCCCTTCCACAGCCCCACAAGCACTGGCGCCCTGAGCTTCCTAGCCACAGCACAGTGGGGACGTTCCTTCTCAGCACAGCCACAGCCCAGCTCCGAAACTCAAAACGTCCAGCCACTGCTCCCACACCAAAGGGGCTAGCACTGAAAGCTCTTGCTGGCCATCACCTGCCCTAGGCAGCCCTTCCACAGCCCCACAAGCACTGGCCCTCTGAGCTTCCTAGCCACAGCACAGTGGGGACATTCCTTCTCGGCACAGCCAGAGCCCAGCTCCGAAATTCACAACGTCCAGCCACTGCTGCCACACGAAAGGGGCTAGCACTGAAAGCTCTTGCTGGCCATCACCTTCCCTAGGCAGCCCTTCCACAGCCCCACAGACACTGGCGCTCTGAGCTTCCTAGCCACAGCACAGTGGGGACGTTCCTTCTCAGCACAGCCAGAGCCCAGCTCCGAAATTCAAAACGTCCAGCCACTGCTCCCACACCAAAGGGGCTAGCACTGAAAGCTCTTGCTGGCCATCACCTGCCCTAGGCAGCCCTTCCACAGCCCCACAAGCACTGGCCCTCTGAGCTTCCTAGCCACAGCACAGTGGGGACGTTCCTTCTCGGCACAGCCAGAGCCTAGCTCCCAAATAGGAAATGTCCAGCCACTGCTCCCACACCAAAGGGGCTAGCACTGAAAGCTCTTGCTGGCCAGCACTTTCCCTAGGCAGCCCTTCCACAGCCCCACAAGCACTGGCGCCCTGAGATTCCTAGCCACAGCACAGTGGGGACGTTCCTTCTCAGCACAGCCACAGCCCAGCTCCGAAACTCAAAACGTCCAGCCACTGCTCCCACACCAAAGGGGCTAGCACTGAAAGCTCTTGCTGGCCATCACCTGCCCTAGGCAGCCCTTCCACAGCCCCACAAGCACTGGCGCTCTGAGCTTCCTAGCCACAGCACAGTGGGGACATTCCTTCTCAACACAGCCAGAGCCCAGCTCCGAAATTCACAACGTCCAGCCACTGCTCCCACACCAAAGGGGCTAGCACTGAAAGCTCTTGCTGGCCCTCACCTTCCCTAGGCAGGCCTTCCACAGCCCCACAAGCACTGGCCCTCTGAGCTTCCTAGCCACAGCACAGTGGGGACGTTCCTTCTCAGCACAGCCACAGCCCACCTCAAAAATTCGAAACGTCCAGCCACTGCTCCCACACCAAAGGGGCTAGCACTGAAAGCTCTTGCTGGCCATCACCTTCCCTAGGCAGCCCTTCCACAGCCCCACAAGCACTGGCCCTCTGAGCTTCCTAGCCACAGCACAGTGGGGACATTCCTTCTCGGCACAGCCAGAGCCTAGCTCCCAAATAGGAAACGTCCAGCCACTGCTCCCACACCAATGGTGCTAGCACTGAAAGCTCTTGCTGGCCATCACCTGCCCTAGGCAGCCCTTCCACAGCCCCACAAGCACTGGCGCCCTGAGCTTCATAGCCACAGCACAGTGGGGATGTTCCTTCTCAGCACAGCCAGAGCCCACCTCAAAAATTCGAAACGTCCAGCCACTGCTCCCACACCAAAGGGGCTAGCACTGAAAGCTCTTGCTGGCCATCACCTGCCCTAGGCAGCCCTTCCACAGCCCCACAAGCATCTGGCCCTCTGAGCTTCCTAGCCACAGCACAGTGGGGACGTTCCTTCTCGGCACAGCCAGAGCCCAGCTCCGAACTTCAAAACGTCCAGCCACTGCTCCCACACGAAAGGGGCTAGCACTGAAAGCTCTTGCTGGCCATCACCTTCCCTAGGCAGCCCTTCCACAGCCCCACAAGCACTGGCCCTCTGAGCTTCCTAGCCACAGCACAGTGGGGACGTTCCTTCTCAGCACAGCCACAGCCCAGCTCCCAAATAGGAAACGTCCAGCCACTGCTCCCACACCAAAGGGGCTAGCACTGAAAGCTCTTGCTGGCCATCACCTTCCCTAGGCAGCCCTTTCACAGCTCCACAAGCACTGGCGCTCTGAGCTTCCTAGCCACAGCACAGTGGGGACGTTCCTTCTCAGCACAGCCACAGCCCAGCTCCGAAACTCAAAACGTCCAGCCACTGCTCCCACACCAAAGGGGCTAGCACTGAAAGCTCTTGCTGGCCATCACCTTCCCTAGGCAGCCCTTCCACAGCCCCACAAGCACTGGCCCTCTGAGCTTCCTAGCCACAGCACAGTGGGGACGTTCCTTCTCAGCACAGCCAGAGCCCAGCTCCGAAATTCGAAACGTCTAGCCACTGCTCCCACACGAAAGGGGCTAGCACTGAAAGCTCTTGATGGCCAGCACCTGCCCTAGGCAGCCCTTCCACAGCCCCACAAGCACTGGCCCTCTGAGCTTCCTAGCCACAGCACAGTGGGAACGTTCCTTCTCGGCACAGCCAGAGCCTAGCTCCCAAATAGGAAACGTCCAGCCACTGCTCCCACACCAAAGGGGCTAGCACTGAAAGCTCTTGCTGGCCAGCACCTTCCCTAGGCAGCCCTTCCACAGCCCCACAAGCACTGGCGCCCTGAGCTTCCTAGCCACAGCACAGTGGGGACGTTCCTTCTCAGCACAGCCAGAGCCCAGCTCCGAAACTCAAAACGTCCAGCCACTGCTCCCACACCAAAGGGGCGAGCACTGAAAGCTCTTGCTGGCCATCACCTTCCCTAGGCAGCCCTTCCACAGCCCCACAAGCACTGGCCCTCTGAGCTTCCTAGCCACAGCACAGTGGGGACGTTCCTTCTCAGCACAGCCACATCCCAGCTCCCAAATAGGAAACGTCCAGCCACTGCTCCCACACCAATGGTCCTAGCACTGAAAGCTCTTGCTGGCCATCACCTTCCCTAGGCAGCCCTTTCACAGCCCCACAAGCACTGGCGCTCTGAGCTTCCTAGCCACAGCACAGTGGGGACGTTCCTTCTCAGCACAGCCAGAGCCCAGCTCCCAAATCGGAAACGTCCAGCCACTGCTCCCACACCAAAGGGGCTAGCACTGAAAGCTCTTGATGGCCAGCACCTGCCCTAGGCAGCCCTTCCACAGCCCCACAAGCACTGGCCCTCTGAGCTTCCTAGCCACAGCACAGTGGGGACGTTCCTTCTCGGCACAGCCAGAGCCTAGCTCCCAAATAGGAAATGTCCAGCCACTGCTCCCACACCAAAGGGGCTAGCACTGAAAGCTCTTGCTGGCCAGCACTTTCCCTAGGCAGCCCTTCCACAGCCCCACAAGCACTGGCGCCCTGAGCTTCCTAGCCACAGCACAGTGGGGACTTTCCTTCTCAGCACAGCCACAGCCCAGCTCCGAAACTCAAAACGTCCAGCCACTGCTCCCACACCAAAGGGGCTAGCACTGAAAGCTCTTGCTGGCCATCACCTGCCCTAGGCAGCCCTTCCACAGCCCCACAAGCACTGGCGCTCTGAGCTTCCTAGCCACAGCACAGTGGGGACATTCCTTCTCGGCACAGCCAGAGCCCAGCTCCGAAATTCACAACGTCCAGCCACTGCTGCCACACGAAAGGGGCTAGCACTGAAAGTTCTTGCTGGCCATCACCTTCCCTAGGCAGCCCTTCCACAGCCCCACAGACACTGGCGCTCTGAGCTTCCTAGCCACAGCACAGTGGGGACGTTCCTTCTCAGCACAGCCAGAGCCCACCTCAGAAATTCGAAACGTCCAGCCACTGCTCCCACACCAAAGGGGCTAGCACTGAAAGCTGTTGCTGGCCCTCACCTGCCCTAGGCAGCCCTTCCACAGCCCCACAAGCACTGGCGCTCTGAGCTTCCTAGCCACAGCACAGTGGGGACATTCCTTCTCGGCACAGCCAGAGCCCAGCTCCCAAATAGGAAACGTCCAGCCACTGCTCCCACACCAAAGGGGCTAGCACTGAAAGCTCTTGCTGGCCCTCACCTGCCCTAGGCAGCCCTTTCACAGCTCCACAAGCACTGGCGCCCTGAGCTTCCTAGCCACAGCACAGTGGGGACGTTCCTTCTCAGCACAGGCACAGCCCAGCTCCGAAACTCAAAACGTCCAGCCACTGCTCCCACACCAAAGGGGCTAGCACTGAAAGCTCTTGCTGGCCATCACCTTCCCTAGGCAGCCCTTCCACAGCCCCACAAGCACTGGCCCTCTGAGCTTCCTAGCCACAGCACAGTGGGGACGTTCCTTCTCAGCACAGCCAGAGCCCAGCTCCGAAATTCGAAACGTCTAGCCACTGCTCCCACACGAAAGGGGCTAGCACTGAAAGCTCTTGATGGCCAGCACCTGCCCTAGGCAGCCCTTCCACAGCCCCACAAGCACTGGCCCTCTGAGCTCCCTAGCCACAGCACAGTGGGGACATTCCTTCTCGGCACAGCCAGAGCCCAGCTCCCAAATAGGAAACGTCCAGCCACTGCTCCCACACCAAAGGGGCTAGCACTGAAAGCTCTTGCTGGCCATCACCTTCCCTAGGCAGCCCTTCCACAGCCCCACAGACCCTGGCCCTCTGACCTTCCTAGCCACAGCACAGTGGGGACGTTCCTTCTCGGCACAGCCAGAGCCTAGCTCCCAAATAGGAAACGTCCAGCCACTGCTCCCACACCAAAGGGGCTAGCACTGAAAGCTCTTGCTGGCCAGCACTTTCCCTAGGCAGCCCTTCCACAGCCCCACAAGCACTGGCGCCCTGAGCTTCCTAGCCACAGCACAGTGGGGACGTTCCTTCTCAGCACAGCCAGAGCCCACCTCAGAAATTCGAAACGTCCAGCCACTGCTCCCACACCAAAGGGGCTAGCCCTGAAAGCTCTTGCTGGCCAGCACCTTCCCTAGGCAGCCCTTCCACAGCCCCACAAGCACTGGCCCTCTGAGCTTCCTAGCCACAGCACAGTGGGGACATTCCTTCTCGGCACAGCCAGAGCCCAGCTCCGAAATTCAAAACGTCCAGCCACTGCTCCCACACGAAAGGGGCTAGCACTGAAAGCTCTTGCTGGCCAGCACCTGCCCTAGGCAGCCCTTCCACAGCCCCACAAGCACTGGCGCCCTGAGCTTCCTAGCCACAGCACAGTGGGGACGTTCCTTCTCAGCACAGCCAGAGCCCACCTCAAAAATTCAAAATGTCCAGCCACTGCTCCCACACCAAAGGGGCTAGCACTGAAAGCTCTTGCTGGCCATCACCTTCCCTAGGCAGCCCTTCCACAGCCCCACAAGCACTGGCGCCCTGAGCTTCCTAGCCACAGCACAGTGGGGACGTTCCTTCTCAGCACAGCCAGAGCCCACCTCAAAAATTCGAAACGTCCAGCCACTGCTCCCACACCAAAGGGGCTAGCACTGAAAGCTCTTGCTGGCCCTCACCTTCCCTAGGCAGCCCTTCCACAGCCCCACAAGCACTGGCGCTCTGAGCTTCCTAGCCACAGCACAGTGGGGACATTCCTTCTCAGCACAGCCAGAGCCCAGCTCCAAATAGGAAACGTCCAGCCACTGCTCCCACACCAAAGGGGCTAGCACTGAATGCTCTTGCTGGCCATCACCTGCCCTAGGCAGCCCTTCCACAGCCCCACAAGCACTGGCCCTCTGAGCTTCCTAGCCACAGCACAGTGGGGACGTTCCTTCTCAGCACAGCCAGAGCCCACCTCAGAAATTCGAAACGTCCAGCCACTGCTCCCACACCAAAGGGGCTAGCACTGAAAGCTCTTGCTGGCCCTCACCTGCCCTAGGCAGCCCTTCCACAGCCCCACAAGCACTGGCGCTCTGAGCTTCCTAGCCACAGCACAGTGGGGACGTTCCTTCTCGGCACAGCCAGAGCCCAGCTCCGAAATTCGAAACGTCCAGCCACTGCTCCCACACCAAAGGGGCTAGCCCTGAAAGCTCTTGCTGGCCCTCACCTTCCCTAGGCAGCCCTTCCACAGCCCCACAAGCACTGTCCCTCTGAGCTTCCTAGCCACAGCACAGTGGGGACATTCCTTCTCGGCACAGCCAGAGCCCAGCTCCCAAATAGGAAACGTCCAGCCACTGCTCCCACACCAAAGGGGCTAGCACTGAAAGCTCTTGCTGGCCATCACCTTCCCTAGGCAGCCCTTCCACAGCCCCACAAGCATCTAGCCCTCTGAGCTTCCTAGCCACAGCACAGTGGGGACGTTCCTTCTCGGCACAGCCAGAGCCCAGCTCCGAAATTCAAAACGTCCAGCCACTGCTCCCACACGAAAGGGGCTAGCACTGAAAGCTCTTGCTGGCCATCACCTTCCCTAGGCAGCCCTTCCACAGCCCCACAGACACTGGCGCTCTGAGATTGCTAGCCACAGCACAGTGGGGACGTTCCTTGTCGGCACAGCCAGAGCCCAGCTCCGAAATTCGAAACGTCCAGCCACTGCTCCCACACCAAAGGGGCTAGCACTGAAAGCTCTTGCTGGCCATCACCTTCCCTAGGCAGCCCTTCCACAGCCCCACAAGCACTGGCCCTCTGAGCTTCCTAGCCACAGCACAGTGGGGACGTTCCTTCTCAGCACAGCCAGAGCCCACCTCAAAAATTCGAAATGTCCAGCCACTGCTCCCACACCAAAGGGGCTAGCACTGAAAGCTCTTGCTGGCCAGCACCTTCCCTAGGCAGCCCTTCCACAGCCCCACAAGCACTGGCGCTCTGAGCTTCCTAGCCACAGCACAGTGGGGACATTCCTTCTCGGCACAGCCAGAGCCCAGCTCCCAAATAGGAAACGTCCAGCCACTGCTCCCACACCAAAGGGGCTAGCACTGAAAGCTCTTGCTGGCCATCACCTTCCCTAGGCAGCCCTTCCACAGCCCCACAAGCCCTGGCCCTCTGAGCTTCCTAGCCACAGCACAGTGGGGACGTTCCTTCTCAGCACAGCCAGAGCCCACCTCAGAAATTCGAAACGTCCAGCCACTGCTCCCACACCAAAGGGGCTAGCACTGAAAGCTCTTGCTGGCCATCACCTGCCCTAGGCAGCCCTTCCACAGCCCCACAAGCACTGGCCCTCTGAGCTTCCTAGCCACAGCACAGTGGGGACATTCCTTCTCGGCACAGCCAGAGCCCAGCTCCGAAATTCACAACGTCCAGCCACTGCTCCCACACCAAAGGGGCTAGCACTGAAAGCTCTTGCTGGCCAGCACCTGCCCTAGGCAGCCCTTCCACAGCCCCACAAGCATCTGGCGCTCTGAGCTTCCTAGCCACAGCACAGTGGGGACGTTCCTTCTCAGCACAGCCAGAGCCCAGCTCCGAAATTCGAAACGTCCAGCCACTGCTCCCACACCAAAGGGGCTAGCACTGAAAGCTCTTGCTGGCCATCACCTGCCCTAGGCAGCCCTTCCACAGCCCCACAAGCACTGGCCCTCTGAGCTTCCTAGCCACAGCACAGTGGGGACATTCCTTCTCGGCACAGCCAGAGCCCAGCTCGCAAATAGGAAACGTCCAGCCACTGCTCCCACACCAAAGGGGCTAGCACTGAAAGCTCTTGCTGGCCCTCACCTTCCCTAGGCAGCCCTTCCACAGCCCCACAAGCATCTGGCCCTCTGAGCTTCCTAGCCACAGCACAGTGGGGACGTTCCTTCTCGGCACAGCCAGAGCCCAGCTCCGAAATTCACAACGTCCAGCCACTGCTCCCACACCAAAGGGGCTAGCACTGAAAGCTCTTGCTGGCCAGCACCTGCCCTAGGCAGCCCTTCCACAGCCCCACAAGCACTGGCGCTCTGAGCTTCCTAGCCACAGCACAGTGGGGACGTTCCTTCTCAGCACAGCCAGAGCCCAGCTCCGAAATTCAAAACGTCCAGCCACTGCTCCCACACCAAAGGGGCTAGCACTGAAAGCTCTTGCTGGCCATCACCTTCCCTAGGCAGCCCTTCCACAGCCCCACAAGCACTGGCCCTCTGAGCTTCCTAGCCACAGCACAGTGGGGACGTTCCTTCTCAGCACAGCCACAGCCCAGCTCCCAAATAGGAAACGTCCAGCCACTGCTCCCACACCAATGGTGCTAGCACTGAAAGCTCTTGCTGGCCATCACCTTCCCTAGGCAGCCCTTTCACAGCTCCACAAGCACTGGCGCCCTGACCTTCCTAGCCACAGCACAGTGGGGACGTTCCTTCTCAGCACAGCCACAGCCCAGCTCCGAAACTCAAAACGTCCAGCCACTGCTCCCACACCAAAGGGGCTAGCACTGAAAGCTCTTGCTGGCCAGCACCTTCCCTAGGCAGCCCTTCCACAGCCCCACAAGCACTGGCCCTCTGAGCTTCCTAGCCACAGCACAGTGGGGACGTTCCTTCTCAGCACAGCCAGAGCCCAGCTCCCAAATCGGAAACGTCCAGCCACTGCTCCCACACCAAAGGAGCTAGCACTGAAAGCTCTTGCTGGCCATCACCTTCCCTAGGCAGCCCTTCCACAGCCCCACAAGCCCTGGCCCTCTGAGCTTCCTAGCCACAGCACAGTGGGGACGTTCCTTCTCAGCACAGCCAGAGCCCAGCTCCGAAATTCGAAACGTCTAGCCACTGCTCCCACACGAAAGGGGCTAGCACTGAAAGCTCTTGCTGGCCAGCACCTTCCCTAGGCAGCCCTTCCACAGCCCCACAAGCACTGGCCCTCTGAGCTTCCTAGCCACAGCACAGTGGGAACGTTCCTTCTCGGCACAGCCAGAGCCTAGCTCCCAAATAGGAAACGTCCAGCCACTGCTCCCACACCAAAGGGGCTAGCACTGAAAGCTCTTGCTGGCCAGCACTTTCCCTAGGCAGCCCTTCCACAGCCCCACAAGCACTGGCGCTCTGAGCTTCCTAGCCACAGCACAGTGGGGACGTTCCTTCTCAGCACAGCCAGAGCCCAGCTCCGAAATTCGAAACGTCCAGCCACTGCTCCCACACCAAAGGGGCTAGCACTGAAAGCTCTTGCTGGCCATCACCTTCCCTAGGCAGCCCTTCCACAGCCCCACAAGCACTGGCCCTCTGAGCTTCCTAGCCACAGCACAGTGGGGACGTTCCTTCTCAGCACAGCCACAGCCCAGCTCCCAAATAGGAAACGTCCAGCCACTGCTCCCACACCAATGGTGCTAGCACTGAAAGCTCTTGCTGGCCATCACCTTCCCTAGGCAGCCCTTTCACAGCTCCACAAGCACTGGCGCCCTGACCTTCCTAGCCACAGCACAGTGGGGACGTTCCTTCTCAGCACAGCCACAGCCCAGCTCCGAAACTCAAAACGTCCAGCCACTGCTCCCACACCAAAGGGGATAGCACTGAAAGCTCTTGCTGGCCAGCACCTGCCCTAGGCAGCCCTTCCACAGCCCCACAAGCACTGGCCCTCTGAGCTTCCTAGCCACAGCACAGTGGGGACATTCCTTCTCAGCACAGCCAGAGCCCAGCTCCCAAATCGGAAACGTCCAGCCACTGCTCCCACACCAAAGGGGCTAGCACTGAAAGCTCTTGCTGGCCATCACCTTCCCTAGGCAGCCCTTCCACAGCCCCACAAGCACTGGCGCCCTGAGCTTCCTAGCCACAGCACAGTGGGTACGTTCCTTCTCAGCACAGCCAGAGCCCAGCTCCGAAATTCGAAACGTCTAGCCACTGCTCCCACACGAAAGGGGCTAGCACTGAAAGCTCTTGATGGCCAGCACCTGCCCTAGGCAGCCCTTCCACAGCCCCACAAGCACTGGCCCTCTGAGCTTCCTAGCCACAGCACAGTGGGGACGTTCCTTCTCGGCACAGCCAGAGCCTAGCTCCCAAATAGGAAACGTCCAGCCACTGCTCCCACACCAAAGGGGCTAGCACTGAAAGCTCTTGCTGGCCATCACCTGCCCTAGGCAGCCCTTCCACAGCCCCACAAGCACTGGCCCTCTGAGCTTCCTAGCCACAGCACAGTGGGGACATTCCTTCTCGGCACAGCCAGAGCCCAGCTCCGAAATTCAAAACGTCCAGCCACTGCTCCCACACCAAAGGGGCTAGCACTGAAAGCTCTTGCTGGCCATCACCTGCCCTAGGCAGCCCTTCCACAGCCCCACAAGCACTGGCGCCCTGAGCTTCCTAGCCACAGCACAGTGGGGACGTTCCTTCTCAGCACAGCCAGAGCCCACCTAAAAAATTCGAAATGTCCAGCCACTGCTCCCACACCAAAGGGGCTAGCACTGAAAGCTCTTGCTGGCCATCACCTGCCCTAGGCAGCCCTTCCACAGCCCCACAAGCACTGGCGCCCTGAGCTTCCTAGCCACAGCACAATGGGGACGTTCCTTCTCAGCACAGCCAGAGCCCACCTCAAAAATTCGAAATGTCCAGCCACTGCTCCCACACCAAAGGGGCTAGCACTGAAAGCTCTTGCTGGCCATCACCTTCCCTAGGCAGCCCTTCCACAGCCCCACAAGCACTGGCCCTCTGAGCTTCCTAGCCACAGCACAGTGGGGACATTCCTTCTCGGCACAGCCAGAGCCCAGCTCCCAAATAGGAAACGTCCAGCCACTGCTCCCACACCAAAGGGGCTAGCACTGAAAGCTCTTGCTGGCCATCACCTGCCCTAGGCAGCCCTTCCACAGCCCCACAAGCACTGGCGCTCTGAGCTTCCTAGCCACAGCACAGTGGGGACATTCCTTCTCAACACAGCCAGAGCCCAGCTCCGAAATTCACAACGTCCAGCCACTGCTCCCACACCAAAGGGGCTAGCACTGAAAGCTCTTGCTGGCCAGCACTTTCCCTAGGCAGCCCTTCCACAGCCCCACAAGCACTGGCGCCCTGAGCTTCCTAGCCACAGCACAGTGGGGACGTTCCTTCTCAGCACAGCCAGAGCCCAGCTCCGAAACTCAAAACGTCCAGCCACTGCTCCCACACCAAAGGGGCTAGCCCTGAAAGATCTTGCTGGCCATCACCTTCCCTAGGCAGCCCTTCCACAGCCCCACAAGCACTGGCCCTCTGAGCTTCCTAGCCACAGCACAGTGGGGACATTCCTTCTCGGCACAGCCAGAGCCCAGCTCCGAAATTCAAAACGTCCAGCCACTGCTCCCACACGAAAGGGGCTAGCACTGAAAGCTCTTGCTGGCCAGCACCTGCCCTAGGCAGCCCTTCCACAGCCCCACAAGCACTGGCGCCCTGAGCTTCCTAGCCACAGCACAGTGGGGACGTTCCTTCTCAGCACAGCCAGAGCCCACCTCAAAAATTCAAAATGTCCAGCCACTGCTCCCACACCAAAGGGGCTAGCACTGAAAGCTCTTGCTGGCCATCACCTTCCCTAGGCAGCCCTTCCACAGCCCCACAAGCACTGGCGCCCTGACCTTCCTAGCCACAGCACAGTGGGGACGTTCCTTCTCAGCACAGCCAGAGCCCACCTCAAAAATTCGAAACGTCCAGCCACTGCTCCCACACCAAAGGGGCTAGCACTGAAAGCTCTTGCTGGCCCTCACCTGCCCTAGGCAGCCCTTCCACAGCCCCACAAGCACTGGCGCTCTGAGCTTCCTAGCCACAGCACAGTGGGGACATTCCTTCTCAGCACAGCCAGAGCCCAGCTCCCAAATAGGAAACGTCCAGCCACTGCTCCCACACCAAAGGGGCTAGCACTGAAAGCTCTTGCTGGCCATCACCTGCCCTAGGCAGCCCTTCCACAGCCCCACAAGCACTGGCCCTCTGAGCTTCCTAGCCACAGCACAGTGGGGACGTTCCTTCTCAGCACAGCCAGAGCCCACCTCAGAAATTCGAAACGTCCAGCCACTGCTCCCACACCAAAGGGGCTAGCCCTGAAAGCTCTTGCTGGCCAGCACCTGCCCTAGGCAGCCCTTCCACAGCCCCACAAGCACTGGCCCTCTGAGCTTCCTAGCCACAGCACAGTGGGGACATTCCTTCTCGGCACAGCCAGAGCCCAGCTCCCAAATAGGAAACGTCCAGCCACTGCTCCCACACCAAAGGGGCTAGCACTGAAAGCTCTTGCTGGCCATCACCTTCCCTAGGCAGCACTTCCACAGCCCCACAAGCATCTAGCCCTCTGAGCTTCCTAGCCACAGCACAGTGGGGACGTTCCTTCTCGGCACAGCCAGAGCCCAGCTCCGAAATTCAAAACGTCCAGCCACTGCTCCCACACGAAAGGGGCTAGCACTGAAAGCTCTTGCTGGCCATCACCTTCCCTAGGCAGCCCTTCCACAGCCCCACAGACACTGGCGCTCTGAGATTGCTAGCCACAGCACAGTGGGGACGTTCCTTGTCGGCACAGCCAGAGCCCAGCTCCGAAATTCGAAACGTCCAGCCACTGCTCCCACACGAAAGGGGCTAGCACTGAAAGCTCTTGCTGGCCATCACCTTCCCTAGGCAGCCCTTCCACAGCCCCACAAGCACTGGCCCTCTGAGCTTCCTAGCCACAGCACAGTGGGGACGTTCCTTCTCAGCACAGCCAGAGCCCACCTCAAAAATTCGAAACGTCCAGCCACTGCTCCCACACCAAAGGGGCTAGCCCTGAAAGCTCTTGCTGGCCAGCACCTTCCCTAGGCAGCCCTTCCACAGCCCCACAAGCACTGGCCCTCTGAGCTTCCTAGCCACAGCACAGTGGGGACGTTCCTTCTCAGCACAGCCAGAGCCCACCTCAGAAATTCGAAACGTCCAGCCACTGCTCCCACACCAAAGGGGCTAGCACTGAAAGCTCTTGCTGGCCATCACCTGCCCTAGGCAGCCCTTCCACAGCCCCACAAGCACTGGCCCTCTGAGCTTCCTAGCCACAGCACAGTGGGGACATTCCTTCTCGGCACAGCCAGAGCCCAGCTCCGAAATTCACAACGTCCAGCCACTGCTCCCACACCAAAGGGGCTAGCACTGAAAGCTCTTGCTGGCCCTCACCTGCCCTACGCAGCCCTTCCACAGCCCCACAAGCATCTGGCGCTCTGAGCTTCCTAGCCACAGCACAGTGGGGACGTTCCTTCTCAGCACAGCCAGAGCCCAGCTCCGAAATTCGAAACGTCCAGCCACTGCTCCCACACCAAAGGGGCTAGCACTGAAAGCTCTTGCTGGCCATCACCTGCCCTAGGCAGCCCTTCCACAGCCCCACAAGCACTGGCGCCCTGAGCTTCCTAGCCACAGCACAGTGGGGACATTCCTTCTCGGCACAGCCAGAGCCCAGCTCGCAAATAGGAAACGTCCAGCCACTGCTCCCACACCAAAGGGGCTAGCACTGAAAGCTCTTGCTGGCCCTCACCTTCCCTAGGCAGCCCTTCCACAGCCCCACAAGCATCTGGCCCTCTGAGCTTCCTAGCCACAGCACAGTGGGGACGTTCCTTCTCGGCACAGCCAGAGCCCAGCTCCGAAATTCACAACGTCCAGCCACTGCTCCCACACCAAAGGGGCTAGCACTGAAAGCTCTTGCTGGCCAGCACCTGCCCTAGGCAGCCCTTCCACAGCCCCACAAGCACTGGCGCTCTGAGCTTCCTAGCCACAGCACAGTGGGGACGTTCCTTCTCAGCACAGCCAGAGCCCACCTCAAAAATTCGAAACGTCCAGCCACTGCTCCCACACCAAAGGGGCTAGCACTGAAAGCTCTTGCTGGCCATCACCTTCCCTAGGCAGCCCTTCCACAGCCCCACAAGCACTGGCCCTCTGAGCTTCCTAGCCACAGCACAGTGGGGACATTCCTTCTCGGCACAGCCAGAGCCCAGCTCCCAAATAGGAAACGTCCAGCCACTGCTCCCACACCAAAGGGGCTAGCACTGAAAGCTCTTGCTGGCCATCACCTGCCCTAGGCAGCCCTTCCACAGCCCCACAAGCACTGGCGCTCTGAGCTTCCTAGCCACAGCACAGTGGGGACATTCCTTCTCAACACAGCCAGAGCCCAGCTCCGAAACTCAAAACGTCCAGCCACTGCTCCCACACCAAAGGGGCTAGCCCTGAAAGATCTTCCTGGCCATCACCTTCCCTAGGCAGCCCTTCCACAGCCCCACAAGCACTGGCCCTCTGAGCTTCCTAGCCACAGCACAGTGGGGACATTCCTTCTCGGCACAGCCAGAGCCCAGCTCCGAAATTCAAAACGTCCAGCCACTGCTCCCACACGAAAGGGGCTAGCACTGAAAGCTCTTGCTGGCCAGCACCTGCCCTAGGCAGCCCTTCCACAGCCCCACAAGCACTGGCGCCCTGAGCTTCCTAGCCACAGCACAGTGGGGACGTTCCTTCTCAGCACAGCCAGAGCCCACCTCAAAAATTCAAAATGTCCAGCCACTGCTCCCACACCAAAGGGGCTAGCACTGAAAGCTCTTGCTGGCCATCACCTTCCCTAGGCAGCCCTTCCACAGCCCCACAAGCACTGGCGCCCTGACCTTCCTAGCCACAGCACAGTGGGGACGTTCCTTCTCAGCACAGCCAGAGCCCACCTCAAAAATTCGAAACGTCCAGCCACTGCTCCCACACCAAAGGGGCTAGCACTGAAAGCTCTTGCTGGCCCTCACCTGCCCTAGGCAGCCCTTCCACAGCCCCACAAGCACTGGCGCTCTGAGCTTCCTAGCCACAGCACAGTGGGGACATTCCTTCTCAGCACAGCCAGAGCCCAGCTCCCAAATAGGAAACGTCCAGCCACTGCTCCCACACCAAAGGGGCTAGCACTGAAAGCTCTTGCTGGCCATCACCTGCCCTAGGCAGCCCTTCCACAGCCCCACAAGCACTGGCCCTCTGAGCTTCCTAGCCACAGCACAGTGGGGACGTTCCTTCTCAGCACAGCCAGAGCCCAGCTCCCAATTAGGAAACGTCCAGCCACTGCTCCCACACCAAAGGGGCTAGCACTGAAAGCTCTTGCTGGCCATCACCTTCCCTAGGCAGCACTTCCACAGCCCCACAAGCATCTAGCCCTCTGAGCTTCCTAGCCACAGCACAGTGGGGACGTTCCTTCTCGGCACAGCCAGAGCCCAGCTCCGAAATTCAAAACGTCCAGCCACTGCTCCCACACGAAAGGGGCTAGCACTGAAAGCTCTTGCTGGCCATCACCTTCCCTAGGCAGCCCTTCCACAGCCCCACAGACACTGGCGCTCTGAGATTGCTAGCCACAGCACAGTGGGGACGTTCCTTGTCGGCACAGCCAGAGCCCAGCTCCGAAATTCGAAACGTCCAGCCACTGCTCCCACACGAAAGGGGCTAGCACTGAAAGCTCTTGCTGGCCATCACCTTCCCTAGGCAGCCCTTCCACAGCCCCACAAGCACTGGCCCTCTGAGCTTCCTAGCCACAGCACAGTGGGGACGTTCCTTCTCAGCACAGCCAGAGCCCACCTCAAAAATTCGAAACGTCCAGCCACTGCTCCCACACCAAAGGGGCTAGCCCTGAAAGCTCTTGCTGGCCAGCACCTTCCCTAGGCAGCCCTTCCACAGCCCCACAAGCACTGGCCCTCTGAGCTTCCTAGCCACAGCACAGTGGGGACGTTCCTTCTCAGCACAGCCAGAGCCCACCTCAGAAATTCGAAACGTCCAGCCACTGCTCCCACACCAAAGGGGCTAGCACTGAAAGCTCTTGCTGGCCATCACCTGCCCTAGGCAGCCCTTCCACAGCCCCACAAGCACTGGCCCTCTGAGCTTCCTAGCCACAGCACAGTGGGGACATTCCTTCTCGGCACAGCCAGAGCCCAGCTCCGAAATTCACAACGTCCAGCCACTGCTCCCACACCAAAGGGGCTAGCACTGAAAGCTCTTGCTGGCCCTCACCTGCCCTACGCAGCCCTTCCACAGCCCCACAAGCATCTGGCGCTCTGAGCTTCCTAGCCACAGCACAGTGGGGACGTTCCTTCTCAGCACAGCCAGAGCCCAGCTCCGAAATTCGAAACGTCCAGCCACTGCTCCCACACCAAAGGGGCTAGCACTGAAAGCTCTTGCTGGCCATCACCTGCCCTAGGCAGCCCTTCCACAGCCCCACAAGCACTGGCGCCCTGAGCTTCCTAGCCACAGCACAGTGGGGACATTCCTTCTCGGCACAGCCAGAGCCCAGCTCGCAAATAGGAAACGTCCAGCCACTGCTCCCACACCAAAGGGGCTAGCACTGAAAGCTCTTGCTGGCCCTCACCTTCCCTAGGCAGCCCTTCCACAGCCCCACAAGCATCTGGCCCTCTGAGCTTCCTAGCCACAGCACAGTGGGGACGTTCCTTCTCGGCACAGCCAGAGCCCAGCTCCGAAATTCACAACGTCCAGCCACTGCTCCCACACCAAAGGGGCTAGCACTGAAAGCTCTTGCTGGCCAGCACCTGCCCTAGGCAGCCCTTCCACAGCCCCACAAGCACTGGCGCTCTGAGCTTCCTAGCCACAGCACAGTGGGGACGTTCCTTCTCAGCACAGCCAGAGCCCACCTCAAAAATTCGAAACGTCCAGCCACTGCTCCCACACCAAAGGGGCTAGCACTGAAAGCTCTTGCTGGCCATCACCTTCCCTAGGCAGCCCTTCCACAGCCCCACAAGCACTGGCCCTCTGAGCTTCCTAGCCACAGCACAGTGGGGACGTTCCTTCTCAGCACAGCCACAGCCCAGCTCCCAAATAGGAAACGTCCAGCCACTGCTCCCACACCAATGGTGCTAGCACTGAAAGCTCTTGCTGGCCATCACCTTCCCTAGGCAGCCCTTTCACAGCTCCACAAGCACTGGCGCCCTGACCTTCCTAGCCACAGCACAGTGGGGACGTTCCTTCTCAGCACAGCCACAGCCCAGCTCCGAAACTCAAAACGTCCAGCCACTGCTCCCACACCAAAGGGGCTAGCACTGAAAGCTCTTGCTGGCCAGCACCTTCCCTAGGCAGCCCTTCCACAGCCCCACAAGCACTGGCCCTCTGAGCTTCCTAGCCACAGCACAGTGGGGACGTTCCTTCTCAGCACAGCCAGAGCCCAGCTCCCAAATCGGAAACGTCCAGCCACTGCTCCCACACCAAAGGAGCTAGCACTGAAAGCTCTTGCTGGCCAGCACCTTCCCTAGGCAGCCCTTCCACAGCCCCACAAGCCCTGGCCCTCTGAGCTTCCTAGCCACAGCACAGTGGGGACGTTCCTTCTCAGCACAGCCAGAGCCCAGCTCCGAAATTCGAAACGTCTAGCCACTGCTCCCACACGAAAGGGGCTAGCACTGAAAGCTCTTGATGGCCAGCACCTGCCCTAGGCAGCCCTTCCACAGCCCCACAAGCACTGGCCCTCTGAGCTTCCTAGCCACAGCACAGTGGGAACGTTCCTTCTCGGCACAGCCAGAGCCTAGCTCCCAAATAGGAAACGTCCAGCCACTGCTCCCACACCAAAGGGGCTAGCACTGAAAGCTCTTGCTGGCCAGCACTTTCCCTAGGCAGCCCTTCCACAGCCCCACAAGCACTGGCGCCCTGAGCTTCCTAGCCACAGCACAGTGGGGACGTTCCTTCTCAGCACAGCCAGAGCCCAGCTCCGAAATTCGAAACGTCCAGCCACTGCTCCCACACCAAAGGGGCTAGCACTGAAAGCTCTTGCTGGCCATCACCTTCCCTAGGCAGCCCTTCCACAGCCCCACAAGCACTGGCCCTCTGAGCTTCCTAGCCACAGCACAGTGGGGACGTTCCTTCTCAGCACAGCCACAGCCCAGCTCCCAAATAGGAAACGTCCAGCCACTGCTCCCACACCAATGGTGCTAGCACTGAAAGCTCTTGCTGGCCATCACCTTCCCTAGGCAGCCCTTTCACAGCTCCACAAGCACTGGCCCTCTGAGCTTCCTAGCCACAGCACAGTGGGGACATTCCTTCTCGGCACAGCCAGAGCCCAGCTCCGAAATTCAAAACGTCCAGCCACTGCTCCCACACGAAAGGGGCTAGCACTGAAAGCTCTTGCTGGCCATCACCTGCCCTAGGCAGCCCTTCCACAGCCCCACAAGCACTGGCGCCCTGAGCTTCCTAGCCACAGCACAGTGGGGACGTTCCTTCTCAGCACAGCCAGAGCCCACCTAAAAAATTCGAAATGTCCAGCCACTGCTCCCACACCAAAGGGGCTAGCACTGAAAGCTCTTGCTGGCCATCACCTGCCCTAGGCAGCCCTTCCACAGCCCCACAAGCACTGGCGCCCTGAGCTTCCTAGCCACAGCACAATGGGGACGTTCCTTCTCAGCACAGCCAGAGCCCACCTCAAAAATTCGAAACGTCCAGCCACTGCTCCCACACCAAAGGGGCTAGCACTGAAAGCTCTTGCTGGCCATCACCTTCCCTAGGCAGCCCTTCCACAGCCCCACAAGCACTGGCCCTCTGAGCTTCCTAGCCACAGCACAGTGTGGACATTCCTTCTCGGCACAGCCAGAGCCCAGCTCCCAAATAGGAAACGTCCAGCCACTGCTCCCACACCAAAGGGGCTAGCACTGAAAGCTCTTGCTGGCCATCACCTGCCCTAGGCAGCCCTTCCACAGCCCCACAAGCACTGGCGCTCTGAGCTTCCTAGCCACAGCACAGTGGGGACATTCCTTCTCAACACAGCCAGAGCCCAGCTCCGAAATTCACAACGTCCAGCCACTGCTCCCACACCAAAGGGGCTAGCACTGAAAGCTCTTGCTGGCCCTCACCTTCCCTAGGCAGCCCTTCCACAGCCCCACAGACACTGGCGCTCTGAGCTTCCTAGCCACAGCACAGTGGGGACGTTCCTTCTCAGCACAGCCAGAGCCCACCTCAAAAATTCGAAACGTCCAGCCACTGCTCCCACACCAAAGGGGCTAGCACTGAAAGCTCTTGCTGGCCATCACCTGCCCGAGGCAGCCCTTCCACAGCCCCACAAGCACTGGCGCCCTGAGCTTCCTAGCCACAGCACAGTGGGGACGTTCCTTCTCAGCACAGCCAGAGCCCACCTCAAAAATTCGAAACGTCCAGCCACTGCTCCCACACCAAAGGGGCTAGCACTGAAAGCTCTTTCTGGCCATCACCTTCCCTAGGCAGCCCTTTCACAGCCCCACAAGCACTGGCCCTCTGAGCTTCCTAGCCACAGCACAGTGGGGACATTCCTTCTCGGCACAGCCAGAGCCCAGCTCCCAAATAGGAAACGTCCAGCCACTGCTCCCACACCAATGGTGCTAGCACTGAAAGCTCTTGCTGGCCATCACCTTCCCTAGGCAGCCCTTCCACAGCCCCACAAGCACTGGCCCTCTGAGCTTCCTAGCCACAGCACAGTGGGGACATTCCTTCTCGGCACAGCCAGAGCCCAGCTCCGAAATTCAAAACGTCCAGCCACTGCTCCCACACCAAAGGGGCTAGCACTGAAAGCTCTTGCTGGCCATCACCTTCCCTAGGCAGCCCTTCCACAGCCCCACAAGCACTGGCCCTCTGAGCTTCCTAGCCACAGCACAGTGGGGACGTTCCTTCTCAGCACAGCCAGAGCCCACCTCAAAAATTCGAAACGTCCAGCCACTGCTCCCACACGAAAGGGGCTAGCACTGAAAGCTCTTGCTGGCCAGCACCTGCCCTAGGCAGCCCTTCCACAGCCCCACAAGCACTGGCGCTCTGAGCTTCCTAGCCACAGCACAGTGGGGACGTTCCTTCTCAGCACAGCCAGAGCCCACCTCAAAAATTCGAAACGTCCAGCCACTGCTCCCACACCAAAGGGGCTAGCACTGAAAGCTCTTGCTGGCCAGCACCTGCCCTAGGCAGCCCTTCCACAGCCCCACAAGCACTGGCCCTCTGAGCTTCCTAGCCACAGCACAGTGGGGACGTTCCTTCTCAGCACAGCCAGAGCCCAGCTCCGAAACTCAAAACGTCCAGCCACTGCTCCCACACCAAAGGGGCTAGCACTGAAAGCTCTTGATGGCCAGCACCTGCCCTAGGCAGCCCTTCCACAGCCCCACAAGCACTGGCGCCCTGAGCTTCCTAGCCACAGCACAGTGGGGACGTTCCTTCTCAGCACAGCCAGAGCCCAGCTCCCAAATCGGAAACGTCCAGCCACTGCTCCCACACCAAAGGGGCTAGCACTGAAAGCTCTTGCTGGCCATCACCTTCCCTAGGCAGCCCTTCCACAGCCCCACAAGCCCTGGCCCTCTGAGCTTCCTAGCCACAGCACAGTGGGGACGTTCCTTCTCAGCACAGCCAGAGCCCAGCTCCGAAATTCAAAACGTCCAGCCACTGCTCCCACACGAAAGGGGCTAGCACTGAAAGCTCTTGCTGGCCATCACCTTCCCTAGGCAGCCCTTCCACAGCCCCACAAGCACTGGCCCTCTGAGCTTCCTAGCCACAGCACAGTGGGGACGTTCCTTCTCAGCACAGCCACAGCCCAGCTCCCAAATAGGAAACGTCCAGCCACTGCTCCCACACCAATGGTGCTAGCACTGAAAGCTCTTGCTGGCCATCACCTTCCCTAGGCAGCCCTTTCACAGCTCCACAAGCACTGGCGCTCTGAGCTATCTAGCCACAGCACAGTGGGGACGTTCCTTCTCAGCACAGCCACAGCCCAGCTCCGAAACTCAAAACGTCCAGCCACTGCTCCCACACCAAAGGGGCTAGCACTGAAAGCTCTTGCTGGCCAGCACCTTCCCTAGGCAGCCCTTCCACAGCCCCACAAGCACTGGCCCTCTGAGCTTCCTAGCCACAGCACAGTGGGGACATTCCTTCTCAGCACAGCCAGAGCCCAGCTCCCAAATCGGAAACGTCCAGCCACTGCTCCCACACCAAAGGGGCTAGCACTGAAAGCTCTTGCTGGCCATCACCTTCCCTAGGCAGCCCTTCCACAGCCCCACAAGCACTGGCGCCCTGAGCTTCCTAGCCACAGCACAGTGGGTACGTTCCTTCTCAGCACAGCCAGAGCCCAGCTCCGAAATTCGAAACGTCTATCCACTGCTCCCACACGAAAGGGGCTAGCACTGAAAGCTCTTGATGGCCAGCACCTGCCCTAGGCAGCCCTTCCACAGCCCCACAAGCACTGGCCCTCTGAGCTTCCTAGCCACAGCACAGTGGGGACGTTCCTTCTCGGCACAGCCAGAGCCTAGCTCCCAAATAGGAAACGTCCAGCCACTGCTCCCACACCAAAGGGGCTAGCACTGAAAGCTCTTGCTGGCCATCACCTGCCCTAGGCAGCCCTTCCACAGCCCCACAAGCACTGGCCCTCTGAGCTTCCTAGCCACAGCACAGTGGGGACATTCCTTCTCGGCACAGCCAGAGCCCAGCTCCGAAATTCAAAACGTCCAGCCACTGCTCCCACACGAAAGGGGCTAGCACTGAAAGCTCTTGCTGGCCATCACCTTCCCTAGGCAGCCCTTCCACAGCCCCACAAGCACTGGCGCCCTGAGCTTCCTAGCCACAGCACAGTGGGGACGTTCCTTCTCAGCACAGCCAGAGCCCACCTAAAAAATTCGAAATGTCCAGCCACTGCTCCCACACCAAAGGGGCTAGCACTGAAAGCTCTTGCTGGCCATCACCTGCCCTAGGCAGCCCTTCCACAGCCCCACAAGCACTGGCGCCCTGAGCTTCCTAGCCACAGCACAATGGGGACGTTCCTTCTCAGCACAGCCAGAGCCCACCTCAAAAATTCGAAATGTCCAGCCACTGCTCCCACACCAAAGGGGCTAGCACTGAAAGCTCTTGCTGGCCATCACCTTCCCTAGGCAGCCCTTCCACAGCCCCACAAGCACTGGCCCTCTGAGCTTCCTAGCCACAGCACAGTGGGGACATTCCTTCTCGGCACAGCCAGAGCCCAGCTCCCAATTAGGAAACGTCCAGCCACTGCTCCCACACCAAAGGGGCTAGCACTGAAAGCTCTTGCTGGCCATCACCTGCCCTAGGCAGCCCTTCCACAGCCCCACAAGCACTGGCGCTCTGAGCTTCCTAGCCACAGCACAGTGGGGACATTCCTTCTCAACACAGCCAGAGCCCAGCTCCGAAATTCACAACGTCCAGCCACTGCTCCCACACCAAAGGGGCTAGCACTGAAAGCTCTTGCTGGCCCTCACCTTCCCTAGGCAGCCCTTCCACAGCCCCACAGACACTGGCGCTCTGAGCTTCCTAGCCACAGCACAGTGGGGACGTTCCTTCTCAGCACAGCCAGAGCCCACCTCAAAAATTCGAAACGTCCACCCACTGCTCCCACACCAAAGGGGCTAGCACTGAAAGCTCTTGCTGGCCATCACCTGCCCTAGGCAGCCCTTCCACAGCCCCACAAGCACTGGCCCTCTGAGCTTCCTAGCCACAGCACAGTGGGGACATTCCTTCTCGGCACAGCCAGAGCCCAGCTCCCAAATAGGAAACGTCCAGCCACTGCTCCCACACCAATGGTGCTAGCACTGAAAGCTCTTGCTGGCCATCACCTTCCCTAGGCAGCCCTTCCACAGCCCCACAAGCACTGGCCCTCTGAGCTTCCTAGCCACAGCACAGTGGGGACATTCCTTCTCGGCACAGCCAGAGCCCAGCTCCGAAATTCAAAACGTCCAGCCACTGCTCCCACACCAAAGGGGCTAGCACTGAAAGCTCTTGCTGGCCATCACCTTCCCTAGGCAGCCCTTCCACAGCCCCACAAGCACTGGCCCTCTGAGCTTCCTAGCCACAGCACAGTGGGGACGTTCCTTCTCAGCACAGCCAGAGCCCACCTCAAAAATTCGAAACGTCCAGCCACTGCTCCCACACGAAAGGGGCTAGCACTGAAAGCTCTTGCTGGCCAGCACCTGCCCTAGGCAGCCCTTCCACAGCCCCACAAGCACTGGCGCTCTGAGCTTCCTAGCCACAGCACAGTGGGGACGTTCCTTCTCAGCACAGCCAGAGCCCACCTCAAAAATTCAAAACGTCCAGCCACTGCTCCCACACCAAAGGGGCTAGCACTGAAAGCTCTTGCTGGCCAGCACCTTCCCTAGGCAGCCCTTCCACAGCTCCACAAGCACTGGCCCTCTGAGCTTCCTAGCCACAGCACAGTGGGGACGTTCCTTCTCAGCACAGCCACAGCCCAGCTCCGAAACTCAAAACGTCCAGCCACTGCTCCCACACCAAAGGGGCTAGCACTGAAAGCTCTTGCTGGCCCTCACCTTCCCTAGGCAGCCCTTCCACAGCCCCACAAGCACTGGCGCCCTGAGCTTCCTAGCCACAGCACAGTGGGGACGTTCCTTCTCAGCACAGCCAGAGCCCAGCTCCCAAATCGGAAACGTCCAGCCACTGCTCCCACACCAAAGGGGCTAGCACTGAAAGCTCTTGCTGGCCATCACCTTCCCTAGGCAGCCCTTCCACAGCCCCACAAGCACTGGCGCCCTGAGCTTCCTAGCCACAGCACAGTGGGGACGTTCCTTCTCAGCACAGCCAGAGCCCAGCTCCGAAATTCGAAACGTCTAGCCACTGCTCCCACACCAAAGGGGCTAGCACTGAAAGCTCTTGCTGGCCATCACCTGCCCTAGGCAGCCCTTCCACAGCCCCACAAGCACTGGCCCTCTGAGCTTCCTAGCCACAGCACAGTGGGGACATTCCTTCTCGGCACAGCCAGAGCCCAGCTCCCAAATAGGAAACGTCCAGCCACTGCTCCCACACCAATGGTGCTAGCACTGAAAGCTCTTGCTGGCCATCACCTGCCCTAGGCAGCCCTTCCACAGCCCCACAAGCACTGGCGCCCTGAGCTTCCTAGCCACAGCACAGTGGGGACGTTCCTTCTCAGCACAGCCAGAGCCCACCTCAAAAATTCGAAACGTCCAGCCACTGCTCCCACACCAAAGGGGCTAGCACTGAAAGCTCTTTCTGGCCATCACCTTCCCTAGGCAGCCCTTTCACAGCCCCACAAGCACTGGCGCCCTGAGCTTCCTAGCCACAGCACAGTGGGGACGTTCCTTCTCGGCACAGCCAGAGCCCACCTCAAAAATTCGAAACGTCCAGCCACTGCTCCCACACCAATGGTGCTAGCACTGAAAGCTCTTGCTGGCCATCACCTTCCCTAGGCAGCCCTTCCACAGCCCCACAAGCACTGGCGCTCTGAGCTTCCTAGCCACAGCACAGTGGGGACATTCCTTCTCGGCACAGCCAGAGCCCAGCTCCGAAATTCAAAACGTCCAGCCACTGCTCCCACACCAAAGGGGCTAGCACTGAAAGCTCTTGCTGGCCATCACCTTCCCTAGGCAGCCCTTCCACAGCCCCACAAGCACTGGCCCTCTGAGCTTCCTAGCCACAGCACAGTGGGGACGTTCCTTCTCAGCACAGCCACAGCCCAGCTCCGAAACTCAAAACGTCCAGCCACTGCTCCCACACCAAAGGGGCTAGCACTGAAAGCTCTTGATGGCCAGCACCTGCCCTAGGCAGCCCTTCCACAGCCCCACAAGCACTGGCGCCCTGAGCTTCCTAGCCACAGCACAGTGGGGACGTTCCTTCTCAGCACAGCCAGAGCCCAGCTCCCAAATCGGAAACGTCCAGCCACTGCTCCCACACCAAAGGGGCTAGCACTGAAAGCTCTTGCTGGCCATCACCTGCCCTAGGCAGCCCTTCCACAGCCCCACAAGCCCTGGCCCTCTGAGCTTCCTAGCCACAGCACAGTGGGGACGTTCCTTCTCAGCACAGCCAGAGCCCAGCTCCGAAATTCACAACGTCTAGCCACTGCTCCCACACGAAAGGGGCTAGCACTGAAAGCTCTTGATGGCCAGCACCTGCCCTAGGCAGCCCTTCCACAGCCCCACAAGCACTGGCCCTCTGAGCTTCCTAGCCACAGCACAGTGGGGACGTTCATTCTCGGCACAGCCAGAGCCTAGCTCCCAAATAGGAAACGTCCAGCCACTGCTCCCACACCAAAGGGGCTAGCACTGAAAGCTCTTGCTGGCCAGCACTTTCCCTAGGCAGCCCTTCCACAGCCCCACAAGCACTGGCGCCCTGAGCTTCCTAGCCACAGCACAGTGGGGACGTTCCTTCTCAGCACAGCCAGAGCCCTGCTCCGAAATTCGAAACGTCCAGCC
This sequence comes from Aptenodytes patagonicus, assembly GCF_965638725.1. Taxonomy (NCBI): domain Eukaryota; kingdom Metazoa; phylum Chordata; class Aves; order Sphenisciformes; family Spheniscidae; genus Aptenodytes; species Aptenodytes patagonicus. Next base: position 96,811 of record NW_027472006.1, read on the forward strand.
ACTGCTCCCACACCAAAGGGGCTAGCACTGAAAGCTCTTGCTGGCCATCACCTTCCCTAGGCAGCCCTTCCACAGCCCCACAAGCACTGGCCCTCTGAGCTTCCTAGCCACAGCACAGTGGGGACGTTCCTTCTCAGCACAGCCACAGCCCAGCTCCCAAATAGGAAACGTCCAGCCACTGCTCCCACACCAATGGTGCTAGCACTGAAAGCTCTTGCTGGCCATCACCTTCCCTAGGCAGCCCTTTCACAGCTCCACAAGCACTGGCGCTCTGAGCTATCTAGTCACAGCACAGTGGGGACGTTCCTTCTCAGCACAGCCACAGCCCAGCTCCGAAACTCAAAACGTCCAGCCACTGCTCCCACACCAAAGGGGCTAGCACTGAAAGCTCTTGCTGGCCAGCACCTGCCCTAGGCAGCCCTTCCACAGCCCCACAAGCACTGGCCCTCTGAGCTTCCTAGCCACAGCACAGTGGGGACATTCCTTCTCAGCACAGCCAGAGCCCAGCTCCCAAATCGGAAACGTCCAGCCACTGCTCCCACACCAAAGGGGCTAGCACTGAAAGCTCTTGCTGGCCATCACCTTCCCTAGGCAGCCCTTCCACAGCCCCACAAGCACTGGCGCCCTGAGCTTCCTAGCCACAGCACAGTGGGTACGTTCCTTCTCAGCACAGCCAGAGCCCAGCTCCGAAATTCGAAACGTCTATCCACTGCTCCCACACGAAAGGGGCTAGCACTGAAAGCTCTTGATGGCCAGCACCTGCCCTAGGCAGCCCTTCCACAGCCCCACAAGCACTGGCCCTCTGAGCTTCCTAGCCACAGCACAGTGGGGACGTTCCTTCTCGGCACAGCCAGAGCCTAGCTCCCAAATAGGAAACGTCCAGCCACTGCTCCCACACCAAAGGGGCTAGCACTGAAAGCTCTTGCTGGCCATCACCTGCCCTAGGCAGCCCTTCCACAGCCCCACAAGCACTGGCGCCCTGAGCTTCCTAGCCACAGCACAGTGGGGACGTTCCTTCTCAGCACAGCCAGAGCCCACCTAAAAAATTCGAAATGTCCAGCCACTGCTCCCACACCAAAGGGGCTAGCACTGAAAGCTCTTGCTGGCCATCACCTGCCCTAGGCAGCCCTTCCACAGCCCCACAAGCACTGGCGCCCTGAGCTTCCTAGCCACAGCACAATGGGGACGTTCCTTCTCAGCACAGCCAGAGCCCACCTCAAAAATTCGAAATGTCCAGCCACTGCTCCCACACCAAAGGGGCTAGCACTGAAAGCTCTTGCTGGCCATCACCTTCCCTAGGCAGCCCTTCCACAGCCCCACAAGCACTGGCCCTCTGAGCTTCCTAGCCACAGCACAGTGGGGACATTCCTTCTCGGCACAGCCAGAGCCCAGCTCCCAAATAGGAAACGTCCAGCCACTGCTCCCACACCAAAGGGGCTAGCACTGAAAGCTCTTGCTGGCCATCACCTTCCCTAGGCAGCCCTTCCACAGCCCCACAAGCACTGGCGCTCTGAGCTTCCTAGCCACAGCACAGTGGGGACATTCCTTCTCAACACAGCCAGAGCCCAGCTCCGAAATTCACAACGTCCAGCCACTGCTCCCACACCAAAGGGGCTAGCACTGAAAGCTCTTGCTGGCCCTCACCTTCCCTAGGCAGCCCTTCCACAGCCCCACAGACACTGGCGCTCTGAGCTTCCTAGCCACAGCACAGTGGGGACGTTCCTTCTCAGCACAGCCAGAGCCCACCTCAAAAATTCGAAACGTCCAGCCACTGCTCCCACACCAAAGGGGCTAGCACTGAAAGCTCTTGCTGGCCATCACCTGCCCTAGGCAGCCCTTCCACAGCCCCACAAGCACTGGCCCTCTGAGCTTCCTAGCCACAGCACAGTGGGGACATTCCTTCTCGGCACAGCCAGAGCCCAGCTCCCAAATAGGAAACGTCCAGCCACTGCTCCCACACCAATGGTGCTAGCACTGAAAGCTCTTGCTGGCCATCACCTTCCCTAGGCAGCCCTTCCACAGCCCCACAAGCACTGGCCCTCTGAGCTTCCTAGCCACAGCACAGTGGGGACATTCCTTCTCGGCACAGCCAGAGCCCAGCTCCGAAATTCAAAACGTCCAGCCACTGCTCCCACACCAAAGGGGCTAGCACTGAAAGCTCTTGCTGGCCATCACCTTCCCTAGGCAGCCCTTCCACAGCCCCACAAGCACTGGCCCTCTGAGCTTCCTAGCCACAGCACAGTGGGGACGTTCCTTCTCAGCACAGCCAGAGCCCACCTCAAAAATTCGAAACGTCCAGCCACTGCTCCCACACGAAAGGGGCTAGCACTGAAAGCTCTTGCTGGCCAGCACCTGCCCTAGGCAGCCCTTCCACAGCCCCACAAGCACTGGCGCTCTGAGCTTCCTAGCCACAGCACAGTGGGGACGTTCCTTCTCAGCACAGCCAGAGCCCACCTCAAAAATTCGAAACGTCCAGCCACTGCTCCCACACCAAAGGGGCTAGCACTGAAAGCTCTTGCTGGCCATCACCTTCCCTAGGCAGCCCTTCCACAGCTCCACAAGCACTGGCCCTCTGAGCTTCCTAGCCACAGCACAGTGGGGACGTTCCTTCTCAGCACAGCCACAGCCCAGCTCCGAAACTCAAAACGTCCAGCCACTGCTCCCACACCAAAGGGGCTAGCACTGAAAGCTCTTGCTGGCCCTCACCTTCCCTAGGCAGCCCTTCCACAGCCCCACAAGCACTGGCGCCCTGAGCTTCCTAGCCACAGCACAGTGGGGACGTTCCTTCTCAGCACAGCCAGAGCCCAGCTCCCAAATCGGAAACGTCCAGCCACTGCTCCCACACCAAAGGGGCTAGCACTGAAAGCTCTTGATGGCCAGCACCTGCCCTAGGCAGCCCTTCCACAGCCCCACAAGCACTGGCGCCCTGAGCTTCCTAGCCACAGCACAGTGGGGACGTTCCTTCTCAGCACAGCCAGAGCCCAGCTCCGAAATTCGAAACGTCTAGCCACTGCTCCCACACCAAAGGGGCTAGCACTGAAAGCTCTTGCTGGCCATCACCTGCCCTAGGCAGCCCTTCCACAGCCCCACAAGCACTGGCCCTCTGAGCTTCCTAGCCACAGCACAGTGGGGACATTCCTTCTCGGCACAGCCAGAGCCCAGCTCCCAAATAGGAAACGTCCAGCCACTGCTCCCACACCAATGGTGCTAGCACTGAAAGCTCTTGCTGGCCATCACCTGCCCTAGGCAGCCCTTCCACAGCCCCACAAGCACTGGCGCCCTGAGCTTCCTAGCCACAGCACAGTGGGGACGTTCCTTCTCAGCACAGCCAGAGCCCACCTCAAAAATTCGAAACGTCCAGCCACTGCTCCCACACCAAAGGGGCTAGCACTGAAAGCTCTTTCTGGCCATCACCTTCCCTAGGCAGCCCTTTCACAGCCCCACAAGCACTGGCCCTCTGAGCTTCCTAGCCACAGCACAGTGGGGACATTCCTTCTCGGCACAGCCAGAGCCCAGCTCCCAAATAGGAAACGTCCAGCCACTGCTCCCACACCAATGGTGCTAGCACTGAAAGCTCTTGCTGGCCATCACCTTCCCTAGGCAGCCCTTCCACAGCCCCACAAGCACTGGCCCTCTGAGCTTCCTAGCCACAGCACAGTGGGGACATTCCTTCTCGGCACAGCCAGAGCCCAGCTCCGAAATTCAAAACGTCCAGCCACTGCTCCCACACCAAAGGGGCTAGCACTGAAAGCTCTTGCTGGCCATCACCTTCCCTAGGCAGCCCTTCCACAGCCCCACAAGCACTGGCCCTCTGAGCTTCCTAGCCACAGCACAGTGGGGACGTTCCTTCTCAGCACAGCCAGAGCCCACCTCAAAAATTCGAAACGTCCAGCCACTGCTCCCACACGAAAGGGGCTAGCACTGAAAGCTCTTGCTGGCCAGCACCTGCCCTAGGCAGCCCTTCCACAGCCCCACAAGCACTGGCGCTCTGAGCTTCCTAGCCACAGCACAGTGGGGACGTTCCTTCTCAGCACAGCCAGAGCCCACCTCAAAAATTCGAAACGTCCAGCCACTGCTCCCACACCAAAGGGGCTAGCACTGAAAGCTCTTGCTGGCCATCACCTTCCCTAGGCAGCCCTTCCACAGCTCCACAAGCACTGGCCCTCTGAGCTTCCTAGCCACAGCACAGTGGGGACGTTCCTTCTCAGCACAGCCACAGCCCAGCTCCGAAACTCAAAACGTCCAGCCACTGCTCCCACACCAAAGGGGCTAGCACTGAAAGCTCTTGCTGGCCCTCACCTTCCCTAGGCAGCCCTTCCACAGCCCCACAAGCACTGGCGCCCTGAGCTTCCTAGCCACAGCACAGTGGGGACGTTCCTTCTCAGCACAGCCAGAGCCCAGCTCCCAAATCGGAAACGTCCAGCCACTGCTCCCACACCAAAGGGGCTAGCACTGAAAGCTCTTGCTGGCCATCACCTTCCCTAGGCAGCCCTTCCACAGCCCCACAAGCACTGGCGCCCTGAGCTTCCTAGCCACAGCACAGTGGGGACGTTCCTTCTCAGCACAGCCAGAGCCCAGCTCCGAAATTCAAAACGTCTAGCCACTGCTCCCACACGAAAGGGGCTAGCACTGAAAGCTCTTGCTGGCCAGCACCTTCCCTAGGCAGCCCTTCCACAGCCCCACAGACCCTGGCCCTCTGAGCTTCCTAGCCACAGCACAGTGGGGACGTTCCTTCTCGGCACAGCCAGAGCCTAGCTCCCAAATAGGAAACGTCCAGCCACTGCTCCCACACCAAAGGGGCTAGCACTGAAAGCTCTTGCTGGCCAGCACTTTCCCTAGGCAGCCCTTCCACAGCCCCACAAGCACTGGCGCCCTGAGCTTCCTAGCCACAGCACAGTGGGGACGTTCCTTCTCAGCACAGCCAGAGCCCAGCTCCGAAACTCAAAACGTCCAGCCACTGCTCCCACACCAAAGGGGCTAGCACTGAAAGCTCTTGCTGGCCCTCACCTGCCCTAGGCAGCCCTTCCACAGCCCCACAAGCACTGGCCCTCTGAGCTTCCTAGCCACAGCACAGTGGGGACATTCCTTCTCGGCACAGCCAGAGCCCAGCTCCGAAATTCACAACGTCCAGCCACTGCTCCCACACCAAAGGGGCTAGCACTGAAAGCTCTTGCTGGCCAGCACCTTCCCTAGGCAGCCCTTCCACAGCCCCACAAGCACTGGCGCCCTGAGCTTCCTAGCCACAGCACAGTGGGGACGTTCCTTCTCAGCACAGCCAGAGCCCACCTCAAAAATTCGAAATGTCCAGCCACTGCTCCCACACCAAAGGGGCTAGCACTGAAAGCTCTTGCTGGCCATCACCTTCCCTAGGCAGCCCTTCCACAGCCCCACAAGCACTGGCCCTCTGAGCTTCCTAGCCACAGCACAGTGGGGACGTTCCTTCTCAGCACAGCCAGAGCCCACCTCAGAAATTCGAAACGTCCAGCCACTGCTCCCACACCAAAGGGGCTAGCACTGAAAGCTCTTGCTGGCCCTCACCTTCCCTAGGCAGCCCTTCCACAGCCCCACAAGCACTGGCGCTCTGAGCTTCCTAGCCACAGCACAGTGGGGACGTTCCTTCTCGGCACAGCCAGAGCCCAGCTCCGAAATTCGAAACGTCCAGCCACTGCTCCCACACCAAAGGGGCTAGCACTGAAAGCTCTTGCTGGCCATCACCTTCCCTAGGCAGCCCTTCCACAGCCCCACAAGCACTGGCCCTCTGAGCTTCCTAGCCACAGCACAGTGGGGACGTTCCTTCTCAGCACAGCCAGAGCCCACCTCAGAAATTCGAAACGTCCAGCCACTGCTCCCACACCAAAGGGGCTAGCACTGAAAGCTCTTGCTGGCCATCACCTTCCCTAGGTAGCCCTTTCACAGCTCCACAAGCACTGGCGCTCTGAGCTTCCTAGCCACAGCACAGTGGGGACGTTCCTTCTCAGCACAGCCACAGCCCAGCTCCGAAACTCAAAACGTCCAGCCACTGCTCCCACACCAAAGGGGCTAGCACTGAAAGCTCTTGCTGGCCAGCACCTTCCCTAGGCAGCCCTTCAACAGCCCCACAAGCACTGGCCCTCTGAGCTTCCTAGCCACAGCACAGTGGGGACATTCCTTCTCGGCACAGCCAGAGCCCAGCTCCCAAATCGGAAACGTCCAGCCACTGCTCCCACACCAAAGGGGCTAGCACTGAAAGCTCTTGCTGGCCCTCACCTTCCCTAGGCAGCCCTTCCACAGCCCCACAAGCACTGGCCCTCTGAGCTTCCTAGCCACAGCACAGTGGGGACGTTCCTTCTCAGCACAGCCAGAGCCCAGCTCCCAAATCGGAAACGTCCAGCCACTGCTCCCACACCAAAGGGGCTAGCACTGAAAGCTCTTGCTGGCCAGCACTTTCCCTAGGCAGCCCTTCCACAGCCCCACAAGCACTGGCGCCCTGAGCTTCCTAGCCACAGCACAGTGGGGACGTTCCTTCTCAGCACAGCCAGAGCCCAGCTCCGAAATTCACAACGTCCAGCCACTGCTCCCACACCAAAGGGGCTAGCACTGAAAGCTCTTGCTGGCCCTCACCTTCCCTAGGCAGCCCTTCCACAGCCCCACAAGCACTGGCCCTCTGAGCTTCCTAGCCACAGCACAGTGGGGACATTCCTTCTCGGCACAGCCAGAGCCCAGCTCCCAAATAGGAAACGTCCAGCCACTGCTCCCACACCAATGGTGCTAGCACTGAAAGCTCTTGCTGGCCATCACCTGCCCTAGGCAGCCCTTCCACAGCCCCACAAGCACTGGCGCCCTGAGCTTCCTAGCCACAGCACAGTGGGGACGTTCCTTCTCAGCACAGCCAGAGCCCACCTCAAAAATTCGAAACGTCCAGCCACTGCTCCCACACCAAAGGGGCTAGCACTGAAAGCTCTTTCTGGCCATCACCTTCCCTAGGCAGCCCTTTCACAGCCCCACAAGCACTGGCCCTCTGAGCTTCCTAGCCACAGCACAGTGGGGACATTCCTTCTCGGCACAGCCAGAGCCCAGCTCCCAAATAGGAAACGTCCAGCCACTGCTCCCACACGAATGGTGCTAGCACTGAAAGCTCTTGCTGGCCAGCACCTGCCCTAGGCAGCCCTTCCACAGCCCCACAAGCACTGGCGCCCTGAGCTTCCTAGCCACAGCACAGTGGGGACGTTCCTTCTCAGCACAGCCAGAGCCCACCTCAAAAATTCGAAACGTCCAGCCACTGCTCCCACACCAAAGGGGCTAGCACTGAAAGCTCTTTCTGGCCATCACCTTCCCTAGGCAGCCCTTTCACAGCCCCACAAGCACTGGCCCTCTGAGCTTCCTAGCCACAGCACAGTGGGGACATTCCTTCTCGGCACAGACAGAGCCCAGCTCCCAAATAGGAAACGTCCAGCCACTGCTCCCACACCAATGGTGCTAGCACTGAAAGCTCTTGCTGGCCAGCACCTTCCCTAGGCAGCCCTTCCACAGCCCCACAAGCACTGGCCCTCTGAGCTTCCTAGCCACAGCACAGTGGGGACATTCCTTCTCGGCACAGCCAGAGCCCAGCTCCGAAATTCAAAACGTCCAGCCACTGCTCCCACACCAAAGGGGCTAGCACTGAAAGCTCTTGCTGGCCATCACCTTCCCTAGGCAGCCCTTCCACAGCCCCACAAGCACTGGCCCTCTGAGCTTCCTAGCCACAGCACAGTGGGGACGTTCCTTCTCAGCACAGCCAGAGCCCACCTCAAAAATTCGAAACGTCCAGCCACTGCTCCCACACGAAAGGGGCTAGCACTGAAAGCTCTTGCTGGCCAGCACCTGCCCTAGGCAGCCCTTCCACAGCCCCACAAGCACTGGCGCTCTGAGCTTCCTAGCCACAGCACAGTGGGGACGTTCCTTCTCAGCACAGCCAGAGCCCACCTCAAAAATTCGAAACGTCCAGCCACTGCTCCCACACCAAAGGGGCTAGCACTGAAAGCTCTTGCTGGCCATCACCTGCCCTAGGCAGCCCTTCCACAGCTCCACAAGCACTGGCCCTCTGAGCTTCCTAGCCACAGCACAGTGGGGACGTTCCTTCTCAGCACAGCCACAGCCCAGCTCCGAAACTCAAAACGTCCAGCCACTGCTCCCACACCAAAGGGGCTAGCACTGAAAGCTCTTGCTGGCCCTCACCTTCCCTAGGCAGCCCTTCCACAGCCCCACAAGCACTGGCGCCCTGAGCTTCCTAGCCACAGCACAGTGGGGACGTTCCTTCTCAGCACAGCCAGAGCCCAGCTCCCAAATCGGAAACGTCCAGCCACTGCTCCCACACCAAAGGGGCTAGCACTGAAAGCTCTTGCTGGCCATCACCTTCCCTAGGCAGCCCTTCCACAGCCCCACAAGCACTGGCGCCCTGAGCTTCCTAGCCACAGCACAGTGGGGACGTTCCTTCTCAGCACAGCCACAGCCCAGCTACGAAACTCAAAACGTCCAGCCACTGCTCCCACACCAAAGGGGCTAGCACTGAAAGCTCTTGCTGGCCATCACCTTCCCTAGGCAGCCCTTCCACAGCCCCACAAGCACTGGCCCTCTGAGCTTCCTAGCCACAGCACAGTGGGGACATTCCTTCTCGGCACAGCCAGAGCCCAGCTCCGAAATTCACAACGTCCAGCCACTGCTCCCACACCAAAGGGGCTAGCACTGAAAGCTCTTGCTGGCCATCACCTTCCCTAGGCAGCCCTTCCACAGCCCCACAAGCACTGGCGCCCTGAGCTTCCTAGCCACAGCACAGTGGGGACGTTCCTTCTCAGCACAGCCAGAGCCCACCTAAAAAATTCGAAATGTCCAGCCACTGCTCCCACACCAAAGGGGCTAGCACTGAAAGCTCTTGCTGGCCATCACCTTCCCTAGGCAGCCCTTCCACAGCCCCACAAGCACTGGCGCCCTGAGCTTCCTAGCCACAGCACAGTGGGGACGTTCCTTCTCAGCACAGCCAGAGCCCACCTCAAAAATTCGAAACGTCCAGCCACTGCTCCCACACCAAAGGGGCTAGCACTGAAAGCTCTTGCTGGCCCTCACCTGCCCTAGGCAGCCCTTCCACAGCCCCACAAGCACTGGCGCTCTGAGCTTCCTAGCCACAGCACAGTGGGGACATTCCTTCTCGGCACAGCCAGAGCCCAGCTCCCAAATAGGAAACGTCCAGCCACTGCTCCCACACCAAAGGGGCTAGCACTGAAAGCTCTTGCTGGCCCTCACCTGCCCTAGGCAGCCCTTCCACAGCCCCACAAGCACTGGCCCTCTGAGCTTCCTAGCCACAGCACAGTGGGGACGTTCCTTCTCAGCACAGCCAGAGCCCACCTCAGAAATTCGAAACGTCCAGCCACTGCTCCCACACCAAAGGGGCTAGCACTGAAAGCTCTTGCTGGCCCTCACCTGCCCTAGGCAGCCCTTCCACAGCCCCACAAGCACTGGCGCTCTGAGCTTCCTAGCCACAGCACAGTGGGGACGTTCCTTCTCAGCACAGCCAGAGCCCAGCTCCGAAATTCGAAACGTCCAGCCACTGCTCCCACACCAAAGGGGCTAGCACTGAAAGCTCTTGCTGGCCATCACCTTCCCTAGGCAGCCCTTCCACAGCCCCACAAGCACTGGCGCCCTGAGCTTCCTAGCCACAGCACAGTGGGGACGTTCCTTCTCAGCACAGCCAGAGCCCACCTCAGAAATTCGAAACGTCCAGCCACTGCTCCCACACCAAAGGGGCTAGCACTGAAAGCTCTTGCTGGCCATCACCTTCCCTAGGCAGCCCTTTCACAGCTCCACAAGCACTGGCGCTCTGAGCTTCCTAGCCACAGCACAGTGGGGACGTTCCTTCTCAGCACAGCCACAGCCCAGCTCCGAAACTCAAAACGTCCAGCCACTGCTCCCACACCAAAGGGGCTAGCACTGAAAGCTCTTGCTGGCCAGCACCTTCCCTAGGCAGCCCTTCAACAGCCCCACAAGCACTGGCCCTCTGAGCTTCCTAGCCACAGCACAGTGGGGACATTCCTTCTCGGCACAGCCAGAGCCCAGCTCCCAAATCGGAAACGTCCAGCCACTGCTCCCACACCAAAGGGGCTAGCACTGAAAGCTCTTGCTGGCCCTCACCTTCCCTAGGCAGCCCTTCCACAGCCCCACAAGCACTGGCCCTCTGAGCTTCCTAGCCACAGCACAGTGGGGACGTTCCTTCTCAGCACAGCCAGAGCCCAGCTCCCAAATCGGAAACGTCCAGCCACTCCTCCCACACGAAAGGGGCTAGCACTGAAAGCTCTTGCTGGCCAGCACTTTCCCTAGGCAGCCCTTCCACAGCCCCACAAGCACTGGCGCCCTGAGCTTCCTAGCCACAGCACAGTGGGGACGTTCCTTCTCAGCACAGCCAGAGCCCAGCTCCGAAACTCAAAACGTCCAGCCACTGCTCCCACACGAAAGGGGCTAGCACTGAAAGCTCTTGATGGCCAGCACCTGCCCTAGGCAGCCCTTCCACAGCCCCACAAGCACTGGCGCCCTGAGCTTCCTAGCCACAGCACAGTGGGGACGTTCCTTCTCGGCACAGCCAGAGCCCAGCTCCCAAATAGGAAACGTCCAGCCACTGCTCCCACACCAATGGTGCTAGCACTGAAAGCTCTTGCTGGCCATCACCTGCCCTAGGCAGCCCTTCCACAGCCCCACAAGCACTGGCGCCCTGAGCTTCCTAGCCACAGCACAGTGGGGACGTTCCTTCTCAGCACAGCCACAGCCCAGCTCCGAAACTCAAAACGTCCAGCCACTGCTCCCACACCAAAGGGGCTAGCACTGAAAGCTCTTGCTGGCCCTCACCTTCCCTAGGCAGCCCTTCCACAGCCCCACAAGCACTGGCGCCCTGAGCTTCCTAGCCACAGCACAGTGGGGACGTTCCTTCTCAGCACAGCCAGAGCCCAGCTCCCAAATCGGAAACGTCCAGCCACTGCTCCCACACCAAAGGGGCTAGCACTGAAAGCTCTTGCTGGCCATCACCTTCCCTAGGCAGCCCTTCCACAGCCCCACAAGCACTGGCGCCCTGAGCTTCCTAGCCACAGCACAGTGGGGACGTTCCTTCTCAGCACAGCCACAGCCCAGCTACGAAACTCAAAACGTCCAGCCACTGCTCCCACACCAAAGGGGCTAGCACTGAAAGCTCTTGCTGGCCATCACCTTCCCTAGGCAGCCCTTCCACAGCCCCACAAGCACTGGCCCTCTGAGCTTCCTAGCCACAGCACAGTGGGGACATTCCTTCTCGGCACAGCCAGAGCCCAGCTCCGAAATTCACAACGTCCAGCCACTGCTCCCACACCAAAGGGGCTAGCACTGAAAGCTCTTGCTGGCCATCACCTTCCCTAGGCAGCCCTTCCACAGCCCCACAAGCACTGGCGCCCTGAGCTTCCTAGCCACAGCACAGTGGGGACGTTCCTTCTCAGCACAGCCAGAGCCCACCTAAAAAATTCGAAATGTCCAGCCACTGCTCCCACACCAAAGGGGCTAGCACTGAAAGCTCTTGCTGGCCATCACCTTCCCTAGGCAGCCCTTCCACAGCCCCACAAGCACTGGCGCCCTGAGCTTCCTAGCCACAGCACAGTGGGGACGTTCCTTCTCAGCACAGCCAGAGCCCACCTCAAAAATTCGAAACGTCCAGCCACTGCTCCCACACCAAAGGGGCTAGCACTGAAAGCTCTTGCTGGCCCTCACCTGCCCTAGGCAGCCCTTCCACAGCCCCACAAGCACTGGCGCTCTGAGCTTCCTAGCCACAGCACAGTGGGGACATTCCTTCTCGGCACAGCCAGAGCCCAGCTCCCAAATAGGAAACGTCCAGCCACTGCTCCCACACCAAAGGGGCTAGCACTGAAAGCTCTTGCTGGCCCTCACCTGCCCTAGGCAGCCCTTCCACAGCCCCACAAGCACTGGCCCTCTGAGCTTCCTAGCCACAGCACAGTGGGGACGTTCCTTCTCAGCACAGCCAGAGCCCACCTCAGAAATTCGAAACGTCCAGCCACTGCTCCCACACCAAAGGGGCTAGCACTGAAAGCTCTTGCTGGCCCTCACCTGCCCTAGGCAGCCCTTCCACAGCCCCACAAGCACTGGCGCTCTGAGCTTCCTAGCCACAGCACAGTGGGGACGTTCCTTCTCAGCACAGCCAGAGCCCAGCTCCGAAATTCGAAACGTCCAGCCACTGCTCCCACACCAAAGGGGCTAGCACTGAAAGCTCTTGCTGGCCATCACCTTCCCTAGGCAGCCCTTCCACAGCCCCACAAGCACTGGCGCCCTGAGCTTCCTAGCCACAGCACAGTGGGGACGTTCCTTCTCAGCACAGCCAGAGCCCACCTCAGAAATTCGAAACGTCCAGCCACTGCTCCCACACCAAAGGGGCTAGCACTGAAAGCTCTTGCTGGCCATCACCTTCCCTAGGCAGCCCTTTCACAGCTCCACAAGCACTGGCGCTCTGAGCTTCCTAGCCACAGCACAGTGGGGACGTTCCTTCTCAGCACAGCCACAGCCCAGCTCCGAAACTCAAAACGTCCAGCCACTGCTCCCACACCAAAGGGGCTAGCACTGAAAGCTCTTGCTGGCCAGCACCTTCCCTAGGCAGCCCTTCAACAGCCCCACAAGCACTGGCCCTCTGAGCTTCCTAGCCACAGCACAGTGGGGACATTCCTTCTCGGCACAGCCAGAGCCCAGCTCCCAAATCGGAAACGTCCAGCCACTGCTCCCACACCAAAGGGGCTAGCACTGAAAGCTCTTGCTGGCCCTCACCTTCCCTAGGCAGCCCTTCCACAGCCCCACAAGCACTGGCCCTCTGAGCTTCCTAGCCACAGCACAGTGGGGACGTTCCTTCTCAGCACAGCCAGAGCCCAGCTCCCAAATCGGAAACGTCCAGCCACTCCTCCCACACGAAAGGGGCTAGCACTGAAAGCTCTTGCTGGCCAGCACTTTCCCTAGGCAGCCCTTCCACAGCCCCACAAGCACTGGCGCCCTGAGCTTCCTAGCCACAGCACAGTGGGGACGTTCCTTCTCAGCACAGCCAGAGCCCAGCTCCGAAACTCAAAACGTCCAGCCACTGCTCCCACACGAAAGGGGCTAGCACTGAAAGCTCTTGATGGCCAGCACCTGCCCTAGGCAGCCCTTCCACAGCCCCACAAGCACTGGCGCCCTGAGCTTCCTAGCCACAGCACAGTGGGGACGTTCCTTCTCGGCACAGCCAGAGCCCAGCTCCCAAATAGGAAACGTCCAGCCACTGCTCCCACACCAATGGTGCTAGCACTGAAAGCTCTTGCTGGCCATCACCTGCCCTAGGCAGCCCTTCCACAGCCCCACAAGCACTGGCGCCCTGAGCTTCCTAGCCACAGCACAGTGGGGACGTTCCTTCTCAGCACAGCCAGAGCCCACCTCAAAAATTCGAAACGTCCAGCCACTGCTCCCACACCAAAGGGGCTAGCACTGAAAGCTCTTTCTGGCCATCACCTTCCCTAGGCAGCCCTTTCACAGCCCCACAAGCACTGGCCCTCTGAGCTTCCTAGCCACAGCACAGTGGGGACATTCCTTCTCGGCACAGCCAGAGCCCAGCTCCCAAATAGGAAACGTCCAGCCACTGCTCCCACACCAATGGTGCTAGCACTGAAAGCTCTTGCTGGCCATCACCTTCCCTAGGCAGCCCTTCCACAGCCCCACAAGCACTGGCCCTCTGAGCTTCCTAGCCACAGCACAGTGGGGACATTCCTTCTCGGCACAGCCAGAGCCCAGCTCCGAAATTCAAAACGTCCAGCCACTGCTCCCACACCAAAGGGGCTAGCACTGAAAGCTCTTGCTGGCCATCACCTTCCCTAGGCAGCCCTTCCACAGCCCCACAAGCACTGGCCCTCTGAGCTTCCTAGCCACAGCACAGTGGGGACGTTCCTTCTCAGCACAGCCAGAGCCCACCTCAAAAATTCGAAACGTCCAGCCACTGCTCCCACACGAAAGGGGCTAGCACTGAAAGCTCTTGCTGGCCAGCACCTGCCCTAGGCAGCCCTTCCACAGCCCCACAAGCACTGGCGCTCTGAGCTTCCTAGCCACAGCACAGTGGGGACGTTCCTTCTCAGCACAGCCAGAGCCCACCTCAAAAATTCGAAACGTCCAGCCACTGCTCCCACACCAAAGGGGCTAGCACTGAAAGCTCTTGCTGGCCATCACCTTCCCTAGGCAGCCCTTCCACAGCTCCACAAGCACTGGCCCTCTGAGCTTCCTAGCCACAGCACAGTGGGGACGTTCCTTCTCAGCACAGCCACAGCCCAGCTCCGAAACTCAAAACGTCCAGCCACTGCTCCCACACCAAAGGGGCTAGCACTGAAAGCTCTTGCTGGCCCTCACCTTCCCTAGGCAGCCCTTCCACAGCCCCACAAGCACTGGCGCCCTGAGCTTCCTAGCCACAGCACAGTGGGGACGTTCCTTCTCAGCACAGCCAGAGCCCAGCTCCCAAATCGGAAACGTCCAGCCACTGCTCCCACACCAAAGGGGCTAGCACTGAAAGCTCTTGCTGGCCATCACCTTCCCTAGGCAGCCCTTCCACAGCCCCACAAGCACTGGCGCCCTGAGCTTCCTAGCCACAGCACAGTGGGGACGTTCCTTCTCAGCACAGCCAGAGCCCAGCTCCGAAATTCAAAACGTCTAGCCACTGCTCCCACACGAAAGGGGCTAGCACTGAAAGCTCTTGCTGGCCAGCACCTTCCCTAGGCAGCCCTTCCACAGCCCCACAGACCCTGGCCCTCTGAGCTTCCTAGCCACAGCACAGTGGGGACGTTCCTTCTCGGCACAGCCAGAGCCTAGCTCCCAAATAGGAAACGTCCAGCCACTGCTCCCACACCAAAGGGGCTAGCACTGAAAGCTCTTGCTGGCCAGCACTTTCCCTAGGCAGCCCTTCCACAGCCCCACAAGCACTGGCGCCCTGAGCTTCCTAGCCACAGCACAGTGGGGACGTTCCTTCTCAGCACAGCCAGAGCCCAGCTCCGAAACTCAAAACGTCCAGCCACTGCTCCCACACCAAAGGGGCTAGCACTGAAAGCTCTTGCTGGCCCTCACCTGCCCTAGGCAGCCCTTCCACAGCCCCACAAGCACTGGCCCTCTGAGCTTCCTAGCCACAGCACAGTGGGGACATTCCTTCTCGGCACAGCCAGAGCCCAGCTCCGAAATTCACAACGTCCAGCCACTGCTCCCACACCAAAGGGGCTAGCACTGAAAGCTCTTGCTGGCCAGCACCTTCCCTAGGCAGCCCTTCCACAGCCCCACAAGCACTGGCGCCCTGAGCTTCCTAGCCACAGCACAGTGGGGACGTTCCTTCTCAGCACAGCCAGAGCCCACCTCAAAAATTCGAAATGTCCAGCCACTGCTCCCACACCAAAGGGGCTAGCACTGAAAGCTCTTGCTGGCCATCACCTTCCCTAGGCAGCCCTTCCACAGCCCCACAAGCACTGGCCCTCTGAGCTTCCTAGCCACAGCACAGTGGGGACGTTCCTTCTCAGCACAGCCAGAGCCCACCTCAGAAATTCGAAACGTCCAGCCACTGCTCCCACACCAAAGGGGCTAGCACTGAAAGCTCTTGCTGGCCCTCACCTTCCCTAGGCAGCCCTTCCACAGCCCCACAAGCACTGGCGCTCTGAGCTTCCTAGCCACAGCACAGTGGGGACGTTCCTTCTCGGCACAGCCAGAGCCCAGCTCCGAAATTCGAAACGTCCAGCCACTGCTCCCACACCAAAGGGGCTAGCACTGAAAGCTCTTGCTGGCCATCACCTTCCCTAGGCAGCCCTTCCACAGCCCCACAAGCACTGGCCCTCTGAGCTTCCTAGCCACAGCACAGTGGGGACGTTCCTTCTCAGCACAGCCAGAGCCCACCTCAGAAATTCGAAACGTCCAGCCACTGCTCCCACACCAAAGGGGCTAGCACTGAAAGCTCTTGCTGGCCATCACCTTCCCTAGGTAGCCCTTTCACAGCTCCACAAGCACTGGCGCTCTGAGCTTCCTAGCCACAGCACAGTGGGGACGTTCCTTCTCAGCACAGCCACAGCCCAGCTCCGAAACTCAAAACGTCCAGCCACTGCTCCCACACCAAAGGGGCTAGCACTGAAAGCTCTTGCTGGCCAGCACCTTCCCTAGGCAGCCCTTCAACAGCCCCACAAGCACTGGCCCTCTGAGCTTCCTAGCCACAGCACAGTGGGGACATTCCTTCTCGGCACAGCCAGAGCCCAGCTCCCAAATCGGAAACGTCCAGCCACTGCTCCCACACCAAAGGGGCTAGCACTGAAAGCTCTTGCTGGCCCTCACCTTCCCTAGGCAGCCCTTCCACAGCCCCACAAGCACTGGCCCTCTGAGCTTCCTAGCCACAGCACAGTGGGGACGTTCCTTCTCAGCACAGCCAGAGCCCAGCTCCCAAATCGGAAACGTCCAGCCACTGCTCCCACACCAAAGGGGCTAGCACTGAAAGCTCTTGCTGGCCAGCACTTTCCCTAGGCAGCCCTTCCACAGCCCCACAAGCACTGGCGCCCTGAGCTTCCTAGCCACAGCACAGTGGGGACGTTCCTTCTCAGCACAGCCAGAGCCCAGCTCCGAAATTCACAACGTCCAGCCACTGCTCCCACACCAAAGGGGCTAGCACTGAAAGCTCTTGCTGGCCCTCACCTTCCCTAGGCAGCCCTTCCACAGCCCCACAAGCACTGGCGCTCTGAGCTTCCTAGCCACAGCACAGTGGGGACATTCCTTCTCGGCACAGCCAGAGCCCAGCTCCCAAATAGGAAACGTCCAGCCACTGCTCCCACACCAATGGTGCTAGCACTGAAAGCTCTTGCTGGCCATCACCTGCCCTAGGCAGCCCTTCCACAGCCCCACAAGCACTGGCGCCCTGAGCTTCCTAGCCACAGCACAGTGGGGACGTTCCTTCTCAGCACAGCCAGAGCCCACCTCAAAAATTCGAAACGTCCAGCCACTGCTCCCACACCAAAGGGGCTAGCACTGAAAGCTCTTTCTGGCCATCACCTTCCCTAGGCAGCCCTTTCACAGCCCCACAAGCACTGGCCCTCTGAGCTTCCTAGCCACAGCACAGTGGGGACATTCCTTCTCGGCACAGCCAGAGCCCAGCTCCCAAATAGGAAACGTCCAGCCACTGCTCCCACACGAATGGTGCTAGCACTGAAAGCTCTTGCTGGCCAGCACCTGCCCTAGGCAGCCCTTCCACAGCCCCACAAGCACTGGCGCCCTGAGCTTCCTAGCCACAGCACAGTGGGGACGTTCCTTCTCAGCACAGCCAGAGCCCACCTCAAAAATTCGAAACGTCCAGCCACTGCTCCCACACCAAAGGGGCTAGCACTGAAAGCTCTTTCTGGCCATCACCTTCCCTAGGCAGCCCTTTCACAGCCCCACAAGCACTGGCCCTCTGAGCTTCCTAGCCACAGCACAGTGGGGACATTCCTTCTCGGCACAGACAGAGCCCAGCTCCCAAATAGGAAACGTCCAGCCACTGCTCCCACACCAATGGTGCTAGCACTGAAAGCTCTTGCTGGCCAGCACCTTCCCTAGGCAGCCCTTCCACAGCCCCACAAGCACTGGCCCTCTGAGCTTCCTAGCCACAGCACAGTGGGGACATTCCTTCTCGGCACAGCCAGAGCCCAGCTCCGAAATTCAAAACGTCCAGCCACTGCTCCCACACCAAAGGGGCTAGCACTGAAAGCTCTTGCTGGCCATCACCTTCCCTAGGCAGCCCTTCCACAGCCCCACAAGCACTGGCCCTCTGAGCTTCCTAGCCACAGCACAGTGGGGACGTTCCTTCTCAGCACAGCCAGAGCCCACCTCAAAAATTCGAAACGTCCAGCCACTGCTCCCACACGAAAGGGGCTAGCACTGAAAGCTCTTGCTGGCCAGCACCTGCCCTAGGCAGCCCTTCCACAGCCCCACAAGCACTGGCGCTCTGAGCTTCCTAGCCACAGCACAGTGGGGACGTTCCTTCTCAGCACAGCCAGAGCCCACCTCAAAAATTCGAAACGTCCAGCCACTGCTCCCACACCAAAGGGGCTAGCACTGAAAGCTCTTGCTGGCCATCACCTGCCCTAGGCAGCCCTTCCACAGCTCCACAAGCACTGGCCCTCTGAGCTTCCTAGCCACAGCACAGTGGGGACGTTCCTTCTCAGCACAGCCACAGCCCAGCTCCGAAACTCAAAACGTCCAGCCACTGCTCCCACACCAAAGGGGCTAGCACTGAAAGCTCTTGCTGGCCCTCACCTTCCCTAGGCAGCCCTTCCACAGCCCCACAAGCACTGGCGCCCTGAGCTTCCTAGCCACAGCACAGTGGGGACGTTCCTTCTCAGCACAGCCAGAGCCCAGCTCCCAAATCGGAAACGTCCAGCCACTGCTCCCACACCAAAGGGGCTAGCACTGAAAGCTCTTGCTGGCCATCACCTTCCCTAGGCAGCCCTTCCACAGCCCCACAAGCACTGGCGCCCTGAGCTTCCTAGCCACAGCACAGTGGGGACGTTCCTTCTCAGCACAGCCACAGCCCAGCTACGAAACTCAAAACGTCCAGCCACTGCTCCCACACCAAAGGGGCTAGCACTGAAAGCTCTTGCTGGCCATCACCTTCCCTAGGCAGCCCTTCCACAGCCCCACAAGCACTGGCCCTCTGAGCTTCCTAGCCACAGCACAGTGGGGACATTCCTTCTCGGCACAGCCAGAGCCCAGCTCCGAAATTCACAACGTCCAGCCACTGCTCCCACACCAAAGGGGCTAGCACTGAAAGCTCTTGCTGGCCATCACCTTCCCTAGGCAGCCCTTCCACAGCCCCACAAGCACTGGCGCCCTGAGCTTCCTAGCCACAGCACAGTGGGGACGTTCCTTCTCAGCACAGCCAGAGCCCACCTCAAAAATTCGAAATGTCCAGCCACTGCTCCCACACCAAAGGGGCTAGCACTGAAAGCTCTTGCTGGCCATCACCTTCCCTAGGGAGCCCTTCCACAGCCCCACAAGCACTGGCGCCCTGAGCTTCCTAGCCACAGCACAGTGGGGACGTTCCTTCTCAGCACAGCCAGAGCCCACCTCAAAAATTCGAAACGTCCAGCCACTGCTCCCACACCAAAGGGGCTAGCACTGAAAGCTCTTGCTGGCCCTCACCTGCCCTAGGCAGCCCTTCCACAGCCCCACAAGCACTGGCGCTCTGAGCTTCCTAGCCACAGCACAGTGGGGACATTCCTTCTCGGCACAGCCAGAGCCCAGCTCCCAAATAGGAAACGTCCAGCCACTGCTCCCACACCAAAGGGGCTAGCACTGAAAGCTCTTGCTGGCCCTCACCTGCCCTAGGCAGCCCTTCCACAGCCCCACAAGCACTGGCCCTCTGAGCTTCCTAGCCACAGCACAGTGGGGACGTTCCTTCTCAGCACAGCCAGAGCCCACCTCAGAAATTCGAAACGTCCAGCCACTGCTCCCACACCAAAGGGGCTAGCACTGAAAGCTCTTGCTGGCCCTCACCTGCCCTAGGCAGCCCTTCCACAGCCCCACAAGCACTGGCGCCCTGAGCTTCCTAGCCACAGCACAGTGGGGACGTTCCTTCTCAGCACAGCCAGAGCCCACCTCAGAAATTCGAAACGTCCAGCCACTGCTCCCACACCAAAGGGGCTAGCACTGAAAGCTCTTGCTGGCCATCACCTTCCCTAGGCAGCCCTTTCACAGCTCCACAAGCACTGGCGCTCTGAGCTTCCTAGCCACAGCACAGTGGGGACGTTCCTTCTCAGCACAGCCACAGCCCAGCTCCGAAACTCAAAACGTCCAGCCACTGCTCCCACACCAAAGGGGCTAGCACTGAAAGCTCTTGCTGGCCAGCACCTTCCCTAGGCAGCCCTTCAACAGCCCCACAAGCACTGGCCCTCTGAGCTTCCTAGCCACAGCACAGTGGGGACATTCCTTCTCGGCACAGCCAGAGCCCAGCTCCCAAATCGGAAACGTCCAGCCACTGCTCCCACACCAAAGGGGCTAGCACTGAAAGCTCTTGCTGGCCCTCACCTTCCCTAGGCAGCCCTTCCACAGCCCCACAAGCACTGGCCCTCTGAGCTTCCTAGCCACAGCACAGTGGGGACGTTCCTTCTCAGCACAGCCAGAGCCCAGCTCCCAAATCGGAAACGTCCAGCCACTCCTCCCACACGAAAGGGGCTAGCACTGAAAGCTCTTGCTGGCCAGCACTTTCCCTAGGCAGCCCTTCCACAGCCCCACAAGCACTGGCGCCCTGAGCTTCCTAGCCACAGCACAGTGGGGACGTTCCTTCTCAGCACAGCCAGAGCCCAGCTCCGAAACTCAAAACGTCCAGCCACTGCTCCCACACCAAAGGGGCTAGCACTGAAAGCTCTTGCTGGCCATCACCTTCCCTAGGCAGCCCTTCCACAGCCCCACAAGCACTGGCGCCCTGAGCTTCCTAGCCACAGCACAGTGGGGACGTTCCTTCTCGGCACAGCCAGAGCCCAGCTCCGAAATTCAAAACGTCCAGCCACTGCTCCCACACCAAAGGGGCTAGCACTGAAAGCTCTTGCTGGCCATCACCTTCCCTAGGCAGCCCTTCCACAGCCCCACAAGCACTGGCGCCCTGACCTTCCTAGCCACAGCACAGTGGGGACGTTCCTTCTCAGCACAGCCAGAGGCACCTCAAAAATTCGAAATGTCCAGCCACTGCTCCCACACCAAAGGGGCTAGCACTGAAAGCTCTTGCTGGCCATCACCTTCCCTAGGCAGCCCTTCCACAGCCCCACAAGCACTGGCCCTCTGAGCTTCCTAGCCACAGCACAGTGGGGACGTTCCTTCTCAGCACAGCCAGAGCCCACCTCAAAAATTCGAAACGTCCAGCCACTGCTCCCACACCAAAGGAGCTAGCACTGAAACCTCTTGCTGGCCCTCACCTTCCCTAGGCAGCCCTTCCACAGCCCCACAAGCACTGGCCCTCTGAGCTTCCTAGCCACAGCACAGTGGGGACGTTCCTTCTCAGCACAGCCAGAGCCCAGCTCCCAAATAGGAATCGTCCAGCCACTGCTCCCACACCAAAGGGGCTAGCACTGAAAGCTCTTGCTGGCCATCACCTGCCCTAGGCAGCCCTTCCACAGCCCCACAAGCACTGGCCCTCTGAGCTTCCTAGCCACAGCACAGTGGGGACGTTCCTTCTCAGCACAGCCAGAGCCCACCTCAGAAATTCGAAACGTCCAGCCACTGCTCCCACACCAAAGGGGCTAGCACTGAAAGCTCTTGCTGGCCATCACCTTCCCTAGGCAGCCCTTCCACAGCCCCACAAGCACTGGCCCTCTGAGCTTCCTAGCCACAGCACAGTGGGGACATTCCTTCTCGGCACAGCCAGAGCCCAGCTCCGAAATTCACAACGTCCAGCCACTGCTCCCACACCAAAGGGGCTAGCACTGAAAGCTCTTGCTGGCCATCACCTTCCCTAGGCAGCCCTTCCACAGCCCCACAAGCACTGGCGCCCTGAGCTTCCTAGCCACAGCACAGTGGGGACGTTCCTTCTCAGCACAGCCAGAGCCCACCTCAGAAATTCGAAACGTCCAGCCACTGCTCCCACACCAAAGGGGCTAGCACTGAAAGCTCTTGCTGGCCATCACCTTCCCTAGGCAGCCCTTCCACAGCCCCACAAGCACTGGCGCCCTGAGCTTCCTAGCCACAGCACAGTGGGGACGTTCCTTCTCAGCACAGCCAGAGCCCACCTCAAAAATTCGAAACGTCCAGCCACTGCTCCCACACCAAAGGGGCTAGCACTGAAAGCTCTTGCTGGCCATCACCTGCCCTAGGCAGCCCTTCCACAGCCCCACAAGCACTGGCGCTCTGAGCTTCCTAGCCACAGCACAGTGGGGACATTCCTTCTCGGCACAGCCAGAGCCCAGCTCCCAAATAGGAAACGTCCAGCCACTGCTCCCACACCAAAGGGGCTAGCACTGAAAGCTCTTGCTGGCCCTCACCTGCCCTAGGCAGCCCTTCCACAGCCCCACAAGCACTGGCCCTCTGAGCTTCCTAGCCACAGCACAGTGGGGACGTTCCTTCTCAGCACAGCCAGAGCCCACCTCAGAAATTCGAAACGTCCAGCCACTGCTCCCACACCAAAGGGGCTAGCACTGAAAGCTCTTGCTGGCCCTCACCTGCCCTAGGCAGCCCTTCCACAGCCCCACAAGCACTGGCGCCCTGAGCTTCCTAGCCACAGCACAGTGGGGACGTTCCTTCTCAGCACAGCCAGAGCCCAGCTCCGAAATTCGAAACGTCCAGCCACTGCTCCCACACCAAAGGGGCTAGCACTGAAAGCTCTTGCTGGCCATCACCTTCCCTAGGCAGCCCTTCCACAGCCCCACAAGCACTGGCCCTCTGAGCTTCCTAGCCACAGCACAGTGGGGACGTTCCTTCTCAGCACAGCCAGAGCCCACCTCAGAAATTCGAAACGTCCAGCCACTGCTCCCACACCAAAGGGGCTAGCACTGAAAGCTCTTGCTGGCCATCACCTTCCCTAGGCAGCCCTTTCACAGCTCCACAAGCACTGGCGCTCTGAGCTTCCTAGCCACAGCACAGTGGGGACGTTCCTTCTCAGCACAGCCACAGCCCAGCTCCGAAACTCAAAACGTCCAGCCACTGCTCCCACACCAAAGGGGCTAGCACTGAAAGCTCTTGCTGGCCAGCACCTTCCCTAGGCAGCCCTTCAACAGCCCCACAAGCACTGGCCCTCTGAGCTTCCTAGCCACAGCACAGTGGGGACATTCCTTCTCGGCACAGCCAGAGCCCAGCTCCCAAATCGGAAACGTCCAGCCACTGCTCCCACACCAAAGGGGCTAGCACTGAAAGCTCTTGCTGGCCCTCACCTTCCCTAGGCAGCCCTTCCACAGCCCCACAAGCACTGGCCCTCTGAGCTTCCTAGCCACAGCACAGTGGGGACGTTCCTTCTCAGCACAGCCAGAGCCCAGCTCCCAAATCGGAAACGTCCAGCCACTCCTCCCACACGAAAGGGGCTAGCACTGAAAGCTCTTGCTGGCCAGCACTTTCCCTAGGCAGCCCTTCCACAGCCCCACAAGCACTGGCGCCCTGAGCTTCCTAGCCACAGCACAGTGGGGACGTTCCTTCTCAGCACAGCCAGAGCCCAGCTCCGAAACTCAAAACGTCCAGCCACTGCTCCCACACCAAAGGGGCTAGCACTGAAAGCTCTTGCTGGCCATCACCTTCCCTAGGCAGCCCTTCCACAGCCCCACAAGCACTGGCGCCCTGAGCTTCCTAGCCACAGCACAGTGGGGACGTTCCTTCTCGGCACAGCCAGAGCCCAGCTCCGAAATTCAAAACGTCCAGCCACTGCTCCCACACCAAAGGGGCTAGCACTGAAAGCTCTTGCTGGCCATCACCTTCCCTAGGCAGCCCTTCCACAGCCCCACAAGCACTGGCGCCCTGACCTTCCTAGCCACAGCACAGTGGGGACGTTCCTTCTCAGCACAGCCAGAGGCACCTCAAAAATTCGAAATGTCCAGCCACTGCTCCCACACCAAAGGGGCTAGCACTGAAAGCTCTTGCTGGCCATCACCTTCCCTAGGCAGCCCTTCCACAGCCCCACAAGCACTGGCCCTCTGAGCTTCCTAGCCACAGCACAGTGGGGACGTTCCTTCTCAGCACAGCCAGAGCCCACCTCAAAAATTCGAAACGTCCAGCCACTGCTCCCACACCAAAGGAGCTAGCACTGAAACCTCTTGCTGGCCCTCACCTTCCCTAGGCAGCCCTTCCACAGCCCCACAAGCACTGGCCCTCTGAGCTTCCTAGCCACAGCACAGTGGGGACGTTCCTTCTCAGCACAGCCAGAGCCCAGCTCCCAAATAGGAATCGTCCAGCCACTGCTCCCACACCAAAGGGGCTAGCACTGAAAGCTCTTGCTGGCCATCACCTGCCCTAGGCAGCCCTTCCACAGCCCCACAAGCACTGGCCCTCTGAGCTTCCTAGCCACAGCACAGTGGGGACGTTCCTTCTCAGCACAGCCAGAGCCCACCTCAGAAATTCGAAACGTCCAGCCACTGCTCCCACACCAAAGGGGCTAGCACTGAAAGCTCTTGCTGGCCATCACCTTCCCTAGGCAGCCCTTCCACAGCCCCACAAGCACTGGCCCTCTGAGCTTCCTAGCCACAGCACAGTGGGGACATTCCTTCTCGGCACAGCCAGAGCCCAGCTCCGAAATTCACAACGTCCAGCCACTGCTCCCACACCAAAGGGGCTAGCACTGAAAGCTCTTGCTGGCCATCACCTTCCCTAGGCAGCCCTTCCACAGCCCCACAAGCACTGGCGCCCTGAGCTTCCTAGCCACAGCACAGTGGGGACGTTCCTTCTCAGCACAGCCAGAGCCCACCTCAGAAATTCGAAACGTCCAGCCACTGCTCCCACACCAAAGGGGCTAGCACTGAAAGCTCTTGCTGGCCATCACCTTCCCTAGGCAGCCCTTCCACAGCCCCACAAGCACTGGCCCTCTGAGCTTCCTAGCCACAGCACAGTGGGGACGTTCCTTCTCAGCACAGCCAGAGCCCACCTCAAAAATTCGAAACGTCCAGCCACTGCTCCCACACCAAAGGAGCTAGCACTGAAACCTCTTGCTGGCCCTCACCTTCCCTAGGCAGCCCTTCCACAGCCCCACAAGCACTGGCCCTCTGAGCTTCCTAGCCACAGCACAGTGGGGACGTTCCTTCTCAGCACAGCCAGAGCCCAGCTCCCAAATAGGAATCGTCCAGCCACTGCTCCCACACCAAAGGGGCTAGCACTGAAAGCTCTTGCTGGCCATCACCTGCCCTAGGCAGCCCTTCCACAGCCCCACAAGCACTGGCCCTCTGAGCTTCCTAGCCACAGCACAGTGGGGACGTTCCTTCTCAGCACAGCCAGAGCCCGCCTCAGAAATTCGAAACGTCCAGCCACTGCTCCCACACCAAAGGGGCTAGCACTGAAAGCTCTTGCTGGCCATCACCTTCCCTAGGCAGCCCTTCCACAGCCCCACAAGCACTGGCCCTCTGAGCTTCCTAGCCACAGCACAGTGGGGACATTCCTTCTCGGCACAGCCAGAGCCCAGCTCCGAAATTCACAACGTCCAGCCACTGCTCCCACACCAAAGGGGCTAGCACTGAAAGCTCTTGCTGGCCATCACCTTCCCTAGGCAGCCCTTCCACAGCCCCACAAGCACTGGCGCCCTGAGCTTCCTAGCCACAGCACAGTGGGGACGTTCCTTCTCAGCACAGCCAGAGCCCACCTCAGAAATTCGAAACGTCCAGCCACTGCTCCCACACCAAAGGGGCTAGCACTGAAAGCTCTTGCTGGCCATCACCTTCCCTAGGCAGCCCTTCCACAGCCCCACAAGCACTGGCCCTCTGAGCTTCGTAGCCACAGCACAGTGGGGACGTTCCTTCTCAGCACAGACAGAGCCCACCTCAAAAATTCGAAACGTCCAGCCACTGCTCCCACACCAAAGGGGCTAGCACTGAAAGCTCTTGCTGGCCCTCACCTTCCCTAGGCAGCCCTTCCACAGCCCCACAAGCACTGGCCCTCTGAGCTTCCTAGCCACAGCACAGTGGGGACGTTCCTTCTCAGCACAGCCAGAGCCCAGCTCCCAAATCGGAAACGTCCAGCCACTGCTCCCACACCAAAGGGGCTAGCACTGAAAGCTCTTGCTGGCCCTCACCTTCCCTAGGCAGCCCTTCCACAGCCCCACAAGCACTGGCGCCCTGAGCTTCCTAGCCACAGCACAGTGGGGACGTTCCTTCTCAGCACAGCCAGAGCCCAGCTCCCAAATCGGAAACGTCCAGCCACTGCTCCCACACCAAAGGGGCTAGCACTGAAAGCTCTTGCTGGCCATCACCTTCCCTAGGCAGCCCTTCCACAGCCCCACAAGCACTGGCCCTCTGAGCTTCCTAGCCACAGCACAGTGGGGACGTTCCTTCTCAGCACAGCCAGAGCCCAGCTCCGAAATTCGAAACGTCTAGCCACTGCTCCCACACCAAAGGGGCTAGCACTGAAAGCTCTTGATGGCCAGCACCTTCCCTAGGCAGCCCTTCCACAGCCCCACAAGCACTGGCCCTCTGAGCTTCCTAGCCACAGCACAGTGGGGACATTCCTTCTCGGCACAGCCAGAGCCCAGCTCCCAAATAGGAAACGTCCAGCCACTGCTCCCACACCAAAGGGGCTAGCACTGAAAGCTCTTGCTGGCCATCACCTGCCCTAGGCAGCCCTTCCACAGCTCCACAAGCACTGGCGCCCTGAGCTTCCTAGCCACAGCACAGTGGGGACGTTCCTTCTCAGCACAGCCAGAGCCCAGCTCCGAAACTCAAAACGTCCAGCCACTGCTCCCACACCAAAGGGGCTAGCACTGAAAGCTCTTGCTGGCCATCACCTTCCCTAGGCAGCCCTTCCACAGCCCCACAAGCACTGGCCCTCTGAGCTTCCTAGCCACAGCACAGTGGGGACGTTCCTTCTCAGCACAGCCAGAGCCCACCTCAAAAATTCGAAACGTCCAGCCACTGCTCCCACACCAAAGGGGCTAGCACTGAAACCTCTTGCTGGCCCTCACCTTCCATTGGCAGCCCTTCCACAGCCCCACAAGCACTGGCCCTCTGAGCTTCCTAGCCACAGCACAGTGGGGACGTTCCTTCTCAGCACAGCCAGAGCCCAGCTCCCAAATAGGAATTGTCCAGCCACTGCTCCCACACCAAAGGGGCTAGCACTGAAAGCTCTTGCTGGCCATCACCTGCCCTAGGCAGCCCTTCCACAGCCCCACAAGCACTGGCCCTCTGAGCTTCCTAGCCACAGCACAGTGGGGACGTTCCTTCTCAGCACAACCAGAGCCCACCTCAGAAATTCGAAACGTCCAGCCACTGCTCCCACACCAAAGGGGCTAGCACTGAAAGCTCTTGCTGGCCATCACCTTCCCTAGGCAGCCCTTCCACAGCCCCACAAGCACTGGCCCTCTGAGCTTCCTAGCCACAGCACAGTGGGGACATTCCTTCTCGGCACAGCCAGAGCCCAGCTCCGAAATTCACAACGTCCAGCCACTGCTCCCACACCAAAGGGGCTAGCACTGAAAGCTCTTGCTGGCCATCACCTTCCCTAGGCAGCCCTTCCACAGCCCCACAAGCACTGGCGCCCTGAGCTTCCTAGCCACAGCACAGTGGGGACGTTCCTTCTCAGCACAGCCAGAGCCCACCTCAGAAATTCGAAACGTCCAGCCACTGCTCCCACACCAAAGGGGCTAGCACTGAAAGCTCTTGCTGGCCAGCACCTGCCCTAGGCAGCCCTTCCACAGCCCCACAAGCACTGGCCCTCTGAGCTTCGTAGCCACAGCACAGTGGGGACGTTCCTTCTCAGCACAGCCAGAGCCCACCTCAAAAATTCGAAACGTCCAGCCACTGCTCCCACACCAAAGGGGCTAGCACTGAAAGCTCTTGCTGGCCATCACCTTCCCTAGGCAGCCCTTCCACAGCCCCACAAGCACTGGCCCTCTGAGCTTCCTAGCCACAGCACAGTGGGGACGTTCCTTCTCAGCACAGCCAGAGCCCAGCTCCCAAATCGGAAACGTCCAGCCACTGCTCCCACACCAAAGGGGCTAGCACTGAAAGCTCTTGCTGGCCATCACCTTCCCTAGGCAGCCCTTCCACAGCCCCACAAGCACTGGCGCCCTGAGCTTCCTAGCCACAGCACAGTGGGGACGTTCCTTCTCAGCACAGCCAGAGCCCAGCTCCCAAATCGGAAACGTCCAGCCACTGCTCCCACACCAAAGGGGCTAGCACTGAAAGCTCTTGCTGGCCATCACCTTCCCTAGGCAGCCCTTCCACAGCCCCACAAGCACTGGCCCTCTGAGCTTCCTAGCCACAGCACAGTGGGGACGTTCCTTCTCGGCACAGCCAGAGCCCAGCTCCCAAATAGGAAACGTCCAGCCACTGCTCCCGCACCAATGGTGCTAGCACTGAAAGCTCTTGCTGGCCAGCACCTTCCCTAGGCAGCCCTTCCACAGCCCCACAAGCACTGGCGCCCTGAGCTTCCTAGCCACAGCACAGTGGGGACGTTCCTTCTCAGCACAGCCAGAGCCCACCTCAAAAATTCGAAACGTCCAGCCACTGCTCCCACACCAAAGGGGCTAGCACTGAAAGCTCTTGCTGGCCAGCACCTTCCCTAGGCAGCCCTTTCACAGCTCCACAAGCACTGGCGCTCTGAGCTTCCTAGCCACAGCACAGTGGGGACGTTCCTTCTCGGCACAGCCAGAGCCTAGCTCCCAAATAGGAAACGTCCAGCCACTGCTCCCACACCAAAGGGGCTAGCACTGAAAGCTCTTGCTGGCCATCACCTTCCCTAGGCAGCCCTTCCACAGCCCCACAAGCACTGGCCCTCTGAGCTTCCTAGCCACAGCACAGTGGGGACATTCCTTCTCGGCACAGCCAGAGCCCAGCTCCCAAATCGGAAACGTCCAGCCACTGCTCCCACACCAAAGGGGCTAGCACTGAAAGCTCTTGCTGGCCCTCACCTTCCCTAGGCAGCCCTTCCACAGCCCCACAAGCACTGGCGCCCTGAGCTTCCTAGCCACAGCACAGTGGGGACGTTCCTTCTCAGCACAGCCAGAGCCCAGCTCCCAAATCGGAAACGTCCAGCCACTGCTCCCACACCAAAGGGGCTAGCACTGAAAGCTCTTGCTGGCCATCACCTTCCCTAGGCAGCCCTTCCACAGCCCCACAAGCACTGGCCCTCTGAGCTTCCTAGCCACAGCACAGTGGGGACGTTCCTTCTCAGCACAGCCAGAGCCCAGCTCCGAAATTCGAAACGTCTAGCCACTGCTCCCACACGAAAGGGGCTAGCACTGAAAGCTCTTGATGGCCAGCACCTGCCCTAGGCAGCCCTTCCACAGCCCCACAAGCACTGGCCCTCTGAGCTTCCTAGCCACAGCACAGTGGGGACATTCCTTCTCGGCACAGCCAGAGCCCAGCTCCCAAATAGGAAACGTCCAGCCACTGCTCCCACACCAAAGGGGCTAGCACTGAAAGCTCTTGATGGCCAGCACCTGCCCTAGGCAGCCCTTCCACAGCCCCACAAGCACTGGCCCTCTGAGCTTCCTAGCCACAGCACAGTGGGGACGTTCCTTCTCAGCACAGCCAGAGCCCACCTCAAAAATTCGAAACGTCCAGCCACTGCTCCCACACGAAAGGGGCTAGCACTGAAAGCTCTTGCTGGCCCTCACCTTCCCTAGGCAGCCCTTCCACAGCCCCACAAGCACTGGCGCTCTGAGCTTCCTAGCCACAGCACAGTGGGGACATTCCTTCTCGGCACAGCCAGAGCCTAGCTCCCAAATAGGAAACGTCCAGCCACTGCTCCCACACCAAAGGGGCTAGCCCTGAAAGCTCTTGCTGGCCAGCACCTTCCCTAGGCAGCCCTTCCACAGCCCCACAAGCACTGGCGCCCTGAGCTTCCTAGCCACAGCACAGTGGGGACGTTCCTTCTCAGCACAGCCAGAGCCCAGCTCCCAAATCGGAAACGTCCAGCCACTGCTCCCACACCAAAGGGGCTAGCACTGAAAGCTCTTGCTGGCCAGCACCTGCCCTAGGCAGCCCTTCCACAGCTCCACAAGCACTGGCGCCCTGAGCTTCCTAGCCACAGCACAGTGGGGACGTTCCTTCTCAGCACAGCCAGAGCCCAGCTCCGAAACTCAAAACATCCAGCCACTGCTCCCACACCAAAGGGGCTAGCACTGAAAGCTCTTGCTGGCCCTCACCTTCCCTAGGCAGCCCTTCCACAGCCCCACAAGCACTGGCCCTCTGAGCTTCCTAGCCACAGCACAGTGGGGACATTCCTTCTCGGCACAGCCAGAGCCCAGCTCCGAAATTCAAAATTTCCAGCCACTGCACCCACACCAAAGGGGCTAGCACTGAAAGCTCTTGCTGGCCAGCACCTGCCCTAGGCAGCCCTTCCACAGCCCCACAAGCACTGGCCCTCTGAGCTTCCTAGCCACAGCACAGTGGGGACATTCCTTCTCGGCACAGCCAGAGCCCAGCTCCGAAATTCACAACGTCCAGCCACTGCTCCCACACCAAAGGGGCTAGCACTGAAAGCTCTTGCTGGCCATCACCTTCCCTAGGCAGCCCTTCTACAGCCCCACAAGCACTGGCCCTCTGAGCTTCCTAGCCACAGCACAGTGGGGACGTTCCTTCTCAGCACAGACAGAGCCCACCTCAAAAATTCGAAACGTCCAGCCACTGCTCCCACACCAAAGGGGCTAGCACTGAAAGCTCTTGCTGGCCACCACCTGCGCTAGGCAGCCCTTCCACAGCCCCACAAGCCCTGGCCCTCTGAGCTTCCTAGCCACAGCACAGTGGGGACGTTCCTTCTCAGCACAGCCAGAGCCCACCTCAAAAATTCGAAACGTCCAGCCACTGCTCCCAAACCAAAGGGGCTAGCACTGAAAGCTCTTGCTGGCCCTCACCTGCCCTAGGCAGCCCTTCCACAGCCCCACAAGCACTGGCGCTCTGAGCTTCCTAGCCACAGCACAGTGGGGACATTCCTTCTCGGCACAGCCAGAGCCCAGCTCCCAAATAGGAAACGTCCAGCCACTGCTCCCACACCAAAGGGGCTAGCACTGAAAGCTCTTGCTGGCCATCACCTTCCCTAGGCAGCCCTTCCACAGCCCCACAAGCCCTAGCCCTCTGAGCTTCCTAGCCACAGCACAGTGGGGACGTTCCTTCTCAGCACAGCCAGAGCCCACCTCAGAAATTCGAAACGTCCAGCCACTGCTCCCACACCAAAGGGGCTAGCACTGAAAGCTGTTGCTGGCCCTCACCTGCCCTAGGCAGCCCTTCCACAGCCCCACAAGCACTGGCCCTCTGAGCTTCCTAGCCACAGCACAGTGGGGACATTCCTTCTCGGCACAGCCAGAGCCCAGCTCCCAAATCGGAAACGTCCAGCCACTGCTCCCACACCAAAGGGGCTAGCACTGAAAGCTCTTGCTGGCCATCACCTTCCCTAGGCAGCCCTTCCACAGCCCCACAAGCACTGGCGCCCTGAGCTTCCTAGCCACAGCACAGTGGGGACGTTCCTTCTCAGCACAGCCAGAGCCTAGCTCCCAAATAGGAAACGTCCAGCCACTGCTCCCACACCAAAGGGGCTAGCACTGAAAGCTCTTGCTGGCCCTCACCTTCCCTAGGCAGCCCTTCCACAGCCCCACAAGCACTGGCGCTCTGAGCTTCCTAGCCACAGCACAGTGGGGACGTTCCTTCTCAGCACAGCCA
Source organism: Aptenodytes patagonicus (assembly GCF_965638725.1). NCBI lineage: Eukaryota > Metazoa > Chordata > Aves > Sphenisciformes > Spheniscidae > Aptenodytes > Aptenodytes patagonicus. The sequence goes on from NW_027472006.1 coordinate 128,106, forward strand.
GAGCCCAGTTCCCAAATAGGAAACGTCCAGCCACTGCTCCCACACCAAAGGGGCTAGCACTGAAAGCTCTTGCTGGCCATCACCTGCCCTAGGCAGCCCTTCCACAGCCCCACAAGCACTGGCGCCCTGAGCTTCCTAGCCACAGCACAGTGGGGACATTCCTTCTCGGCACAGCCAGAGCCCAGCTCCCAAATCGGAAACGTCCAGCCACTGCTCCCACACCAAAGGGGCTAGCACTGAAAGCTCTTGCTGGCCATCACCTTCCCTAGGCAGCCCTTCCACAGCCCCACAAGCACTGGCCCTCTGAGCTTCCTAGCCACAGCACAGTGGGGACGTTCCTTCTCAGCACAGCCAGAGCCCACCTCAAAAATTCGAAACGTCCAGCCACTGCTCCCACACCAAAGGGGCTAGCACTGAAAGCTCTTGCTGGCCCTCACCTGCCCTAGGCAGCCCTTCCACAGCCCCACAAGCACTGGCGCTCTGAGCTTCCTAGCCACAGCACAGTGGGGACATTCCTTCTCAGCACAGCCAGAGCCCAGCTCCCAAATAGGAAATGTCCAGCCACTGCTCCCACACCAAAGGGGCTAGCACTGAAAGCTCTTGCTGGCCCTCACCTTCCCTAGGCAGCCCTTCCACAGCCCCACAAGCACTGGCCCTCTGAGCTTCCTAGCCACAGCACAGTGGGGACGTTCCTTCTCAGCACAGCCAGAGCCCACCTCAGAAATTCGAAACGTCCAGCCACTGCTCCCACACCAAAGGGGCTAGCACTGAAAGCTCTTGCTGGCCATCACCTGCCCTAGGCAGCCCTTCCACAGCCCCACAAGCACTGGCGCTCTGAGCTTCCTAGCCACAGCACAGTGGGGATGTTCCTTCTCAGCACAGCCAGAGCCCAGCTCAGAAATTCGAAACGTCCAGCCACTGCTCCCACACCAAAGGGGCTAGCACTGAAAGCTCTTGCTGGCCATCACCTTCCCTAGGCAGCCCTTCCACAGCCCCACAAGCACTGGCGCCCTGAGCTTCCTAGCCACAGCACAGTGGGGACGTTCCTTCTCAGCACAGCCAGAGCCCACCTCAAAAATTCGAAACGTCCAGCCACTGCTCCCACACCAAAGGGGCTAGCACTGAAAGCTCTTGCTGGCCCTCACCTGCCCTAGGCAGCCCTTCCACAGCCCCACAAGCACTGGCCCTCTGAGCTTCCTAGCCACAGCACAGTGGGGACGTTCCTTCTCAGCACAGCCAGAGCCCACCTCAAAAATTCGAAACGTCCAGCCACTGCTCCCACACCAAAGGGGCTAGCACTGAAAGCTCTTGCTGGCCATCACCTTCCCTAGGCAGCCCTTCCACAGCCCCACAAGCACTGGCCCTCTGAGCTTCCTAGCCACAGCACAGTGGGGACATTCCTTCTCGGCACAGCCAGAGCCCAGCTCCGAAATTCAAAACGTCCAGCCACTGCTCCCACACCAAAGGGGCTAGCACTGAAAGCTCTTGCTGGCCAGCACCTTCCCTAGGCAGCCCTTCCACAGCCCCACAAGCACTGGCCCTCTGAGCTTCCTAGCCACAGCACAGTGGGGACATTCCTTCTCGGCACAGCCAGAGCCCAGCTCCCAAATAGGAAACGTCCAGCCACTGCTCCCACACCAAAGGGGCTAGCACTGAAAGCTCTTGCTGGCCATCACCTTCCCTAGGCAGCCCTTCCACAGCCCCACAAGCACTGGCCCTCTGAGCTTCCTAGCCACAGCACAGTGGGGACGTTCCTTCTCAGCACAGCCAGAGCCCACCTCAAAAATTCGAAACGTCCAGCCACTGCTCCCACACCAAAGGGGCTAGCACTGAAAGCTCTTGCTGGCCATCACCTTCCCTAGGCAGCCCTTCCACAGCCCCACAAGCACTGGCCCTCTGAGCTTCCTAGCCACAGCACAGTGGGGACGTTCCTTCTCAGCACAGCCAGAGCCCAGCTCCGAAATTCGAAACGTCCAGCCACTGCTCCCACACCAAAGGGGCTAGCACTGAAAGCTCTTGCTGGCCATCACCTTCCCTAGGCAGCCCTTCCACAGCCCCACAAGCACTGGCCCTCTGAGCTTCCTAGCCACAGCACAGTGGGGACGTTCCTTCTCAGCACAGCCAGAGCCCACCTCAAAAATTCGAAACGTCCAGCCACTGCTCCCACACGAAAGGGGCTAGCACTGAAAGCTCTTGCTGGCCCTCACCTTCCCTAGGCAGCCCTTCCACAGCCCCACAAGCACTGGCGCCCTGAGCTTCCTAGCCACAGCACAGTGGGGACATTCCTTCTCGGCACAGCCAGAGCCTAGCTCCCAAATAGGAAACGTCCAGCCACTGCTCCCACACCAAAGGGGCTAGCCCTGAAAGCTCTTGCTGGCCCTCACCTTCCCTAGGCAGCCCTTCCACAGCCCCACAAGCACTGGCGCCCTGAGCTTCCTAGCCACAGCACAGTGGGGACGTTCCTTCTCAGCACAGCCAGAGCCCAGCTCCCAAATCGGAAACGTCCAGCCACTGCTCCCACACCAAAGGGGCTAGCACTGAAAGCTCTTGCTGGCCAGCACCTTCCCTAGGCAGCCCTTCCACAGCCCCACAAGCACTGGCCCTCTGAGCTTCCTAGCCACAGCACAGTGGGGACATTCCTTCTCGGCACAGCCAGAGCCCAGCTCCGAAATTCAAAACGTCCAGCCACTGCTCCCACACCAAAGGGGCTAGCACTGAAAGCTCTTGCTGGCCATCACCTTCCCTAGGCAGCCCTTCCACAGCCCCACAAGCACTGGCCCTCTGAGCTTCCTAGCCACAGCACAGTGGGGACATTCCTTCTCGGCACAGCCAGAGCCCAGCTCCGAAATTCACAACGTCCAGCCACTGCTCCCACACCAAAGGGGCTAGCACTGAAAGCTCTTGCTGGCCATCACCTTCCCTAGGCAGCCCTTCCACAGCCCCACAAGCACTGGCCCTCTGAGCTTCCTAGCCACAGCACAGTGGGGACGTTCCTTCTCAGCACAGCCAGAGCCCACCTCAAAAATTCGAAACGTCCAGCCACTGCTCCCACACCAAAGGGGCTAGCACTGAAAGCTCTTGCTGGCCATCACCTGCGCTAGGCAGCCCTTCCACAGCCCCACAAGCACTGGCGCCCTGAGCTTCCTAGCCACAGCACAGTGGGGACGTTCCTTCTCAGCACAGCCAGAGCCCACCTCAAAAATTCGAAACGTCCAGCCACTGCTCCCACACCAAAGGGGCTAGCACTGAAAGCTCTTGATGGCCAGCACCTGCCCTAGGCAGCCCTTCCACAGCCCCACAAGCACTGGCGCTCTGAGCTTCCTAGCCACAGCACAGTGGGGACATTCCTTCTCGGCACAGCCAGAGCCCAGCTCCCAAATAGGAAACGTCCAGCCACTGCTCCCACACCAAAGGGGCTAGCACTGAAAGCTCTTGCTGGCCCTCACCTTCCCTAGGCAGCCCTTCCACAGCCCCACAAGCCCTGGCCCTCTGAGCTTCCTAGCCACAGCACAGTGGGGACATTCCTTCTCAGCACAGCCAGAGCCCACCTCAGAAATTCGAAACGTCCAGCCACTGCTCCCACACCAAAGGGGCTAGCACTGAAAGCTCTTGCTGGCCATCACCTGCCCTAGGCAGCCCTTCCACAGCCCCACAAGCACTGGCGCTCTGAGCTTCCTAGCCACAGCACAGTGGGGATGTTCCTTCTCAGCACAGCCAGAGCCCAGCTCAGAAATTCGAAACGTCCAGCCACTGCTCCCACACCAAAGGGGCTAGCACTGAAAGCTCTTGCTGGCCATCACCTTCCCTAGGCAGCCCTTCCACAGCCCCACAAGCACTGGCGCCCTGAGCTTCCTAGCCACAGCACAGTGGGGACGTTCCTTCTCAGCACAGCCAGAGCCCAGCTCAAAAATTCGAAACGTCCAGCCACTGCTCCCACACCAAAGGGGCTAGCACTGAAAGCTCTTGCTGGCCCTCACCTGCCCTAGGCAGCCCTTCCACAGCCCCACAAGCCCTGGCCCTCTGAGCTTCCTAGCCACAGCACAGTGGGGACATTCCTTCTCAGCACAGCCAGAGCCCACCTCAGAAATTCGAAACGTCCAGCCACTGCTCCCACACGAAAGGGGCTAGCACTGAAAGCTCTTGCTGGCCATCACCTGCCCTAGGCAGCCCTTCCACAGCCCCACAAGCACTGGCGCTCTGAGCTTCCTAGCCACAGCACAGTGGGGATGTTCCTTCTCAGCACAGCCAGAGCCCAGCTCCGAAATTCGAAACGTCCAGCCACTGCTCCCACACCAAAGGGGCTAGCACTGAAAGCTCTTGCTGGCCATCACCTTCCCTAGGCAGCCCTTCCACAGCCCCACAAGCACTGGCGCCCTGAGCTTCCTAGCCACAGCACAGTGGGGACGTTCCTTCTCAGCACAGCCAGAGCCCACCTCAAAAATTCGAAACGTCCAGCCACTGCTCCCACACCAAAGGGGCTAGCACTGAAAGCTCTTGCTGGCCCTCACCTGCCCTAGGCAGCCCTTCCACAGCCCCACAAGCACTGGCCCTCTGAGCTTCCTAGCCACAGCACAGTGGGGACGTTCCTTCTCAGCACAGCCAGAGCCCACCTCAAAAATTCGAAACGTCCAGCCACTGCTCCCACACCAAAGGGGCTAGCACTGAAAGCTCTTGCTGGCCATCACCTTCCCTAGGCAGCCCTTCCACAGCCCCACAAGCACTGGCCCTCTGAGCTTCCTAGCCACAGCACAGTGGGGACATTCCTTCTCGGCACAGCCAGAGCCCAGCTCCGAAATTCAAAACGTCCAGCCACTGCTCCCACACCAAAGGGGCTAGCACTGAAAGCTCTTGCTGGCCAGCACCTTCCCTAGGCAGCCCTTCCACAGCCCCACAAGCACTGGCCCTCTGAGCTTCCTAGCCACAGCACAGTGGGGACATTCCTTCTCGGCACAGCCAGAGCCCAGCTCCCAAATAGGAAACGTCCAGCCACTGCTCCCACACCAAAGGGGCTAGCACTGAAAGCTCTTGCTGGCCAGCACCTTCCCTAGGCAGCCCTTCCACAGCCCCACAAGCACTGGCCCACTGAGCTTCCTAGCCACAGCACAGTGGGGACGTTCCTTCTCAGCACAGCCAGAGCCCACCTCAAAAATTCGAAACGTCCAGCCACTGCTCCCACACCAAAGGGGCTAGCACTGAAAGCTCTTGCTGGCCATCACCTTCCCTAGGCAGCCCTTCCACAGCCCCACAAGCACTGGCCCTCTGAGCTTCCTAGCCACAGCACAGTGGGGACGTTCCTTCTCAGCACAGCCAGAGCCTAGCTCCCAAATAGGAAACGTCCAGCCACTGCTCCCACACCAAAGGGGCTAGCACTGAAAGCTCTTGCTGGCCATCACCTGCCCTAGGCAGCCCTTCCACAGCCCCACAAGCACTGGCGCTCTGAGCTTCCTAGCCACAGCACAGTGGGGATGTTCCTTCTCAGCACAGCCAGAGCCCAGCTCCGAAATTCGAAACGTCCAGCCACTGCTCCCACACCAAAGGGGCTAGCACTGAAAGCTCTTGCTGGCCATCACCTTCCCTAGGCAGCCCTTCCACAGCCCCACAAGCACTGGCGCCCTGAGCTTCCTAGCCACAGCACAGTGGGGACGTTCCTTCTCAGCACAGCCAGAGCCCACCTCAAAAATTCGAAACGTCCAGCCACTGCTCCCACACCAAAGGGGCTAGCACTGAAAGCTCTTGCTGGCCCTCACCTGCCCTAGGCAGCCCTTCCACAGCCCCACAAGCACTGGCCCACTGAGCTTCCTAGCCACAGCACAGTGGGGATGTTCCTTCTCAGCACAGCCAGAGCCCACCTCAAAAATTCGAAACGTCCAGCCACTGCTCCCACACCAAAGGGGCTAGCACTGAAAGCTCTTGCTGGCCATCACCTTCCCTAGGCAGCCCTTCCACAGCCCCACAAGCACTGGCCCTCTGAGCTTCCTAGCCACAGCACAGTGGGGACGTTCCTTCTCAGCACAGCCAGAGCCTAGCTCCCAAATAGGAAACGTCCAGCCACTGCTCCCACACCAAAGGGGCTAGCACTGAAAGCTCTTGCTGGCCATCACCTGCCCTAGGCAGCCCTTCCACAGCCCCACAAGCACTGGCGCCCTGAGCTTCCTAGCCACAGCACAGTGGGGACGTGCCTTCTCAGCACAGCCAGAGCCCAGCTCCGAAATTCGAAACGTCCAGCCACTGCTCCCACACGAAAGGGGCTAGCACTGAAAGCTCTTGATGGCCAGCACCTGCCCTAGGCAGCCCTTCCACAGCCCCACAAGCACTGGCCCTCTGAGCTTCCTAGCCACAGCACAGTGGGGACGTTCCTTCTCAGCACAGCCAGAGCCCAGCTCCCAAATCGGAAACGTCCAGCCACTGCTCCCACACCAAAGGGGCTAGCACTGAAAGCTCTTGCTGGCCATCACCTTCCCTAGGCAGCCCTTCCACAGCCCCACAAGCACTGGCCCTCTGAGCTTCCTAGCCACAGCACAGTGGGGACGTTCCTTCTCAGCACAGCCACAGCCCACCTCAGAAATTCGAAACGTCCAGCCACTGCTCCCACACCAAAGGGGCTAGCACTGAAAGCTCTTGCTGGCCATCACCTTCCCTAGGCAGCCCTTCCACAGCCCCACAAGCACTGGCCCTCTGAGCTTCCTAGCCACAGCACAGTGGGGACATTCCTTCTCGGCACAGCCAGAGCCTAGCTCCCAAATAGGAAACGTCCAGCCACTGCTCCCACACCAAAGGGGCTAGCACTGAAAGCTCTTGCTGGCCATCACCTTCCCTAGGCAGCCCTTCCACAGCCCCACAAGCACTGGCGCCCTGAGCTTCCTAGCCACAGCACAGTGGGGACGTTCCTTCTCAGCACAGCCAGAGCCCACCTCAAAAATTCGAAACGTCCAGCCACTGCTCCCACACCAAAGGGGCTAGCACTGAAAGCTCTTGCTGGCCCTCACCTGCCCTAGGCAGCCCTTCCACAGCCCCACAAGCACTGGCCCTCTGAGCTTCCTAGCCACAGCACAGTGGGGACGTTCCTTCTCAGCACAGCCAGAGCCCAGCTCCGAAATTCGAAACGTCTAGCCACTGCTCCCACACGAAAGGGGCTAGCACTGAAAGCTCTTGATGGCCAGCACCTGCCCTAGGCAGCCCTTCCACAGCCCCACAGACACTGGCGCCCTGAGCTTCCTAGCCACAGCACAGTGGGGACGTTCCTTCTCGGCACAGCCAGAGCCAAGCTCCGAAATTCACAACGTCCAGCCACTGCTCCCACACCAAAGGGGCTAGCACTGAAAGCTCTTGCAGGCCATCACCTTCCCTAGGCAGCCCTTCCACAGCCCCACAAGCACTGGCCCTCTGAGCTTCCTAGCCACAGCACAGTGGGGACGTTCCTTCTCAGCACAGCCAGAGCCCACCTCAAAAATTCGAAAAGTCCAGCCACTGCTCCCACACCAAAGGGGCTAGCACTGAAAGCTCTTGCTGGCCATCACCTTCCCTAGGCAGCCCTTCCACAGCCCCACAAGCACTGGCGCCCTGAGCTTCCTAGCCACAGCACAGTGGGGACGTTCCTTCTCAGCACAGCCAGAGCCCACCTCAAAAATTCGAAACGTCCAGCCACTGCTCCCACACCAAAGGGGCTAGCACTGAAAGCTCTTGCTGGCCCTCACCTGCCCTAGGCAGCCCTTCCACAGCCCCACAAGCACTGGCGCTCTGAGCTTCCTAGCCACAGCACAGTGGGGACATTCCTTCTCGGCACAGCCAGAGCCCAGCTCCCAAATAGGAAACGTCCAGCCACTGCTCCCACACCAAAGGGGCTAGCACTGAAAGCTCTTGCTGGCCATCACCTTCCCTAGGCAGCCCTTCCACAGCCCCACAAGCCCTGGCCCTCTGAGCTTCCTAGCCACAGCACAGTGGGGACGTTCCTTCTCAGCACAGCCAGAGCCCACCTCAGAAATTCGAAACGTCCAGCCACTGCTCCCACACGAAAGGGGCTAGCACTGAAAGCTCTTGCTGGCCCTCACCTTCCCTAGGCAGCCCTTCCACAGCCCCACAAGCACTGGCCCTCTGAGCTTCCTAGCCACAGCACAGTGGGGACATTCCTTCTCGGCACAGCCAGAGCCCACCTCAAAAATTCAAAACGTCCAGCCACTGCTCCCACACCAAAGGGGCTAGCACTGAAAGCTCTTGCTGGCCCTCACCTTCCCTAGGCAGCCCTTCCACAGCCCCACAAGCACTGGCCCTCTGAGCTTCCTAGCCACAGCACAGTGGGGACGTGCCTTCTCAGCACAGCCAGAGCCCAGCTCCGAAATTCGAAACGTCCAGCCACTGCTCCCACACGAAAGGGGCTAGCACTGAAAGCTCTTGCTGGCCATCACCTTCCCTAGGCAGCCCTTCCACAGCCCCACAAGCACTGGCCCTCTGAGCTTCCTAGCCACAGCACAGTGGGGACGTTCCTTCTCAGCACAGCCAGAGCCCAGCTCCCAAATCGGAAACGTCCAGCCACTGCTCCCACACCAAAGGGGCTAGCACTGAAAGCTCTTGCTGGCCATCACCTTCCCTAGGCAGCCCTTCCACAGCCCCACAAGCACTGGCCCTCTGAGCTTCCTACCCACAGCACAGTGGGGACGTTCCTTCTCAGCACAGCCAGAGCCCACCTCAAAAATTCGAAACGTCCAGCCACTGCTCCCACACCAAAGGGGCTAGCACTGAAAGCTCTTGATGGCCATCACCTTCCCTAGGCAGCCCTTCCACAGCCCCACAAGCACTGGCCCTCTGAGCTTCCTAGCCACAGCACAGTGGGGACATTCCTTCTCGGCACAGCCAGAGCCTAGCTCCCAAATAGGAAACGTCCAGCCACTGCTCCCACACCAGAGGGGCTAGCACTGAAAGCTCTTGCTGGCCAGCACCTTCCCTAGGCAGCCCTTCCACAGCCCCACAAGCACTGGCGCCCTGAGCTTCCTAGCCACAGCACAGTGGGGACGTTCCTTCTCAGCACAGCCAGAGCCCACCTCAAAAATTCGAAACGTCCAGCCACTGCTCCCACACCAAAGGGGCTAGCACTGAAAGCTCTTGCTGGCCATCACCTTCCCTAGGCAGCCCTTCCACAGCCCCACAAGCACTGGCCCTCTGAGCTTCCTAGCCACAGCACAGTGGGGACGTTCCTTCTCAGCACAGCCAGAGCCTAGCTCCCAAATAGGAAACGTCCAGCCACTGCTCCCACACCAAAGGGGCTAGCACTGAAAGCTCTTGCTGGCCATCACCTTCCCTAGGCAGCCCTTCCACAGCCCCACAAGCACTGGCGCTCTGAGCTTCCTAGCCACAGCACAGTGGGGACATTCCTTCTCGGCACAGCCAGAGCCCAGCTCCGAAATTCAAAACGTCCAGCCACTGCTCCCACACCAAAGGGGCTAGCACTGAAAGCTCTTGCTGGCCATCACCTTCCCTAGGCAGCCCTTCCACAGCCCCACAAGCACTGGCGCCCTGAGCTTCCTAGCCACAGCACAGTGGGGACGTGCCTTCTCAGCACAGCCAGAGCCCAGCTCCGAAATTCGAAACGTCCAGCCACTGCTCCCACACGAAAGGGGCTAGCACTGAAAGCTCTTGATGGCCAGCACCTGCCCTAGGCAGCCCTTCCACAGCCCCACAAGCACTGGCCCTCTGAGCTTCCTAGCCACAGCACAGTGGGGACGTTCCTTCTCAGCACAGCCAGAGCCCAGCTCAGAAATTCGAAACGTCCAGCCACTGCTCCCACACCAAAGGGGCTAGCACTGAAAGCTCTTGCTGGCCATCACCTTCCCTAGGCAGCCCTTCCACAGCCCCACAAGCACTGGCCCTCTGAGCTTCCTAGCCACAGCACAATGGGGACGTTCCTTCTCAGCACAGCCAGAGCCCACCTCAAAAATTCGAAACGTCCAGCCACTGCTCCCACACCAAAGGGGCTAGCACTGAAAGCTCTTGCTGGCCATCACCTTCCCTAGGCAGCCCTTCCACAGCCCCACAAGCACTGGCCCTCTGAGCTTCCTAGCCACAGCACAGTGGGGACATTCCTTCTCGGCACAGCCAGAGCCTAGCTCCCAAATAGGAAACGTCCAGCCACTGCTCCCACACCAAAGGGGCTAGCACTGAAAGCTCTTGCTGGCCATCACCTTCCCTAGGCAGCCCTTCCACAGCCCCACAAGCACTGGCGCCCTGAGCTTCCTAGCCACAGCACAGTGGGGACGTTCCTTCTCAGCACAGCCAGAGCCCACCTCAAAAATTCGAAACGTCCAGCCACTGCTCCCACACCAAAGGGGCTAGCACTGAAAGCTCTTGCTGGCCCTCACCTGCCCTAGGCAGCCCTTCCACAGCCCCACAAGCACTGGCCCTCTGAGCTTCCTAGCCACAGCACAGTGGGGACGTTCCTTCTCAGCACAGCCAGAGCCCAGCTCCGAAATTCGAAACGTCTAGCCACTGCTCCCACACGAAAGGGGCTAGCACTGAAAGCTCTTGATGGCCAGCACCTGCCCTAGGCAGCCCTTCCACAGCCCCACAGACACTGGCGCCCTGAGCTTCCTAGCCACAGCACAGTGGGGACGTTCCTTCTCGGCACAGCCAGAGCCAAGCTCCGAAATTCACAACGTCCAGCCACTGCTCCCACACCAAAGGGGCTAGCACTGAAAGCTCTTGCTGGCCATCACCTTCCCTAGGCAGCCCTTCCACAGCCCCACAAGCCCTGGCCCTCTGAGCTTCCTAGCCACAGCACAGTGGGGACGTTCCTTCTCAGCACAGCCAGAGCCCACCTCAGAAATTCGAAACGTCCAGCCACTGCTCCCACACCAAAGGGGCTAGCACTGAAAGCTCTTGCTGGCCCTCACCTTCCCTAGGCAGCCCTTCCACAGCCCCACAAGCACTGGCCCTCTGAGCTTCCTAGCCACAGCACAGTGGGGACATTCCTTCTCGGCACAGCCAGAGCCCACCTCAAAAATTCAAAACGTCCAGCCACTGCTCCCACACCAAAGGGGCTAGCACTGAAAGCTCTTGCTGGCCCTCACCTTCCCTAGGCAGCCCTTCCACAGCCCCACAAGCACTGGCCCTCTGAGCTTCCTAGCCACAGCACAGTGGGGACGTGCCTTCTCAGCACAGCCAGAGCCCAGCTCCGAAATTCGAAACGTCCAGCCACTGCTCCCACACGAAAGGGGCTAGCACTGAAAGCTCTTGCTGGCCATCACCTTCCCTAGGCAGCCCTTCCACAGCCCCACAAGCACTGGCGCCCTGAGCTTCCTAGCCACAGCACAGTGGGGACATTCCTTCTCGGCACAGCCAGAGCCCACCTCAAAAATTCAAAACGTCCAGCCACTGCTCCCACACCAAAGGGGCTAGCACTGAAAGCTCTTGCTGGCCCTCACCTTCCCTAGGCAGCCCTTCCACAGCCCCACAAGCACTGGCCCTCTGAGCTTCCTAGCCACAGCACAGTGGGGACGTGCCTTCTCAGCACAGCCAGAGCCCAGCTCCGAAATTCGAAAAGTCCAGCCACTGCTCCCACACGAAAGGGGCTAGCACTGAAAGCTCTTGCTGGCCATCACCTTCCCTAGGCAGCCCTTCCACAGCCCCACAAGCACTGGCCCTCTGAGCTTCCTAGCCACAGCACAGTGGGGACGTTCCTTCTCAGCACAGCCAGAGCCCAGCTCCCAAATCGGAAACGTCCAGCCACTGCTCCCACACCAAAGGGGCTAGCACTGAAAGCTCTTGCTGGCCATCACCTTCCCTAGGCAGCCCTTCCACAGCCCCACAAGCACTGGCCCTCTGAGCTTCCTACCCACAGCACAGTGGGGACGTTCCTTCTCAGCACAGCCAGAGCCCACCTCAAAAATTCGAAACGTCCAGCCACTGCTCCCACACCAAAGGGGCTAGCACTGAAAGCTCTTGATGGCCATCACCTTCCCTAGGCAGCCCTTCCACAGCCCCACAAGCACTGGCCCTCTGAGCTTCCTAGCCACAGCACAGTGGGGACATTCCTTCTCGGCACAGCCAGAGCCTAGCTCCCAAATAGGAAACGTCCAGCCACTGCTCCCACACCAGAGGGGCTAGCACTGAAAGCTCTTGCTGGCCAGCACCTTCCCTAGGCAGCCCTTCCACAGCCCCACAAGCACTGGCGCCCTGAGCTTCCTAGCCACAGCACAGTGGGGACGTTCCTTCTCAGCACAGCCAGAGCCCACCTCAAAAATTCGAAACGTCCAGCCACTGCTCCCACACCAAAGGGGCTAGCACTGAAAGCTCTTGCTGGCCATCACCTTCCCTAGGCAGCCCTTCCACAGCCCCACAAGCACTGGCCCTCTGAGCTTCCTAGCCACAGCACAGTGGGGACGTTCCTTCTCAGCACAGCCAGAGCCTAGCTCCCAAATAGGAAACGTCCAGCCACTGCTCCCACACCAAAGGGGCTAGCACTGAAAGCTCTTGCTGGCCATCACCTTCCCTAGGCAGCCCTTCCACAGCCCCACAAGCACTGGCGCTCTGAGCTTCCTAGCCACAGCACAGTGGGGACATTCCTTCTCGGCACAGCCAGAGCCCAGCTCCGAAATTCAAAACGTCCAGCCACTGCTCCCACACCAAAGGGGCTAGCACTGAAAGCTCTTGCTGGCCATCACCTTCCCTAGGCAGCCCTTCCACAGCCCCACAAGCACTGGCGCCCTGAGCTTCCTAGCCACAGCACAGTGGGGACGTGCCTTCTCAGCACAGCCAGAGCCCAGCTCCGAAATTCGAAACGTCCAGCCACTGCTCCCACACGAAAGGGGCTAGCACTGAAAGCTCTTGATGGCCAGCACCTGCCCTAGGCAGCCCTTCCACAGCCCCACAAGCACTGGCCCTCTGAGCTTCCTAGCCACAGCACAGTGGGGACGTTCCTTCTCAGCACAGCCAGAGCCCACCTCAAAAATTCGAAACGTCCAGCCACTGCTCCCACACCAAAGGGGCTAGCACTGAAAGCTCTTGCTGGCCATCACCTTCCCTAGGCAGCCCTTCCACAGCCCCACAAGCACTGGCCCTCTGAGCTTCCTAGCCACAGCACAGTGGGGACATTCCTTCTCGGCACAGCCAGAGCCTAGCTCCCAAATAGGAAACGTCCAGCCACTGCTCCCACACCAAAGGGGCTAGCACTGAAAGCTCTTGCTGGCCATCACCTTCCCTAGGCAGCCCTTCCACAGCCCCACAAGCACTGGCGCCCTGAGCTTCCTAGCCACAGCACAGTGGGGACGTTCCTTCTCAGCACAGCCAGAGCCCACCTCAAAAATTCGAAACGTCCAGCCACTGCTCCCACACCAAAGGGGCTAGCACTGAAAGCTCTTGCTGGCCCTCACCTGCCCTAGGCAGCCCTTCCACAGCCCCACAAGCACTGGCCCTCTGAGCTTCCTAGCCACAGCACAGTGGGGACGTTCCTTCTCAGCACAGCCAGAGCCCAGCTCCGAAATTCGAAACGTCTAGCCACTGCTCCCACACGAAAGGGGCTAGCACTGAAAGCTCTTGATGGCCAGCACCTGCCCTAGGCAGCCCTTCCACAGCCCCACAGACACTGGCGCCCTGAGCTTCCTAGCCACAGCACAGTGGGGACGTTCCTTCTCGGCACAGCCAGAGCCAAGCTCCGAAATTCACAACGTCCAGCCACTGCTCCCACACCAAAGGGGCTAGCACTGAAAGCTCTTGCTGGCCATCACCTTCCCTAGGCAGCCCTTCCACAGCCCCACAAGCACTGGCCCTCTGAGCTTCCTAGCCACAGCACAGTGGGGACGTTCCTTCTCAGCACAGCCAGAGCCCACCTCAAAAATTCGAAACGTCCAGCCACTGCTCCCACACCAAAGGGGCTAGCACTGAAAGCTCTTGCTGGCCATCACCTTCCCTAGGCAGCCCTTCCACAGCCCCACAAGCACTGGCGCCCTGAGCTTCCTAGCCACAGCACAGTGGGGACGTTCCTTCTCAGCACAGCCAGAGCCCACCTCAAAAATTCGAAACGTCCAGCCACTGCTCCCACACCAAAGGGGCTAGCACTGAAAGCTCTTGCTGGCCCTCACCTGCCCTAGGCAGCCCTTCCACAGCCCCACAAGCACTGGCGCTCTGAGCTTCCTAGCCACAGCACAGTGGGGACATTCCTTCTCGGCACAGCCAGAGCCCAGCTCCCAAATAGGAAACGTCCAGCCACTGCTCCCACACCAAAGGGGCTAGCACTGAAAGCTCTTGCTGGCCATCACCTTCCCTAGGCAGCCCTTCCACAGCCCCACAAGCACTGGCCCTCTGAGCTTCCTAGCCACAGCACAGTGGGGACGTTCCTTCTCAGCACAGCCAGAGCCCACCTCAGAAATTCGAAACGTCCAGCCACTGCTCCCACACCAAAGGGGCTAGCACTGAAAGCTCTTGCTGGCCCTCACCTTCCCTAGGCAGCCCTTCCACAGCCCCACAAGCACTGGCCCTCTGAGCTTCCTAGCCACAGCACAGTGGGGACATTCCTTCTCGGCACAGCCAGAGCCCACCTCAAAAATTCAAAACGTCCAGCCACTGCTCCCACACCAAAGGGGCTAGCACTGAAAGCTCTTGCTGGCCCTCACCTTCCCTAGGCAGCCCTTCCACAGCCCCACAAGCACTGGCCCTCTGAGCTTCCTAGCCACAGCACAGTGGGGACGTGCCTTCTCAGCACAGCCAGAGCCCAGCTCCGAAATTCGAAACGTCCAGCCACTGCTCCCACACGAAAGGGGCTAGCACTGAAAGCTCTTGCTGGCCATCACCTTCCCTAGGCAGCCCTTCCACAGCCCCACAAGCACTGGCCCTCTGAGCTTCCTAGCCACAGCACAGTGGGGACGTTCCTTCTCAGCACAGCCAGAGCCCAGCTCCCAAATCGGAAACGTCCAGCCACTGCTCCCACACCAAAGGGGCTAGCACTGAAAGCTCTTGCTGGCCATCACCTTCCCTAGGCAGCCCTTCCACAGCCCCACAAGCACTGGCCCTCTGAGCTTCCTACCCACAGCACAGTGGGGACGTTCCTTCTCAGCACAGCCAGAGCCCACCTCAAAAATTCGAAACGTCCAGCCACTGCTCCCACACCAAAGGGGCTAGCACTGAAAGCTCTTGATGGCCATCACCTTCCCTAGGCAGCCCTTTCACAGCCCCACAAGCACTGGCCCTCTGAGCTTCCTAGCCACAGCACAGTGGGGACATTCCTTCTCGGCACAGCCAGAGCCTAGCTCCCAAATAGGAAACGTCCAGCCACTGCTCCCACACCAAAGGGGCTAGCACTGAAAGCTCTTGCTGGCCATCACCTTCCCTAGGCAGCCCTTCCACAGCCCCACAAGCACTGGCGCCCTGAGCTTCCTAGCCACAGCACAGTGGGGACGTTCCTTCTCAGCACAGCCAGAGCCCAGCTCCCAAATCGGAAACGTCCAGCCACTGCTCCCACACCAAAGGGGCTAGCACTGAAAGCTCTTGCTGGCCATCACCTGCCCTAGGCAGCCCTTCCACAGCCCCACAAGCACTGGCCCTCTGAGCTTCCTAGCCACAGCACAGTGGGGACGTTCCTTCTCAGCACAGCCAGAGCCCAGCTCCCAAATTGGAAACGTCCAGCCACTGCTCCCACACCAAAGGGGCTAGCACTGAAAGCTCTTGCTGGCCAGCACCTTCCCTAGGCAGCCCTTCCACAGCCCCACAAGCACTGGCGCCCTGAGCTTCCTAGCCACAGCACAGTGGGGACGTTCCTTCTCAGCACAGCCAGAGCCCACCTCAAAAATTCGAAACGTCCAGCCACTGCTCCCACACCAAAGGGGCTAGCACTGAAAGCTCTTGCTGGCCCTCACCTGCCCTAGGCAGCCCTTCCACAGCCCCACAAGCACTGGCCCTCTGAGCTTCCTAGCCACAGCACAGTGGGGACGTTCCTTCTCAGCACAGCCAGAGCCCAGCTCCGAAATTCGAAACGTCTAGCCACTGCTCCCACACGAAAGGGGCTAGCACTGAAAGCTCTTGATGGCCAGCACCTGCCCTAGGCAGCCCTTCCACAGCCCCACAGACACTGGCCCTCTGAGCTTCCTAGCCACAGCACAGTGGGGACATTCCTTCTCGGCACAGCCAGAGCCCAGCTCCGAAATTCACAACGTCCAGCCACTGCTCCCACACCAAAGGGGCTAGCACTGAAAGCTCTTGCTGGCCATCACCTTCCCTAGGCAGCCCTTCCACAGCCCCACAAGCACTGGCGCTCTGAGCTTCCTAGCCACAGCACAGTGGGGACGTTCCTTCTCAGCACAGCCAGAGCCCACCTCAGAAATTCGAAACGTCCAGCCACTGCTCCCACACCAAAGGGGCTAGCACTGAAAGCTCTTGCTGGCCATCACCTTCCCTAGGCAGCCCTTCCACAGCCCCACAAGCACTGGCCCTCTGAGCTTCCTAGCCACAGCACAGTGGGGACGTTCCTTCTCAGCACAGCCAGAGCCCACCTCAAAAATTCGAAACGTCCAGCCACTGCTCCCACACGAAAGGGGCTAGCACTGAAAGCTCTTGCTGGCCCTCACCTGCCCTAGGCAGCCCTTCCACAGCCCCACAAGCACTGGCGCTCTGAGCTTCCTAGCCACAGCACAGTGGGGACATTCCTTCTCGGCACAGCCAGAGCCCAGCTCCCAAATAGGAAACGTCCAGCCACTGCTCCCACACCAAAGGGGCTAGCACTGAAAGCTCTTGCTGGCCAGCACCTGCCCTAGGCAGCCCTTCCACAGCCCCACAAGCACTGGCCCTCTGAGCTTCCTAGCCACAGCACAGTGGGGACGTTCCTTCTCAGCACAGCCAGAGCCCACCTCAAAAATTCGAAATGTCCAGCCACTGCTCCCACACCAAAGGGGCTAGCACTGAAAGCTCTTGCTGGCCATCACCTGCCCTAGGCAGCCCTTCCACAGCCCCACAAGCACTGGCCCTCTGAGCTTCCTAGCCACAGCACAGTGGGGACATTCCTTCTCGGCACAGCCAGAGCCCAGCTCCGAAATTCACAACGTCCAGCCACTGCTCCCACACCAAAGGGGCTAGCACTGAAAGCTCTTGCTGGCCATCACCTTCCCTAGGCAGCCCTTCCACAGCCCCACAAGCCCTGGCCCTCTGAGCTTCCTAGCCACAGCACAGTGGGGACGTTCCTTCTCAGCACAGCCAGAGCCCACCTCAGAAATTCGAAACGTCCAGCCACTGCTCCCACACCAAAGGGGCTAGCACTGAAAGCTCTTGCTGGCCCTCACCTTCCCTAGGCAGCCCTTCCACAGCCCCACAAGCACTGGCCCTCTGAGCTTCCTAGCCACAGCACAGTGGGGACATTCCTTCTCGGCACAGCCAGAGCCCAGCTCCGAAATTCAAAACGTCCAGCCACTGCTCCCACACCAAAGGGGCTAGCACTGAAAGCTCTTGCTGGCCATCACCTTCCCTAGGCAGCCCTTCCACAGCCCCACAAGCACTGGCCCTCTGAGCTTCCTAGCCACAGCACAGTGGGGACGTGCCTTCTCAGCACAGCCAGAGCCCAGCTCCGAAATTCGAAACGTCCAGCCACTGCTCCCACACGAAAGGGGCTAGCACTGAAAGCTCTTGCTGGCCCTCACCTGCCCTAGGCAGCCCTTCCACAGCCCCACAAGCACTGGCCCTCTGAGCTTCCTAGCCACAGCACAGTGGGGACGTTCCTTCTCAGCACAGCCAGAGCCCAGCTCCCAAATCGGAAACGTCCAGCCACTGCTCCCACACCAAAGGGGCTAGCACTGAAAGCTCTTGCTGGCCCTCACCTGCCCTAGGCAGCCCTTCCACAGCCCCACAAGCACTGGCCCTCTGAGCTTCCTAGCCACAGCACAGTGGGGACGTTCCTTCTCAGCACAGCCAGAGCCCAGCTCCGAAATTCGAAACGTCTAGCCACTGCTCCCACACGAAAGGGGCTAGCACTGAAAGCTCTTGATGGCCAGCACCTGCCCTAGGCAGCCCTTCCACAGCCCCACAGACACTGGCCCTCTGAGCTTCCTAGCCACAGCACAGTGGGGACATTCCTTCTCGGCACAGCCAGAGCCCAGCTCCGAAATTCACAACGTCCAGCCACTGCTCCCACACCAAAGGGGCTAGCACTGAAAGCTCTTGCTGGCCATCACCTTCCCTAGGCAGCCCTTCCACAGCCCCACAAGCACTGGCCCTCTGAGCTTCCTAGCCACAGCACAGTGGGGACGTTCCTTCTCAGCACAGCCAGAGCCCAGCTCAGAAATTCGAAACGTCCAGCCACTGCTCCCACACCAAAGGGGCTAGCACTGAAAGCTCTTGCTGGCCATCACCTTCCCTAGGCAGCCCTTCCACAGCCCCACAAGCACTGGCGCCCTGAGCTTCCTAGCCACAGCACAGTGGGGACGTTCCTTCTCAGCACAGCCAGAGCCCACCTCAAAAATTCGAAACGTCCAGCCACTGCTCCCACACCAAAGGGGCTAGCACTGAAAGCTCTTGCTGGCCCTCACCTGCCCTAGGCAGCCCTTCCACAGCCCCACAAGCACTGGCGCTCTGAGCTTCCTAGCCACAGCACAGTGGGGACATTCCTTCTCGGCACAGCCAGAGCCCAGCTCCCAAATAGGAAACGTCCAGCCACTGCTCCCACACCAAAGGGGCTAGCACTGAAAGCTCTTGCTGGCCAGCACCTGCCCTAGGCAGCCCTTCCACAGCCCCACAAGCACTGGCCCTCTGAGCTTCCTAGCCACAGCACAGTGGGGACGTTCCTTCTCAGCACAGCCAGAGCCCACCTCAGAAATTCGAAACGTCCAGCCACTGCTCCCACACCAAAGGGGCTAGCACTGAAAGCTCTTGCTGGCCCTCACCTTCCCTAGGCAGCCCTTCCACAGCCCCACAAGCACTGGCCCTCTGAGCTTCCTAGCCACAGCACAGTGGGGACATTCCTTCTCGGCACAGCCAGAGCCCAGCTCCGAAATTCAAAACGTCCAGCCACTGCTCCCACACCAAAGGGGCTAGCACTGAAAGCTCTTGCTGGCCCTCACCTTCCCTAGGCAGCCCTTCCACAGCCCCACAAGCACTGGCGCCCTGAGCTTCCTAGCCACAGCACAGTGGGGACGTGCCTTCTCAGCACAGCCAGAGCCCAGCTCCGAAATTCGAAACGTCCAGCCACTGCTCCCACACGAAAGGGGCTAGCACTGAAAGCTCTTGATGGCCATCACCTTCCCTAGGCAGCCCTTCCACAGCCCCACAAGCACTGGCCCTCTGAGCTTCCTAGCCACAGCACAGTGGGGACGTTCCTTCTCAGCACAGCCAGAGCCCAGCTCCCAAATCGGAAACGTCCAGCCACTGCTCCCACACCAAAGGGGCTAGCACTGAAAGCTCTTGCTGGCCCTCACCTGCCCTAGGCAGCCCTTCCACAGCCCCACAAGCACTGGCCCTCTGAGCTTCCTAGCCACAGCACAGTGGGGACGTTCCTTCTCAGCACAGCCAGAGCCCAGCTCCGAAATTCGAAACGTCTAGCCACTGCTCCCACACGAAAGGGGCTAGCACTGAAAGCTCTTGATGGCCAGCACCTGCCCTAGGCAGCCCTTCCACAGCCCCACAGACACTGGCCCTCTGAGCTTCCTAGCCACAGCACAGTGGGGACATTCCTTCTCGGCACAGCCAGAGCCCAGCTCCGAAATTCACAACGTCCAGCCACTGCTCCCACACCAAAGGGGCTAGCACTGAAAGCTCTTGCTGGCCATCACCTTCCCTAGGCAGCCCTTCCACAGCCCCACAAGCACTGGCCCTCTGAGCTTCCTAGCCACAGCACAGTGGGGACGTTCCTTCTCAGCACAGCCAGAGCCCAGCTCCGAAATTCGAAACGTCCAGCCACTGCTCCCACACCAAAGGGGCTAGCACTGAAAGCTCTTGCTGGCCATCACCTTCCCTAGGCAGCCCTTCCACAGCCCCACAAGCACTGGCCCTCTGAGCTTCCTAGCCACAGCACAGTGGGGACGTTCCTTCTCAGCACAGCCAGAGCCCAGCTCCCAAATCGGAAACGTCCAGCCACTGCTCCCACACCAAAGGGGCTAGCACTGAAAGCTCTTGCTGGCCCTCACCTTCCCTAGGCAGCCCTTCCACAGCCCCACAAGCCCTGGCCCTCTGAGCTTCCTAGCCACAGCACAGTGGGGACATTCCTTCTCAGCACAGCCAGAGCCCACCTCAGAAATTCGAAACGTCCAGCCACTGCTCCCACACCAAAGGGGCTAGCACTGAAAGCTCTTGCTGGCCATCACCTGCCCTAGGCAGCCCTTCCACAGCCCCACAAGCACTGGCGCTCTGAGCTTCCTAGCCACAGCACAGTGGGGATGTTCCTTCTCAGCACAGCCAGAGCCCAGCTCAGAAATTCGAAACGTCCAGCCACTGCTCCCACACCAAAGGGGCTAGCACTGAAAGCTCTTGCTGGCCATCACCTTCCCTAGGCAGCCCTTCCACAGCCCCACAAGCACTGGCCCTCTGAGCTTCCTAGCCACAGCACAGTGGGGACGTTCCTTCTCAGCACAGCCAGAGCCCACCTCAAAAATTCGAAACGTCCAGCCACTGCTCCCACACCAAAGGGGCTAGCACTGAAAGCTCTTGCTGGCCCTCACCTGCCCTAGGCAGCCCTTCCACAGCCCCACAAGCACTGGCCCTCTGAGCTTCCTAGCCACAGCACAGTGGGGACGTTCCTTCTCAGCACAGCCAGAGCCCACCTCAAAAATTCGAAACGTCCAGCCACTGCTCCCACACCAAAGGGGCTAGCACTGAAAGCTCTTGCTGGCCATCACCTTCCCTAGGCAGCCCTTCCACAGCCCCACAAGCACTGGCCCTCTGAGCTTCCTAGCCACAGCACAGTGGGGACATTCCTTCTCGGCACAGCCAGAACCCAGCTCCGAAATTCAAAACGTCCAGCCACTGCTCCCACACCAAAGGGGCTAGCACTGAAAGCTCTTGCTGGCCAGCACCTTCCCTAGGCAGCCCTTCCACAGCCCCACAAGCACTGGCCCTCTGAGCTTCCTAGCCACAGCACAGTGGGGACATTCCTTCTCGGCACAGCCAGAGCCCAGCTCCCAAATAGGAAACGTCCAGCCACTGCTCCCACACCAAAGGGGCTAGCACTGAAAGCTCTTGCTGGCCAGCACCTTCCCTAGGCAGCCCTTCCACAGCCCCACAAGCACTGGCGCCCTGAGCTTCCTAGCCACAGCACAGTGGGGACGTTCCTTCTCAGCACAGCCAGAGCCCACCTCAAAAATTCGAAACGTCCAGCCACTGCTCCCACACCAAAGGGGCTAGCACTGAAAGCTCTTGCTGGCCATCACCTTCCCTAGGCAGCCCTTCCACAGCCCCACAAGCACTGGCCCTCTGAGCTTCCTAGCCACAGCACAGTGGGGACGTTCCTTCTCAGCACAGCCAGAGCCTAGCTCCCAAATAGGAAACGTCCAGCCACTGCTCCCACACCAAAGGGGCTAGCACTGAAAGCTCTTGCTGGCCATCACCTTCCCTAGGCAGCCCTTCCACAGCCCCACAAGCACTGGCCCTCTGAGCTTCCTAGCCACAGCACAGTGGGGACATTCCTTCTCGGCACAGCCAGAGCCCAGCTCCGAAATTCAAAACGTCCAGCCACTGCTCCCACACCAAAGGGGCTAGCACTGAAAGCTCTTGCTGGCCATCACCTTCCCTAGGCAGCCCTTCCACAGCCCCACAAGCACTGGCGCCCTGAGCTTCCTAGCCACAGCACAGTGGGGACGTTCCTTCTCAGCACAGCCAGAGCCCAGCTCCGAAATTCGAAACGTCCAGCCACTGCTCCCACACGAAAGGGGCTAGCACTGAAAGCTCTTGATGGCCAGCACCTGCCCTAGGCAGCCCTTCCACAGCCCCACAAGCACTGGCCCTCTGAGCTTCCTAGCCACAGCACAGTGGGGACGTTCCTTCTCAGCACAGCCAGAGCCCAGCTCCCAAATCGGAAACGTCCAGCCACTGCTCCCACACCAAAGGGGCTAGCACTGAAAGCTCTTGCTGGCCATCACCTTCCCTAGGCAGCCCTTCCACAGCCCCACAAGCACTGGCCCTCTGAGCTTCCTAGCCACAGCACAATGGGGACGTTCCTTCTCAGCACAGCCAGAGCCCACCTCAAAAATTCGAAACGTCCAGCCACTGCTCCCACACCAAAGGGGCTAGCACTGAAAGCTCTTGCTGGCCATCACCTTCCCTAGGCAGCCCTTCCACAGCCCCACAAGCACTGGCCCTCTGAGCTTCCTAGCCACAGCACAGTGGGGACATTCCTTCTCGGC
Organism: Aptenodytes patagonicus; assembly: GCF_965638725.1. Taxonomy (NCBI): domain Eukaryota; kingdom Metazoa; phylum Chordata; class Aves; order Sphenisciformes; family Spheniscidae; genus Aptenodytes; species Aptenodytes patagonicus. The sequence goes on from NW_027472006.1 coordinate 150,401, forward strand.
ACAGCCAGAGCCTAGCTCCCAAATAGGAAACGTCCAGCCACTGCTCCCACACCAAAGGGGCTAGCACTGAAAGCTCTTGCTGGCCATCACCTTCCCTAGGCAGCCCTTCCACAGCCCCACAAGCACTGGCGCCCTGAGCTTCCTAGCCACAGCACAGTGGGGACGTTCCTTCTCAGCACAGCCAGAGCCCACCTCAAAAATTCGAAACGTCCAGCCACTGCTCCCACACCAAAGGGGCTAGCACTGAAAGCTCTTGCTGGCCCTCACCTGCCCTAGGCAGCCCTTCCACAGCCCCACAAGCACTGGCCCTCTGAGCTTCCTAGCCACAGCACAGTGGGGACGTTCCTTCTCAGCACAGCCAGAGCCCAGCTCCGAAATTCGAAACGTCTAGCCACTGCTCCCACACGAAAGGGGCTAGCACTGAAAGCTCTTGCTGGCCCTCACCTTCCCTAGGCAGCCCTTCCACAGCCCCACAAGCACTGGCCCTCTGAGCTTCCTAGCCACAGCACAGTGGGGACGTTCCTTCTCGGCACAGCCAGAGCCAAGCTCCGAAATTCACAACGTCCAGCCACTGCTCCCACACCAAAGGGGCTAGCACTGAAAGCTCTTGCAGGCCATCACCTTCCCTAGGCAGCCCTTCCACAGCCCCACAAGCACTGGCCCTCTGAGCTTCCTAGCCACAGCACAGTGGGGACGTTCCTTCTCAGCACAGCCAGAGCCCACCTCAAAAATTCGAAACGTCCAGCCACTGCTCCCACACCAAAGGGGCTAGCACTGAAAGCTCTTGCTGGCCATCACCTTCCCTAGGCAGCCCTTCCACAGCCCCACAAGCACTGGCGCCCTGAGCTTCCTAGCCACAGCACAGTGGGGACGTTCCTTCTCAGCACAGCCAGAGCCCACCTCAAAAATTCGAAACGTCCAGCCACTGCTCCCACACCAAAGGGGCTAGCACTGAAAGCTCTTGCTGGCCCTCACCTGCCCTAGGCAGCCCTTCCACAGCCCCACAAGCACTGGCGCTCTGAGCTTCCTAGCCACAGCACAGTGGGGACATTCCTTCTCGGCACAGCCAGAGCCCAGCTCCCAAATAGGAAACGTCCAGCCACTGCTCCCACACCAAAGGGGCTAGCACTGAAAGCTCTTGCTGGCCATCACCTTCCCTAGGCAGCCCTTCCACAGCCCCACAAGCCCTGGCCCTCTGAGCTTCCTAGCCACAGCACAGTGGGGACGTTCCTTCTCAGCACAGCCAGAGCCCACCTCAGAAATTCGAAACGTCCAGCCACTGCTCCCACACCAAAGGGGCTAGCACTGAAAGCTCTTGCTGGCCCTCACCTTCCCTAGGCAGCCCTTCCACAGCCCCACAAGCACTGGCCCTCTGAGCTTCCTAGCCACAGCACAGTGGGGACATTCCTTCTCGGCACAGCCAGAGCCCACCTCAAAAATTCAAAACGTCCAGCCACTGCTCCCACACCAAAGGGGCTAGCACTGAAAGCTCTTGCTGGCCCTCACCTTCCCTAGGCAGCCCTTCCACAGCCCCACAAGCACTGGCCCTCTGAGCTTCCTAGCCACAGCACAGTGGGGACGTGCCTTCTCAGCACAGCCAGAGCCCAGCTCCGAAATTCGAAACGTCCAGCCACTGCTCCCACACGAAAGGGGCTAGCACTGAAAGCTCTTGCTGGCCATCACCTTCCCTAGGCAGCCCTTCCACAGCCCCACAAGCACTGGCCCTCTGAGCTTCCTAGCCACAGCACAGTGGGGACGTTCCTTCTCAGCACAGCCAGAGCCCAGCTCCCAAATCGGAAACGTCCAGCCACTGCTCCCACACCAAAGGGGCTAGCACTGAAAGCTCTTGCTGGCCATCACCTTCCCTAGGCAGCCCTTCCACAGCCCCACAAGCACTGGCCCTCTGAGCTTCCTAGCCACAGCACAGTGGGGACGTTCCTTCTCAGCACAGCCAGAGCCCACCTCAAAAATTCGAAACGTCCAGCCACTGCTCCCACACCAAAGGGGCTAGCACTGAAAGCTCTTGATGGCCATCACCTTCCCTAGGCAGCCCTTCCACAGCCCCACAAGCACTGGCCCTCTGAGCTTCCTAGCCACAGCACAGTGGGGACATTCCTTCTCGGCACAGCCAGAGCCTAACTCCCAAATAGGAAACGTCCAGCCACTGCTCCCACACCAAAGGGGCTAGCACTGAAAGCTCTTGCTGGCCATCACCTTCCCTAGGCAGCCCTTCCACAGCCCCACAAGCACTGGCGCCCTGAGCTTCCTAGCCACAGCACAGTGGGGACGTTCCTTCTCAGCACAGCCAGAGCCCAGCTCCCAAATCGGAAACGTCCAGCCACTGCTCCCACACCAAAGGGGCTAGCACTGAAAGCTCTTGCTGGCCATCACCTGCCCTAGGCAGCCCTTCCACAGCCCCACAAGCACTGGCCCTCTGAGCTTCCTAGCCACAGCACAGTGGGGACGTTCCTTCTCAGCACAGCCAGAGCCCAGCTCCCAAATTGGAAACGTCCAGCCACTGCTCCCACACCAAAGGGGCTAGCACTGAAAGCTCTTGCTGGCCAGCACCTTCCCTAGGCAGCCCTTCCACAGCCCCACAAGCACTGGCGCCCTGAGCTTCCTAGCCACAGCACAGTGGGGACGTTCCTTCTCAGCACAGCCAGAGCCCACCTCAAAAATTCGAAACGTCCAGCCACTGCTCCCACACCAAAGGGGCTAGCACTGAAAGCTCTTGCTGGCCCTCACCTGCCCTAGGCAGCCCTTCCACAGCCCCACAAGCACTGGCCCTCTGAGCTTCCTAGCCACAGCACAGTGGGGACGTTCCTTCTCAGCACAGCCAGAGCCCAGCTCCGAAATTCGAAACGTCTAGCCACTGCTCCCACACGAAAGGGGCTAGCACTGAAAGCTCTTGATGGCCAGCACCTGCCCTAGGCAGCCCTTCCACAGCCCCACAGACACTGGCCCTCTGAGCTTCCTAGCCACAGCACAGTGGGGACATTCCTTCTCGGCACAGCCAGAGCCCAGCTCCGAAATTCACAACGTCCAGCCACTGCTCCCACACCAAAGGGGCTAGCACTGAAAGCTCTTGCTGGCCATCACCTTCCCTAGGCAGCCCTTCCACAGCCCCACAAGCACTGGCGCTCTGAGCTTCCTAGCCACAGCACAGTGGGGACGTTCCTTCTCAGCACAGCCAGAGCCCAGCTCAGAAATTCGAAACGTCCAGCCACTGCTCCCACACCAAAGGGGCTAGCACTGAAAGCTCTTGCTGGCCCTCACCTTCCCTAGGCAGCCCTTCCACAGCCCCACAAGCACTGGCGCCCTGAGCTTCCTAGCCACAGCACAGTGGGGACGTTCCTTCTCAGCACAGCCAGAGCCCACCTCAAAAATTCGAAACGTCCAGCCACTGCTCCCACACGAAAGGGGCTAGCACTGAAAGCTCTTGCTGGCCCTCACCTGCCCTAGGCAGCCCTTCCACAGCCCCACAAGCACTGGCGCTCTGAGCTTCCTAGCCACAGCACAGTGGGGACATTCCTTCTCGGCACAGCCAGAGCCCAGCTCCCAAATAGGAAACGTCCAGCCACTGCTCCCACACCAAAGGGGCTAGCACTGAAAGCTCTTGCTGGCCAGCACCTGCCCTAGGCAGCCCTTCCACAGCCCCACAAGCACTGGCCCTCTGAGCTTCCTAGCCACAGCACAGTGGGGACGTTCCTTCTCAGCACAGCCAGAGCCCACCTCAAAAATTCGAAATGTCCAGCCACTGCTCCCACACCAAAGGGGCTAGCACTGAAAGCTCTTGCTGGCCATCACCTGCCCTAGGCAGCCCTTCCACAGCCCCACAAGCACTGGCCCTCTGAGCTTCCTAGCCACAGCACAGTGGGGACATTCCTTCTCGGCACAGCCAGAGCCCAGCTCCGAAATTCACAACGTCCAGCCACTGCTCCCACACCAAAGGGGCTAGCACTGAAAGCTCTTGCTGGCCAGCACCTTCCCTAGGCAGCCCTTCCACAGCCCCACAAGCCCTGGCCCTCTGAGCTTCCTAGCCACAGCACAGTGGGGACGTTCCTTCTCAGCACAGCCAGAGCCCACCTCAGAAATTCGAAACGTCCAGCCACTGCTCCCACACCAAAGGGGCTAGCACTGAAAGCTCTTGCTGGCCAGCACCTTCCCTAGGCAGCCCTTCAACAGCCCCACAAGCACTGGCCCTCTGAGCTTCCTAGCCACAGCACAGTGGGGACATTCCTTCTCGGCACAGCCAGAGCCCAGCTCCGAAATTCAAAACGTCCAGCCACTGCTCCCACACCAAAGGGGCTAGCACTGAAAGCTCTTGCTGGCCCTCACCTTCCCTAGGCAGCCCTTCCACAGCCCCACAAGCACTGGCGCCCTGAGCTTCCTAGCCACAGCACAGTGGGGACGTGCCTTCTCAGCACAGCCAGAGCCCAGCTCCGAAATTCGAAACGTCCAGCCACTGCTCCCACACGAAAGGGGCTAGCACTGAAAGCTCTTGCTGGCCATCACCTTCCCTAGGCAGCCCTTCCACAGCCCCACAAGCACTGGCCCTCTGAGCTTCCTAGCCACAGCACAGTGGGGACGTTCCTTCTCAGCACAGCCAGAGCCCAGCTCCCAAATCGGAAACGTCCAGCCACTGCTCCCACACCAAAGGGGCTAGCACTGAAAGCTCTTGCTGGCCCTCACCTGCCCTAGGCAGCCCTTCCACAGCCCCACAAGCACTGGCCCTCTGAGCTTCCTAGCCACAGCACAGTGGGGACGTTCCTTCTCAGCACAGCCAGAGCCCAGCTCCGAAATTCGAAACGTCTAGCCACTGCTCCCACACGAAAGGGGCTAGCACTGAAAGCTCTTGATGGCCAGCACCTGCCCTAGGCAGCCCTTCCACAGCCCCACAGACACTGGCCCTCTGAGCTTCCTAGCCACAGCACAGTGGGGACATTCCTTCTCGGCACAGCCAGAGCCCAGCTCCCAAATAGGAAACGTCCAGCCACTGCTCCCACACCAAAGGGGCTAGCACTGAAAGCTCTTGCTGGCCATCACCTTCCCTAGGCAGCCCTTCCACAGCCCCACAAGCACTGGCCCTCTGAGCTTCCTAGCCACAGCACAGTGGGGACGTTCCTTCTCAGCACAGCCAGAGCCCAGCTCAGAAATTCGAAACGTCCAGCCACTGCTCCCACACCAAAGGGGCTAGCACTGAAAGCTCTTGCTGGCCATCACCTTCCCTAGGCAGCCCTTCCACAGCCCCACAAGCACTGGCGCCCTGAGCTTCCTAGCCACAGCACAGTGGGGACGTTCCTTCTCAGCACAGCCAGAGCCCACCTCAAAAATTCGAAACGTCCAGCCACTGCTCCCACACCAAAGGGGCTAGCACTGAAAGCTCTTGCTGGCCCTCACCTGCCCTAGGCAGCCCTTCCACAGCCCCACAAGCACTGGCGCTCTGAGCTTCCTAGCCACAGCACAGTGGGGACATTCCTTCTCGGCACAGCCAGAGCCCAGCTCCCAAATAGGAAACGTCCAGCCACTGCTCCCACACCAAAGGGGCTAGCACTGAAAGCTCTTGCTGGCCAGCACCTGCCCTAGGCAGCCCTTCCACAGCCCCACAAGCACTGGCCCTCTGAGCTTCCTAGCCACAGCACAGTGGGGACGTTCCTTCTCAGCACAGCCAGAGCCCACCTCAAAAATTCGAAATGTCCAGCCACTGCTCCCACACCAAAGGGGCTAGCACTGAAAGCTCTTGCTGGCCATCACCTGCCCTAGGCAGCCCTTCCACAGCCCCACAAGCACTGGCCCTCTGAGCTTCCTAGCCACAGCACAGTGGGGACATTCCTTCTCGGCACAGCCAGAGCCCAGCTCCGAAATTCACAACGTCCAGCCACTGCTCCCACACCAAAGGGGCTAGCACTGAAAGCTCTTGCTGGCCATCACCTTCCCTAGGCAGCCCTTCCACAGCCCCACAAGCCCTGGCCCTCTGAGCTTCCTAGCCACAGCACAGTGGGGACATTCCTTCTCGGCACAGCCAGAGCCCAGCTCCGAAATTCAAAACGTCCAGCCACTGCTCCCACACCAAAGGGGCTAGCACTGAAAGCTCTTGCTGGCCCTCACCTTCCCTAGGCAGCCCTTCCACAGCCCCACAAGCACTGGCGCCCTGAGCTTCCTAGCCACAGCACAGTGGGGACGTGCCTTCTCAGCACAGCCAGAGCCCAGCTCCGAAATTCGAAACGTCCAGCCACTGCTCCCACACGAAAGGGGCTAGCACTGAAAGCTCTTGCTGGCCATCACCTTCCCTAGGCAGCCCTTCCACAGCCCCACAAGCACTGGCCCTCTGAGCTTCCTAGCCACAGCACAGTGGGGACGTTCCTTCTCAGCACAGCCAGAGCCCAGCTCCCAAATCGGAAACGTCCAGCCACTGCTCCCACACCAAAGGGGCTAGCACTGAAAGCTCTTGCTGGCCCTCACCTGCCCTAGGCAGCCCTTCCACAGCCCCACAAGCACTGGCCCTCTGAGCTTCCTAGCCACAGCACAGTGGGGACGTTCCTTCTCAGCACAGCCAGAGCCCAGCTCCGAAATTCGAAACGTCTAGCCACTGCTCCCACACGAAAGGGGCTAGCACTGAAAGCTCTTGCTGGCCATCACCTTCCCTAGGCAGCCCTTCCACAGCCCCACAAGCACTGGCCCTCTGAGCTTCCTAGCCACAGCACAGTGGGGACGTTCCTTCTCAGCACAGCCAGAGCCCAGCTCCGAAATTCGAAACGTCCAGCCACTGCTCCCACACGAAAGGGGCTAGCACTGAAAGCTCTTGCTGGCCATCACCTTCCCTAGGCAGCCCTTCCACAGCCCCACAAGCACTGGCCCTCTGAGCTTCCTAGCCACAGCACAGTGGGGACGTTCCTTCTCAGCACAGCCAGAGCCCAGCTCCCAAATCGGAAACGTCCAGCCACTGCTCCCACACCAAAGGGGCTAGCACTGAAAGCTCTTGCTGGCCCTCACCTGCCCTAGGCAGCCCTTCCACAGCCCCACAAGCACTGGCCCTCTGAGCTTCCTAGCCACAGCACAGTGGGGACGTTCCTTCTCAGCACAGCCAGAGCCCAGCTCCGAAATTCGAAACGTCTAGCCACTGCTCCCACACGAAAGGGGCTAGCACTGAAAGCTCTTGATGGCCAGCACCTGCCCTAGGCAGCCCTTCCACAGCCCCACAGACACTGGCCCTCTGAGCTTCCTAGCCACAGCACAGTGGGGACATTCCTTCTCGGCACAGCCAGAGCCCAGCTCCGAAATTCACAACGTCCAGCCACTGCTCCCACACCAAAGGGGCTAGCACTGAAAGCTCTTGCTGGCCATCACCTTCCCTAGGCAGCCCTTCCACAGCCCCACAAGCACTGGCCCTCTGAGCTTCCTAGCCACAGCACAGTGGGGACGTTCCTTCTCAGCACAGCCAGAGCCCAGCTCAGAAATTCGAAACGTCCAGCCACTGCTCCCACACCAAAGGGGCTAGCACTGAAAGCTCTTGCTGGCCATCACCTTCCCTAGGCAGCCCTTCCACAGCCCCACAAGCACTGGCGCCCTGAGCTTCCTAGCCACAGCACAGTGGGGACGTTCCTTCTCAGCACAGCCAGAGCCCACCTCAAAAATTCGAAACGTCCAGCCACTGCTCCCACACCAAAGGGGCTAGCACTGAAAGCTCTTGCTGGCCCTCACCTGCCCTAGGCAGCCCTTCCACAGCCCCACAAGCACTGGCGCTCTGAGCTTCCTAGCCACAGCACAGTGGGGACATTCCTTCTCGGCACAGCCAGAGCCCAGCTCCCAAATCGGAAACGTCCAGCCACTGCTCCCACACCAAAGGGGCTAGCACTGAAAGCTCTTGCTGGCCAGCACCTGCCCTAGGCAGCCCTTCCACAGCCCCACAAGCACTGGCCCTCTGAGCTTCCTAGCCACAGCACAGTGGGGACGTTCCTTCTCAGCACAGCCAGAGCCCAGCTCCCAAATAGGAATCGTCCAGCCACTGCTCCCACACCAAAGGGGCTAGCACTGAAAGCTCTTGCTGGCCATCACCTGCCCTAGGCAGCCCTTCCACAGCCCCACAAGCACTGGCCCTCTGAGCTTCCTAGCCACAGCACAGTGGGGACATTCCTTCTCGGCACAGCCAGAGCCCAGCTCCGAAATTCACAACGTCCAGCCACTGCTCCCACACCAAAGGGGCTAGCACTGAAAGCTCTTGCTGGCCATCACCTTCCCTAGGCAGCCCTTCCACAGCCCCACAAGCCCTGGCCCTCTGAGCTTCCTAGCCACAGCACAGTGGGGACGTTCCTTCTCAGCACAGCCAGAGCCCACCTCAGAAATTCGAAACGTCCAGCCACTGCTCCCACACCAAAGGGGCTAGCACTGAAAGCTCTTGCTGGCCCTCACCTTCCCTAGGCAGCCCTTCCACAGCCCCACAAGCACTGGCCCTCTGAGCTTCCTAGCCACAGCACAGTGGGGACGTGCCTTCTCAGCACAGCCAGAGCCCAGCTCCGAAATTCGAAACGTCCAGCCACTGCTCCCACACGAAAGGGGCTAGCACTGAAAGCTCTTGCTGGCCATCACCTTCCCTAGGCAGCCCTTCCACAGCCCCACAAGCACTGGCCCTCTGAGCTTCCTAGCCACAGCACAGTGGGGACGTTCCTTCTCAGCACAGCCAGAGCCCAGCTCAGAAATTCGAAACGTCCAGCCACTGCTCCCACACCAAAGGGGCTAGCACTGAAAGCTCTTGCTGGCCATCACCTTCCCTAGGCAGCCCTTCCACAGCCCCACAAGCACTGGCGCCCTGAGCTTCCTAGCCACAGCACAGTGGGGACGTTCCTTCTCAGCACAGCCAGAGCCCACCTCAAAAATTCGAAACGTCCAGCCACTGCTCCCACACCAAAGGGGCTAGCACTGAAAGCTCTTGCTGGCCCTCACCTGCCCTAGGCAGCCCTTCCACAGCCCCACAAGCACTGGCGCTCTGAGCTTCCTAGCCACAGCACAGTGGGGACATTCCTTCTCGGCACAGCCAGAGCCCAGCTCCCAAATAGGAAACGTCCAGCCACTGCTCCCACACCAAAGGGGCTAGCACTGAAAGCTCTTGCTGGCCAGCACCTGCCCTAGGCAGCCCTTCCACAGCCCCACAAGCACTGGCCCTCTGAGCTTCCTAGCCACAGCACAGTGGGGACGTTCCTTCTCAGCACAGCCAGAGCCCACCTCAAAAATTCGAAATGTCCAGCCACTGCTCCCACACCAAAGGGGCTAGCACTGAAAGCTCTTGCTGGCCATCACCTGCCCTAGGCAGCCCTTCCACAGCCCCACAAGCACTGGCCCTCTGAGCTTCCTAGCCACAGCACAGTGGGGACATTCCTTCTCGGCACAGCCAGAGCCCAGCTCCGAAATTCACAACGTCCAGCCACTGCTCCCACACCAAAGGGGCTAGCACTGAAAGCTCTTGCTGGCCATCACCTTCCCTAGGCAGCCCTTCCACAGCCCCACAAGCCCTGGCCCTCTGAGCTTCCTAGCCACAGCACAGTGGGGACGTTCCTTCTCAGCACAGCCAGAGCCCACCTCAGAAATTCGAAACGTCCAGCCACTGCTCCCACACCAAAGGGGCTAGCACTGAAAGCTCTTGCTGGCCCTCACCTTCCCTAGGCAGCCCTTCCACAGCCCCACAAGCACTGGCCCTCTGAGCTTCCTAGCCACAGCACAGTGGGGACGTGCCTTCTCAGCACAGCCAGAGCCCAGCTCCGAAATTCGAAACGTCCAGCCACTGCTCCCACACGAAAGGGGCTAGCACTGAAAGCTCTTGCTGGCCATCACCTTCCCTAGGCAGCCCTTCCACAGCCCCACAAGCACTGGCCCTCTGAGCTTCCTAGCCACAGCACAGTGGGGACGTTCCTTCTCAGCACAGCCAGAGCCCAGCTCCCAAATCGGAAACGTCCAGCCACTGCTCCCACACCAAAGGGGCTAGCACTGAAAGCTCTTGCTGGCCATCACCTTCCCTAGGCAGCCCTTCCACAGCCCCACAAGCACTGGCCCTCTGAGCTTCCTAGCCACAGCACAGTGGGGACGTTCCTTCTCAGCACAGCCAGAGCCCACCTCAAAAATTCGAAACGTCCAGCCACTGCTCCCACACCAAAGGGGCTAGCACTGAAAGCTCTTGATGGCCATCACCTTCCCTAGGCAGCCCTTCCACAGCCCCACAAGCACTGGCCCTCTGAGCTTCCTAGCCACAGCACAGTGGGGACATTCCTTCTCGGCACAGCCAGAGCCTAGCTCCCAAATAGGAAACGTCCAGCCACTGCTCCCACACCAAAGGGGCTAGCACTGAAAGCTCTTGCTGGCCATCACCTTCCCTAGGCAGCCCTTCCACAGCCCCACAAGCACTGGCGCCCTGAGCTTCCTAGCCACAGCACAGTGGGGACGTTCCTTCTCAGCACAGCCAGAGCCCAGCTCCCAAATCGGAAACGTCCAGCCACTGCTCCCACACCAAAGGGGCTAGCACTGAAAGCTCTTGCTGGCCATCACCTGCCCTAGGCAGCCCTTCCACAGCCCCACAAGCACTGGCCCTCTGAGCTTCCTAGCCACAGCACAGTGGGGACGTTCCTTCTCAGCACAGCCAGAGCCCAGCTCCCAAATTGGAAACGTCCAGCCACTGCTCCCACACCAAAGGGGCTAGCACTGAAAGCTCTTGCTGGCCAGCACCTTCCCTAGGCAGCCCTTCCACAGCCCCACAAGCACTGGCGCCCTGAGCTTCCTAGCCACAGCACAGTGGGGACGTTCCTTCTCAGCACAGCCAGAGCCCACCTCAAAAATTCGAAACGTCCAGCCACTGCTCCCACACCAAAGGGGCTAGCACTGAAAGCTCTTGCTGGCCATCACCTGCCCTAGGCAGCCCTTCCACAGCCCCACAAGCACTGGCCCTCTGAGCTTCCTAGCCACAGCACAGTGGGGACGTTCCTTCTCAGCACAGCCAGAGCCCAGCTCCGAAATTCGAAACGTCTAGCCACTGCTCCCACACGAAAGGGGCTAGCACTGAAAGCTCTTGATGGCCAGCACCTGCCCTAGGCAGCCCTTCCACAGCCCCACAGACACTGGCCCTCTGAGCTTCCTAGCCACAGCACAGTGGGGACATTCCTTCTCGGCACAGCCAGAGCCCAGCTCCGAAATTCACAACGTCCAGCCACTGCTCCCACACCAAAGGGGCTAGCACTGAAAGCTCTTGCTGGCCATCACCTTCCCTAGGCAGCCCTTCCACAGCCCCACAAGCACTGGCGCTCTGAGCTTCCTAGCCACAGCACAGTGGGGACGTTCCTTCTCAGCACAGCCAGAGCCCACCTCAAAAATTCGAAACGTCCAGCCACTGCTCCCACACCAAAGGGGCTAGCACTGAAAGCTCTTGCTGGCCATCACCTTCCCTAGGCAGCCCTTCCACAGCCCCACAAGCACTGGCGCCCTGAGCTTCCTAGCCACAGCACAGTGGGGACGTTCCTTCTCAGCACATCCAGAGCCCACCTCAAAAATTCGAAACGTCCAGCCACTGCTCCCACACCAAAGGGGCTAGCACTGAAAGCTCTTGCTGGCCCTCACCTGCCCTAGGCAGCCCTTCCACAGCCCCACAAGCACTGGCGCTCTGAGCTTCCTAGCCACAGCACAGTGGGGACATTCCTTCTCGGCACAGCCAGAGCCCAGCTCCCAAATAGGAAACGTCCAGCCACTGCTCCCACACCAAAGGGGCTAGCACTGAAAGCTCTTGCTGGCCAGCACCTGCCCTAGGCAGCCCTTCCACAGCCCCACAAGCACTGGCCCTCTGAGCTTCCTAGCCACAGCACAGTGGGGACGTTCCTTCTCAGCACAGCCAGAGCCCACCTCAAAAATTCGAAATGTCCAGCCACTGCTCCCACACCAAAGGGGCTAGCACTGAAAGCTCTTGCTGGCCATCACCTGCCCTAGGCAGCCCTTCCACAGCCCCACAAGCACTGGCCCTCTGAGCTTCCTAGCCACAGCACAGTGGGGACATTCCTTCTCGGCACAGCCAGAGCCCAGCTCCGAAATTCAAAACGTCCAGCCACTGCTCCCACACCAAAGGGGCTAGCACTGAAAGCTCTTGCTGGCCAGCACCTGCCCTAGGCAGCCCTTCCACAGCCCCACAAGCACTGGCGCTCTGAGCTTCCTAGCCACAGCACAGTGGGGACGTTCCTTCTCAGCACAGCCAGAGCCCAGCTCAGAAATTCGAAACGTCCAGCCACTGCTCCCACACCAAAGGGGCTAGCACTGAAAGCTCTTGCTGGCCATCACCTTCCCTAGGCAGCCCTTCCACAGCCCCACAAGCACTGGCGCCCTGAGCTTCCTTACCACAGCACAGTGGGGACGTTCCTTCTCAGCACAGCCAGAGCCCACCTCAAAAATTCGAAACGTCCAGCCACTGCTCCCACACCAAAGGGGCTAGCACTGAAAGCTCTTGCTGGCCCTCACCTGCCCTAGGCAGCCCTTCCACAGCCCCACAAGCACTGGCGCTCTGAGCTTCCTAGCCACAGCACAGTGGGGACATTCCTTCTCGGCACAGCCAGAGCCCAGCTCCCAAATAGGAAACGTCCAGCCACTGCTCCCACACCAAAGGGGCTAGCACTGAAAGCTCTTGCTGGCCAGCACCTGCCCTAGGCAGCCCTTCCACAGCCCCACAAGCACTGGCCCTCTGAGCTTCCTAGCCACAGCACAGTGGGGACGTTCCTTCTCAGCACAGCCAGAGCCCACCTCAAAAATTCGAAATGTCCAGCCACTGCTCCCACACCAAAGGGGCTAGCACTGAAAGCTCTTGCTGGCCATCACCTGCCCTAGGCAGCCCTTCCACAGCCCCACAAGCACTGGCCCTCTGAGCTTCCTAGCCACAGCACAGTGGGGACATTCCTTCTCGGCACAGCCAGAGCCCAGCTCCGAAATTCACAACGTCCAGCCACTGCTCCCACACGAAAGGGGCTAGCACTGAAAGCTCTTGCTGGCCATCACCTTCCCTAGGCAGCCCTTCCACAGCCCCACAAGCACTGGCGCTCTGAGCTTCCTAGCCACAGCACAGTGGGGACGTTCCTTCTCAGCACAGCCAGAGCCCAGCTCAGAAATTCGAAACGTCCAGCCACTGCTCCCACACCAAAGGGGCTAGCACTGAAAGCTCTTGCTGGCCATCACCTTCCCTAGGCAGCCCTTCCACAGCCCCACAAGCACTGGCGCCCTGAGCTTCCTAGCCACAGCACAGTGGGGACGTTCCTTCTCAGCACAGCCAGAGCCCACCTCAAAAATTCGAAACGTCCAGCCACTGCTCCCACACCAAAGGGGCTAGCACTGAAAGCTCTTGCTGGCCCTCACCTGCCCTAGGCAGCCCTTCCACAGCCCCACAAGCACTGGCGCTCTGAGCTTCCTAGCCACAGCACAGTGGGGACATTCCTTCTCGGCACAGCCAGAGCCCAGCTCCCAAATAGGAAACGTCCAGCCACTGCTCCCACACCAAAGGGGCTAGCACTGAAAGCTCTTGCTGGCCAGCACCTGCCCTAGGCAGCCCTTCCACAGCCCCACAAGCACTGGCCCTCTGAGCTTCCTAGCCACAGCACAGTGGGGACGTTCCTTCTCAGCACAGCCAGAGCCCACCTCAAAAATTCGAAATGTCCAGCCACTGCTCCCACACCAAAGGGGCTAGCACTGAAAGCTCTTGCTGGCCATCACCTTCCCTAGGCAGCCCTTCCACAGCCCCACAAGCACTGGCCCTCTGAGCTTCCTAGCCACAGCACAGTGGGGACATTCCTTCTCGGCACAGCCAGAGCCCAGCTCCGAAATTCAAAACGTCCAGCCACTGCTCCCACACCAAAGGGGCTAGCACTGAAAGCTCTTGCTGGCCATCACCTTCCCTAGGCAGCCCTTCCACAGCCCCACAAGCACTGGCCCTCTGAGCTTCCTAGCCACAGCACAGTGGGGACGTTCCTTCTCAGCACAGCCAGAGCCCAGCTCCCAAATTGGAAAACTCCAGCCACTGCTCCCACACCAAAGGGGCTAGCACTGAAAGCTCTTGCTGGCCAGCACCTTCCCTAGGCAGCCCTTCCACAGCCCCACAAGCACTGGCGCCCTGAGCTTCCTAGCCACAGCACAGTGGGGACATTCCTTCTCGGCACAGCCAGAGCCCAGCTCCCAAATAGGAAACGTCCAGCCACTGCTCCCACACCAAAGGGGCTAGCACTGAAAGCTCTTGCTGGCCAGCACCTTCCCTAGGCAGCCCTTCCACAGCCCCACAAGCACTGGCGCCCTGAGCTTCCTAGCCACAGCACAGTGGGGACGTTCCTTCTCAGCACAGCCAGAGCCCACCTCAAAAATTCGAAACGTCCAGCCACTGCTCCCACACCAAAGGGGCTAGCACTGAAAGCTCTTGCTGGCCATCACCTTCCCTAGGCAGCCCTTTCACAGCCCCACAAGCACTGGCCCTCTGAGCTTCCTAGCCACAGCACAGTGGGGACGTTCCTTCTCAGCACAGCCAGAGCCTAGCTCCCAAATAGGAAACGTCCAGCCACTGCTCCCACACCAAAGGGGCTAGCACTGAAAGCTCTTGCTGGCCATCACCTTCCCTAGGCAGCCCTTCCACAGCCCCACAAGCACTGGCCCTCTGAGCTTCCTAGCCACAGCACAGTGGGGACATTCCTTCTCGGCACAGCCAGAGCCCAGCTCCGAAATTCAAAACGTCCAGCCACTGCTCCCACACCAAAGGGGCTAGCACTGAAAGCTCTTGCTGGCCATCACCTTCCCTAGGCAGCCCTTCCACAGCCCCACAAGCACTGGCGCCCTGAGCTTCCTAGCCACAGCACAGTGGGGACGTTCCTTCTCAGCACAGCCAGAGCCCACCTCAAAAATTCGAAACGTCCAGCCACTGCTCCCACACCAAAGGGGCTAGCACTGAAAGCTCTTGCTGGCCATCACCTTCCCTAGGCAGCCCTTCCACAGCCCCACAAGCACTGGCCCTCTGAGCTTCCTAGCCACAGCACAGTGGGGACATTCCTTCTCGGCACAGCCAGAGCCCAGCTCCGAAATTCAAAACGTCCAGCCACTGCTCCCACACCAAAGGGGCTAGCACTGAAAGCTCTTGCTGGCCATCACCTTCCCTAGGCAGCCCTTCCACAGCCCCACAAGCACTGGCGCCCTGAGCTTCCTAGCCACAGCACAGTGGGGACGTTCCTTCTCAGCACAGCCAGAGCCCACCTCAAAAATTCGAAACGTCCAGCCACTGCTCCCACACCAAAGGGGCTAGCACTGAAAGCTCTTGCTGGCCCTCACCTGCCCTAGGCAGCCCTTCCACAGCCCCACAAGCACTGGCGCTCTGAGCTTCCTAGCCACAGCACAGTGGGGACATTCCTTCTCGGCACAGCCAGAGCCCAGCTCCCAAATAGGAAACGTCCAGCCACTGCTCCCACACCAAAGGGGCTAGCACTGAAAGCTCTTGCTGGCCAGCACCTGCCCTAGGCAGCCCTTCCACAGCCCCACAAGCACTGGCCCTCTGAGCTTCCTAGCCACAGCACAGTGGGGACGTTCCTTCTCAGCACAGCCAGAGCCCACCTCAAAAATTCGAAACGTCCAGCCACTGCTCCCACACCAAAGGGGCTAGCACTGAAAGCTCTTGCTGGCCATCACCTGCCCTAGGCAGCCCTTCCACAGCCCCACAAGCACTGGCCCTCTGAGCTTCCTAGCCACAGCACAGTGGGGACATTCCTTCTCGGCACAGCCAGAGCCCAGCTCCGAAATTCAAAACGTCCAGCCACTGCTCCCACACCAAAGGGGCTAGCACTGAAAGCTCTTGCTGGCCATCACCTTCCCTAGGCAGCCCTTCCACAGCCCCAGAAGCACTGGCCCTCTGAGCTTCCTAGCCACAGCACAGTGGGGACGTTCCTTCTCAGCACAGCCAGAGCCCAGCTCCCAAATTGGAAACGTCCAGCCACTGCTCCCACACCAAAGGGGCTAGCACTGAAAGCTCTTGCTGGCCAGCACCTTCCCTAGGCAGCCCTTCCACAGCCCCACAAGCACTGGCGCCCTGAGCTTCCTAGCCACAGCACAGTGGGGACGTTCCTTCTCAGCACAGCCAGAGCCCAGCTCAAAAATTCGAAACGTCCAGCCACTGCTCCCACACCAAAGGGGCTAGCACTGAAAGCTCTTGCTGGCCATCACCTTCCCTAGGCAGCCCTTCCACAGCCCCACAAGCACTGGCCCTCTGAGCTTCCTAGCCACAGCACAGTGGGGACATTCCTTCTCGGCACAGCCAGAGCCCAGCTCCGAAATTCACAACGTCCAGCCACTGCTCCCACACCAAAGGGGCTAGCACTGAAAGCTCTTGCTGGCCAGCACCTTCCCTAGGCAGCCCTTCCACAGCCCCACAAGCACTGGCGCCCTGAGCTTCCTAGCCACAGCACAGTGGGGACGTTCCTTCTCAGCACAGCCAGAGCCCACCTCAAAAATTCGAAACGTCCAGCCACTGCTCCCACACCAAAGGGGCTAGCACTGAAAGCTCTTGCTGGCCATCACCTTCCCTAGGCAGCCCTTTCACAGCCCCACAAGCACTGGCCCTCTGAGCTTCCTAGCCACAGCACAGTGGGGATGTTCCTTCTCAGCACAGCCAGAGCCTAGCTCCCAAATAGGAAACGTCCAGCCACTGCTCCCACACCAAAGGGGCTAGCACTGAAAGCTCTTGCTGGCCATCACCTTCCCTAGGCAGCCCTTCCACAGCCCCACAAGCACTGGCCCTCTGAGCTTCCTAGCCACAGCACAGTGGGGACATTCCTTCTCGGCACAGCCAGAGCCCAGCTCCGAAATTCAAAACGTCCAGCCACTGCTCCCACACCAAAGGGGCTAGCACTGAAAGCTCTTGCTGGCCCTCACCTTCCCTAGGCAGCCCTTCCACAGCCCCACAAGCACTGGCGCCCTGAGCTTCCTAGCCACAGCACAGTGGGGACGTGCCTTCTCAGCACAGCCAGAGCCCAGCTCCGAAATTCGAAACGTCCAGCCACTGCTCCCACACGAAAGGGGCTAGCACTGAAAGCTCTTGATGGCCAGCACCTGCCCTAGGCAGCCCTTCCACAGCCCCACAAGCACTGGCCCTCTGAGCTTCCTAGCCACAGCACAGTGGGGACGTTCCTTCTCAGCACAGCCAGAGCCCAGCTCCGAAATTCAAAACGTCCAGCCACTGCTCCCACACCAAAGGGGCTAGCACTGAAAGCTCTTGCTGGCCATCACCTTCCCTAGGCAGCCCTTCCACAGCCCCACAAGCACTGGCCCTCTGAGCTTCCTAGCCACAGCACAGTGGGGACGTTCCTTCTCAGCACAGCCAGAGCCCACCTCAAAAATTCGAAACGTCCAGCCACTGCTCCCACACCAAAGGGGCTAGCACTGAAAGCTCTTGCTGGCCATCACCTTCCCTAGGCAGCCCTTCCACAGCCCCACAAGAACTGGCCCTCTGAGCTTCCTAGCCACAGCACAGTGGGGACATTCCTTCTCGGCACAGCCAGAGCCCAGCTCCGAAATTCAAAACGTCCAGCCACTGCTCCCACACCAAAGGGGCTAGCACTGAAAGCTCTTGCTGGCCATCACCTTCCCTAGGCAGCCCTTCCACAGCCCCACAAGCACTGGCGCCCTGAGCTTCCTAGCCACAGCACAGTGGGGACGTTCCTTCTCAGCACAGCCAGAGCCCAGCTCCCAAATCGGAAACGTCCAGCCACTGCTCCCACACCAAAGGGGCTAGCACTGAAAGCTCTTGATGGCCATCACCTTCCCTAGGCAGCCCTTCCACAGCCCCACAAGCACTGGCGCCCTGAGCTTCCTAGCCACAGCACAGTGGGGACGTTCCTTCTCAGCACAGCCAGAGCCCAGCTCCCAAATTGGAAACGTCCAGCCACTGCTCCCACAGCAAAGGGGCTAGCACTGAAAGCTCTTGCTGGCCAGCACCTTCCCTAGGCAGCCCTTCCACAGCCCCACAAGCACTGGCGCCCTGAGCTTCCTAGCCACAGCACAGTGGGGACGTTCCTTCTCAGCACAGCCAGAGCCCACCTCAAAAATTCGAAACGTCCAGCCACTGCTCCCACACCAAAGGGGCTAGCACTGAAAGCTCTTGCTGGCCCTCACCTTCCCTAGGCAGCCCTTCCACAGCCCCACAAGCACTGGCCCTCTGAGCTTCCTAGCCACAGCACAGTGGGGACATTCCTTCTCGGCACAGCCAGAGCCCAGCTCCGAAATTCAAAACGTCCAGCCACTGCTCCCACACCAAAGGGGCTAGCACTGAAAGCTCTTGCTGGCCATCACCTTCCCTAGGCAGCCCTTCCACAGCCCCACAAGCACTGGCCCTCTGAGCTTCCTAGCCACAGCACAGTGGGGACGTTCCTTCTCAGCACAGCCAGAGCCCAGCTCCCAAATTGGAAACGTCCAGCCACTGCTCCCACACCAAAGGGGCTAGCACTGAAAGCTCTTGCTGGCCAGCACTTTCCCTAGGCAGCCCTTCCACAGCCCCACAAGCACTGGCGCCCTGAGCTTCCTAGCCACAGCACAGTGGGGAAGTTCCTTCTCAGCACAGCCAGAGCCCAGCTCAAAAATTCGAAACGTCCAGCCACTGCTCCCACACCAAAGGGGCTAGCACTGAAAGCTCTTGCTGGCCCTCACCTTCCCTAGGCAGCCCTTCCACAGCCCCACAAGCACTGGCGCTCTGAGCTTCCTAGCCACAGCACAGTGGGGACATTCCTTCTCGGCACAGCCAGAGCCCAGCTCCCAAATAGGAAACGTCCAGCCACTGCTCCCACACCAAAGGGGCTAGCACTGAAAGCTCTTGCTGGCCAGCACCTTCCCTAGGCAGCCCTTCCACAGCCCCACAAGCACTGGCCCTCTGAGCTTCCTAGCCACAGCACAGTGGGGACGTTCCTTCTCAGCACAGCCAGAGCCCACCTCAAAAATTCGAAACGTCCAGCCACTGCTCCCACACCAAAGGGGCTAGCACTGAAAGCTCTTGCTGGCCATCACCTTCCCTAGGCAGCCCTTCCACAGCCCCACAAGCACTGGCCCTCTGAGCTTCCTAGCCACAGCACAGTGGGGACATTCCTTCTCGGCACAGCCAGAGCCCAGCTCCGAAATTCAAAACGTCCAGCCACTGCTCCCACACCAAAGGGGCTAGCACTGAAAGCTCTTGCTGGCCATCACCTTCCCTAGGCAGCCCTTCCACAGCCCCACAAGCACTGGCCCTCTGAGCTTCCTAGCCACAGCACAGTGGGGACGTTCCTTCTCAGCACAGCCAGAGCCCAGCTCCCAAATTGGAAACGTCCAGCCACTGCTCCCACACCAAAGGGGCTAGCACTGAAAGCTCTTGCTGGCCAGCACCTTCCCTAGGCAGCCCTTCCACAGCCCCACAAGCACTGGCGCCCTGAGCTTCCTAGCCACAGCACAGTGGGGACGTTCCTTCTCAGCACAGCCAGAGCCCACCTCAAAAATTCGAAACGTCCAGCCACTGCTCCCACACCAAAGGGGCTAGCACTGAAAGCTCTTGCTGGCCATCACCTGCCCTAGGCAGCCCTTCCACAGCCCCACAAGCACTGGCCCTCTGAGCTTCCTAGCCACAGCACAGTGGGGACATTCCTTCTCGGCACAGCCAGAGCCCAGCTCCCAAATCGCAAACGTCCAGCCACTGCTCCCACACCAAAGGGGCTAGCACTGAAAGCTCTTGCTGGCCCTCACCTTCCCTAGGCAGCCCTTCCACAGCCCCACAAGCACTGGCGCCCTGAGCTTCCTAGCCACAGCACAGTGGGGACGTTCCTTCTCAGCACAGCCAGAGCCCAGCTCCCAAATTGGAAACGTCCAGCCACTGCTCCCACACCAAAGGGGCTAGCACTGAAAGCTCTTGCTGGCCAGCACCTGCCCTAGGCAGCCCTTCCACAGCCCCACAAGCACTGGCGCCCTGAGCTTCCTAGCCACAGCACAGTGGGGAAGTTCCTTCTCAGCACAGCCAGAGCCCACCTCAAAAATTCGAAACGTCCAGCCACTGCTCCCACACCAAAGGGGCTAGCACTGAAAGCTCTTGCTGGCCCTCACCTGCCCTAGGCAGCCCTTCCACAGCCCCACAAGCACTGGCGCTCTGAGCTTCCTAGCCACAGCACAGTGGGGACATTCCTTCTCGGCACAGCCAGAGCCCAGCTCCCAAATAGGAAACGTCCAGCCACTGCTCCCACACCAAAGGGGCTAGCACTGAAAGCTCTTGCTGGCCAGCACCTGCCCTAGGCAGCCCTTCCACAGCCCCACAAGCACTGGCACCCTGAGCTTCCTAGCCACAGCACAGTGGGGACGTTCCTTCTCAGCACAGCCAGAGCCCAGCTCCGAAATTCAAAACGTCCAGCCACTGCTCCCACACCAAAGGGGCTAGCACTGAAAGCTCTTGCTGGCCATCACCTTCCCTAGGCAGCCCTTCCACAGCCCCACAAGCACTGGCCCTCTGAGCTTCCTAGCCACAGCACAGTGGGGACGTTCCTTCTCAGCACAGCCAGAGCCCACCTCAAAAATTCGAAACGTCCAGCCACTGCTCCCACACGAAAGGGGCTAGCACTGAAAGCTCTTGCTGGCCATCACCTGCGCTAGGCAGCCCTTCCACAGCCCCACAAGCACTGGCCCTCTGAGCTTCCTAGCCACAGCACAGTGGGGACATTCCTTCTCGGCACAGCCAGAGCCTAACTCCCAAATAGGAAACGTCCAGCCACTGCTCCCACACCAAAGGGGCTAGCACTGAAAGCTCTTGCTGGCCCTCACCTTCCCTAGGCAGCCCTTCCACAGCCCCACAAGCACTGGCGCCCTGAGCTTCCTAGCCACAGCACAGTGGGGACGTTCCTTCTCAGCACAGCCAGAGCCCAGCTCCCAAATCGGAAACGTCCAGCCACTGCTCCCACACCAAAGGGGCTAGCACTGAAAGCTCTTGCTGGCCATCACCTTCCCTAGGCAGCCCTTCCACAGCCCCACAAGCACTGGCCCTCTGAGCTTCCTAGCCACAGCACAGTGGGGACATTCCTTCTCGGCACAGCCAGAGCCCAGCTCCGAAATTCAAAACGTCCAGCCACTGCTCCCACACGAAAGGGGCTAGCACTGAAAGCTCTTGCTGGCCAGCACCTTCCCTAGGCAGCCCTTCCACAGCCCCACAAGCACTGGCGCCCTGAGCTTCCTAGCCACAGCACAGTGGGGACGTTCCTTCTCAGCACAGCCAGAGCCCACCTCAAAAATTCGAAACGTCCAGCCACTGCTCCCACACCAAAGGGGCTAGCACTGAAAGCTCTTGCTGGCCAGCACCTTCCCTAGGCAGCCCTTCCACAGCCCCACAAGCACTGGCCCTCTGAGCTTCCTAGCCACAGCACAGTGGGGACGTTCCTTCTCAGCACAGCCAGAGCCCAGCTCCCAAATTGGAAACGTCCAGCCACTGCTCCCACACCAAAGGGGCTAGCACTGAAAGCTCTTGCTGGCCAGCACCTGCCCTAGGCAGCCCTTCCACAGCCCCACAAGCACTGGCGCCCTGAGCTTCCTAGTCACAGCACAGTGGGGACGTTCCTTCTCAGCACAGCCAGAGCCCACCTCAAAAATTCGAAACGTCCAGCCACTGCTCCCACACCAAAGGGGCTAGCACTGAAAGCTCTTGCTGGCCATCACCTTCCCTAGGCAGCCCTTCCACAGCCCCACAAGCACTGGCCCTCTGAGCTTCCTAGCCACAGCACAGTGGGGACGTTCCTTCTCAGCACAGCCAGAGCCCAGCTCCGAAATTCGAAACGTCCAGCCACTGCTCCCACAGCAAAGGGGCTAGCACTGAAAGCTCTTGCTGGCCAGCACCTTCCCTAGGCAGCCCTTCCACAGCCCCACAAGCACTGGCGCCCTGAGCTTCCTAGCCACAGCACAGTGGGGACGTTCCTTCTCAGCACAGCCAGAGCCCACCTCAAAAATTCGAAACGTCCAGCCACTGCTCCCACACGAAAGGGGCTAGCACTGAAAGCTCTTGCTGGCCATCACCTGCCCTAGGCAGCCCTTCCACAGCCCCACAAGCACTGGCGCTCTGAGCTTCCTAGCCACAGCACAGTGGGGACGTTCCTTCTCGGCACAGCCAGAGCCTAGCTCCCAAATAGGAAACGTCCAGCCACTGCTCCCACACCAAAGGGGCTAGCACTGAAAGCTCTTGCTGGCCCTCACCTTCCCTAGGCAGCCCTTCCACAGCCCCACAAGCACTGGCGCCCTGAGCTTCCTAGCCACAGCACAGTGGGGACATTCCTTCTCGGCACAGCCAGAGCCCAGCTCCGAAATTCGAAACGTCCAGCCACTGCTCCCACACCAAAGGGGCTAGCACTGAAAGCTCTTGCTGGCCCTCACCTTCCCTAGGCAGCCCTTCCACAGCCCCACAAGCACTGGCGCCCTGAGCTTCCTAGCCACAGCACAGTGGGGACGTTCCTTCTCAGCACATCCAGAGCCCAGCTCCCAAATCGGAAACGTCCAGCCACTGCTCCCACACCAAAGGGGCTAGCACTGAAAGCTCTTGCTGGCCAGCACCTGCCCTAGGCAGCCCTTCCACAGCCCCACAAGCACTGGCCCTCTGAGCTTCCTAGCCACAGCACAGTGGGGACGTTCCTTCTCAGCACAGCCAGAGCCCACCTCAAAAATTCGAAACGTCCAGCCACTGCTCCCACACCAAAGGGGCTAGCACTGAAAGCTCTTGCTGGCCATCACCTGCCCTAGGCAGCCCTTCCACAGCCCCACAAGCACTGGCCCTCTGAGCTTCCTAGCCACAGCACAGTGGGGACATTCCTTCTCGGCACAGCCAGAGCCCAGCTCCGAAATTCAAAACGTCCAGCCACTGCTCCCACACGAAAGGGGCTAGCACTGAAAGCTCTTGCTGGCCATCACCTTCCCTAGGCAGCCCTTCCACAGCCCCACAAGCACTGGCCCTCTGAGCTTCCTAGCCACAGCACAGTGGGGACGTTCCTTCTCAGCACAGCCAGAGCCCAGCTCCCAAATTGGAAACGTCCAGCCACTGCTCCCACACCAAAGGGGCTAGCACTGAAAGCTCTTGCTGGCCAGCACCTTCCCTAGGCAGCCCTTCCACAGCCCCACAAGCACTGGCGCCCTGAGCTTCCTAGCCACAGCACAGTGGGGACGTTCCTTCTCAGCACAGCCAGAGCCCACCTCAAAAATTCGAAACGTCCAGCCACTGCTCCCACACCAAAGGGGCTAGCACTGAAAGCTCTTGCTGGCCATCACCTTCCCTAGGCAGCCCTTCCACAGCCCCACAAGCACTGGCCCTCTGAGCTTCCTAGCCACAGCACAGTGGGGACATTCCTTCTCGGCACAGCCAGAGCCCAGCTCCCAAAACGGAAACGTCCAGCCACTGCTCCCACACCAAAGGGGCTAGCACTGAAAGCTCTTGCTGGCCATCACCTTCCCTAGGCAGCCCTTCCACAGCCCCACAAGCACTGGCCCTCTGAGCTTCCTAGCCACAGCACAGTGGGGACGTTCCTTCTCAGCACAGCCAGAGCCCAGCTCCCAAATTGGAAACGTCCAGCCACTGCTCCCACACCAAAGGGGCTAGCACTGAAAGCTCTTGCTGGCCAGCACCTTCCCTAGGCAGCCCTTCCACAGCCCCACAAGCACTGGCGCCCTGAGCTTCCTAGCCACAGCACAGTGGGGACGTTCCTTCTCAGCACAGCCAGAGCCCAGCTCCGAAATTCGAAACGTCCAGCCACTGCTCCCACACCAAAGGGGCTAGCACTGAAAGCTCTTGCTGGCCATCACCTTCCCTAGGCAGCCCTTCCACAGCCCCACAAGCACTGGCGCCCTGAGCTTCCTAGCCACAGCACAGTGGGGACGTTCCTTCTCAGCACAGCCAGAGCCCACCTCAAAAATTCGAAACGTCCAGCCACTGCTCCCACACGAAAGGGGCTAGCACTGAAAGCTCTTGCTGGCCATCACCTTCCCTAGGCAGCCCTTTCACAGCCCCACAAGCACTGGCGCTCTGAGCTTCCTAGCCACAGCACAGTGGGGACGTTCCTTCTCAGCACAGCCAGAGCCTAGCTCCCAAATAGGAAACGTCCAGCCACTGCTCCCACACCAAAGGGGCTAGCACTGAAAGCTCTTGCTGGCCATCACCTTCCCTAGGCAGCCCTTCCACAGCCCCACAAGCACTGGCCCTCTGAGCTTCCTAGCCACAGCACAGTGGGGACATTCCTTCTCGGCACAGCCAGAGCCCAGCTCCGAAATTCAAAACGTCCAGCCACTGCTCCCACACCAAAGGGGCTAGCACTGAAAGCTCTTGCTGGCCCTCACCTTCCCTAGGCAGCCCTTCCACAGCCCCACAACTACTGGCGCACTGAGCTTCCTAGCCACAGCACAGTGGGGACGTTCCTTCTCAGCACAGCCAGAGCCCAGCTCCCAAATCGGAAACGTCCAGCCACTGCTCCCACACGAAAGGGGCTAGCACTGAAAGCTCTTGATGGCCAGCACCTGCCCTAGGCAGCCCTTCCACAGCCCCACAAGCACTGGCGCTCTGAGCTTCCTAGCCACAGCACAGTGGGGACGTTCCTTCTCGGCACAGCCAGAGCCTAGCTCCCAAATAGGAAACGTCCAGCCACTGCTCCCACACCAAAGGGGCTAGCACTGAAAGCTCTTGCTGGCCCTCACCTTCCCTAGGCAGCCCTTCCACAGCCCCACAAGCACTGGCGCCCTGAGCTTCCTAGCCACAGCACAGTGGGGACATTCCTTCTCGGCACAGCCAGAGCCCAGCTCCGAAATTCGAAACGTCCAGCCACTGCTCCCACACCAAAGGGGCTAGCACTGAAAGCTCTTGCTGGCCCTCACCTTCCCTAGGCAGCCCTTCCACAGCCCCACAAGCACTGGCGCCCTGAGCTTCCTAGCCACAGCACAGTGGGGACGTTCCTTCTCAGCACATCCAGAGCCCAGCTCCCAAATCGGAAACGTCCAGCCACTGCTCCCACACGAAAGGGGCTAGCACTGAAAGCTCTTGCTGGCCAGCACCTGCCCTAGGCAGCCCTTCCACAGCCCCACAAGCACTGGCCCTCTGAGCTTCCTAGCCACAGCACAGTGGGGACGTTCCTTCTCAGCACAGCCAGAGCCCACCTCAAAAATTCGAAACGTCCAGCCACTGCTCCCACACCAAAGGGGCTAGCACTGAAAGCTCTTGCTGGCCATCACCTGCCCTAGGCAGCCCTTCCACAGCCCCACAAGCACTGGCCCTCTGAGCTTCCTAGCCACAGCACAGTGGGGACATTCCTTCTCGGCACAGCCAGAGCCCAGCTCCGAAATTCAAAACGTCCAGCCACTGCTCCCACACGAAAGGGGCTAGCACTGAAAGCTCTTGCTGGCCATCACCTTCCCTAGGCAGCCCTTCCACAGCCCCACAAGCACTGGCCCTCTGAGCTTCCTAGCCACAGCACAGTGGGGACGTTCCTTCTCAGCACAGCCAGAGCCCAGCTCCCAAATTGGAAACGTCCAGCCACTGCTCCCACACCAAAGGGGCTAGCACTGAAAGCTCTTGCTGGCCAGCACCTTCCCTAGGCAGCCCTTCCACAGCCCCACAAGCACTGGCGCCCTGAGCTTCCTAGCCACAGCACAGTGGGGACGTTCCTTCTCAGCACAGCCAGAGCCCACCTCAAAAATTCGAAACGTCCAGCCACTGCTCCCACACCAAAGGGGCTAGCACTGAAAGCTCTTGCTGGCCATCACCTTCCCTAGGCAGCCCTTCCACAGCCCCACAAGCACTGGCCCTCTGAGCTTCCTAGCCACAGCACAGTGGGGACATTCCTTCTCGGCACAGCCAGAGCCCAGCTCCCAAATCGGAAACGTCCAGCCACTGCTCCCACACCAAAGGGGCTAGCACTGAAAGCTCTTGCTGGCCATCACCTTCCCTAGGCAGCCCTTCCACAGCCCCACAAGCACTGGCCCTCTGAGCTTCCTAGCCACAGCACAGTGGGGACGTTCCTTCTCAGCACAGCCAGAGCCCAGCTCCCAAATTGGAAACGTCCAGCCACTGCTCCCACACCAAAGGGGCTAGCACTGAAAGCTCTTGCTGGCCAGCACCTTCCCTAGGCAGCCCTTCCACAGCCCCACAAGCACTGGCGCCCTGAGCTTCCTAGCCACAGCACAGTGGGGACGTTCCTTCTCAGCACAGCCAGAGCCCAGCTCCGAAATTCGAAACGTCCAGCCACTGCTCCCACACCAAAGGGGCTAGCACTGAAAGCTCTTGCTGGCCATCACCTTCCCTAGGCAGCCCTTCCACAGCCCCACAAGCACTGGCGCCCTGAGCTTCCTAGCCACAGCACAGTGGGGACGTTCCTTCTCAGCACAGCCAGAGCCCACCTCAAAAATTCGAAACGTCCAGCCACTGCTCCCACACGAAAGGGGCTAGCACTGAAAGCTCTTGCTGGCCATCACCTTCCCTAGGCAGCCCTTTCACAGCCCCACAAGCACTGGCGCTCTGAGCTTCCTAGCCACAGCACAGTGGGGACGTTCCTTCTCAGCACAGCCAGAGCCTAGCTCCCAAATAGGAAACGTCCAGCCACTGCTCCCACACCAAAGGGGCTAGCACTGAAAGCTCTTGCTGGCCATCACCTTCCCTAGGCAGCCCTTCCACAGCCCCACAAGCACTGGCCCTCTGAGCTTCCTAGCCACAGCACAGTGGGGACATTCCTTCTCGGCACAGCCAGAGCCCAGCTCCGAAATTCAAAACGTCCAGCCACTGCTCCCACACCAAAGGGGCTAGCACTGAAAGCTCTTGCTGGCCCTCACCTTCCCTAGGCAGCCCTTCCACAGCCCCACAACTACTGGCGCACTGAGCTTCCTAGCCACAGCACAGTGGGGACGTTCCTTCTCAGCACAGCCAGAGCCCAGCTCCCAAATCGGAAACGTCCAGCCACTGCTCCCACACGAAAGGGGCTAGCACTGAAAGCTCTTGATGGCCAGCACCTGCCCTAGGCAGCCCTTCCACAGCCCCACAAGCACTGGCCCTCTGAGCTTCCTAGCCACAGCACAGTGGGGACGTTCCTTCTCGGCACAGCCAGAGCCCAGCTCCCAAATCGCAAACGTCCAGCCACTGCTCCCACACCAAAGGGGCTAGCACTGAAAGCTCTTGCTGGCCATCACCTTCCCTAGGCAGCCCTTCCACAGCCCCACAAGCACTGGCCCTCTGAGCTTCCTAGCCACAGCACAGTGGGGACGTTCCTTCTCAGCACAGCCAGAGCCCACCTCAAAAATTCGAAACGTCCAGCCACTGCTCCCACACCAAAGGGGCTAGCACTGAAAGCTCTTGCTGGCCAGCACCTTCCCTAGGCAGCCCTTCCACAGCCCCACAAGCACTGGCCCTCTGAGCTTCCTAGCCACAGCACAGTGGGGACGTTCCTTCTCAGCACAGCCAGAGCCCAGCTCCCAAATCGGAAACGTCCAGCCACTGCTCCCACACCAAAGGGGCTAGCACTGAAAGCTCTTGCTGGCCAGCACCTTCCCTAGGCAGCCCTTCCACAGCCCCACAAGCACTGGCCCTCTGAGCTTCCTAGCCACAGCACAGTGGGGACGTTCCTTCTCAGCACAGCCAGAGCCCAGCTCCCAAATTGGAAACGTCCAGCCACTGCTCCCACACCAAAGGGGCTAGCACTGAAAGCTCTTGCTGGCCAGCACCTTCCCTAGGCAGCCCTTCCACAGCCCCACAAGCACTGGCGCCCTGAGCTTCCTAGCCACAGCACAGTGGGGACGTTCCTTCTCAGCACAGCCAGAGCCCACCTCAAAAATTCGAAACGTCCAGCCACTGCTCCCACACCAAAGGGGCTAGCACTGAAAGCTCTTGCTGGCCATCACCTTCCCTAGGCAGCCCTTCCACAGCCCCACAAGCACTGGCGCCCTGAGCTTCCTAGCCACAGCACAGTGGGGACGTTCCTTCTCAGCACAGCCAGAGCCCACCTCAAAAATTCGAAACGTCCAGCCACTGCTCCCACACCAAAGGGGCTAGCACTGAAAGCTCTTGCTGGCCATCACCTTCCCTAGGCAGCCCTTTCACAGCCCCACAAGCACTGGCGCTCTGAGCTTCCTAGCCACAGCACAGTGGGGACGTTCCTTCTCAGCACAGCCAGAGCCTAGCTCCCAAATAGGAAACGTCCAGCCACTGCTCCCACACCAAAGGGGCTAGCACTGAAAGCTCTTGCTGGCCATCACCTTCCCTAGGCAGCCCTTCCACAGCCCCACAAGCACTGGCCCTCTGAGCTTCCTAGCCACAGCACAGTGGGGACATTCCTTCTCGGCACAGCCAGAGCCCAGCTCCGAAATTCAAAACGTCCAGCCACTGCTCCCACACCAAAGGGGCTAGCACTGAAAGCTCTTGCTGGCCCTCACCTTCCCTAGGCAGCCCTTCCACAGCCCCACAACTACTGGCGCACTGAGCTTCCTAGCCACAGCACAGTGGGGACGTTCCTTCTCAGCACAGCCAGAGCCCAGCTCCCAAATCGGAAACGTCCAGCCACTGCTCCCACACGAAAGGGGCTAGCACTGAAAGCTCTTGCTGGCCATCACCTGCCCTAGGCAGCCCTTCCACAGCCCCACAAGCACTGGCCCTCTGAGCTTCCTAGCCACAGCACAGTGGGGACGTTCCTTCTCGACACAGCCAGAGCCCAGCTCCCAAATCGCAAACGTCCAGCCACTGCTCCCACACCAAAGGGGCTAGCACTGAAAGCTCTTGCTGGCCATCACCTTCCCTAGGCAGCCCTTCCACAGCCCCACAAGCACTGGCCCTCTGAGCTTCCTAGCCACAGCACAGTGGGGACGTTCCTTCTCAGCACAGCCAGAGCCCACCTCAAAAATTCGAAACGTCCAGCCACTGCTCCCACACCAAAGGGGCTAGCACTGAAAGCTCTTGCTGGCCATCACCTTCCCTAGGCAGCCCTTCCACAGCCCCACAAGCACTGGCCCTCTGAGCTTCCTAGCCACAGCACAGTGGGGACGTTCCTTCTCAGCACAGCCAGAGCCCACCTCAAAAATTCGAAACGTCCAGCCACTGCTCCCACACCAAAGGGGCTAGCACTGAAAGCTCTTGCTGGCCAGCACCTTCCCTAGGCAGCCCTTTCACAGCCCCACAAGCACTGGCGCTCTGAGCTTCCTAGCCACAGCACAGTGGGGACGTTCCTTCTCAGCACAGCCAGAGCCTAGCTCCCAAATAGGAAACGTCCAGCCACTGCTCCCACACCAAAGGGGCTAGCACTGAAAGCTCTTGCTGGCCATCACCTTCCCTAGGCAGCCCTTCCACAGCCCCACAAGCACTGGCCCTCTGAGCTTCCTAGCCACAGCACAGTGGGGACATTCCTTCTCGGCACAGCCAGAGCCCAGCTCCGAAATTCAAAACGTCCAGCCACTGCTCCCACACCAAAGGGGCTAGCACTGAAAGCTCTTGCTGGCCCTCACCTTCCCTAGGCAGCCCTTCCACAGCCCCACAACTACTGGCGCACTGAGCTTCCTAGCCACAGCACAGTGGGGACGTTCCTTCTCAGCACAGCCAGAGCCCAGCTCCCAAATCGGAAACGTCCAGCCACTGCTCCCACACGAAAGGGGCTAGCACTGAAAGCTCTTGATGGCCAGCACCTGCCCTAGGCAGCCCTTCCACAGCCCCACAAGCACTGGCCCTCTGAGCTTCCTAGCCACAGCACAGTGGGGACGTTCCTTCTCGGCACAGCCAGAGCCCAGCTCCCAAATCGCAAACGTCCAGCCACTGCTCCCACACCAAAGGGGCTAGCACTGAAAGCTCTTGCTGGCCATCACCTTCCCTAGGCAGCCCTTCCACAGCCCCACAAGCACTGGCCCTCTGAGCTTCCTAGCCACAGCACAGTGGGGACGTTCCTTCTCAGCACAGCCAGAGCCCACCTCAAAAATTCGAAACGTCCAGCCACTGCTCCCACACGAAAGGGGCTAGCACTGAAAGCTCTTGCTGGCCATCACCTTCCCTAGGCAGCCCTTCCACAGCCCCACAAGCACTGGCCCTCTGAGCTTCCTAGCCACAGCACAGTGGGGACATTCCTTCTCGGCACAGCCAGAGCCCAGCTCCCAAATCGGAAACGTCCAGCCACTGCTCCCACACCAAAGGGGCTAGCACTGAAAGCTCTTGCTGGCCATCACCTTCCCTAGGCAGCCCTTCCACAGCCCCACAAGCACTGGCCCTCTGAGCTTCCTAGCCACAGCACAGTGGGGACATTCCTTCTCGGCACAGCCAGAGCCCAGCTCCGAAATTCAAAACGTCCAGCCACTGCTCCCACACGAAAGGGGCTAGCACTGAAAGCTCTTGCTGGCCAGCACCTTCCCTAGGCAGCCCTTCCACAGCCCCACAAGCACTGGCGCCCTGAGCTTCCTAGCCACAGCACAGTGGGGACGTTCCTTCTCAGCACAGCCAGAGCCCACCTCAAAAATTCGAAACGTCCAGCCACTGCTCCCACACCAAAGGGGCTAGCACTGAAAGCTCTTGCTGGCCATCACCTTCCCTAGGCAGCCCTTCCACAGCCCCACAAGCACTGGCCCTCTGAGCTTCCTAGCCACAGCACAGTGGGGACGTTCCTTCTCAGCACAGCCAGAGCCCAGCTCCCAAATTGGAAACGTCCAGCCACTGCTCCCACACCAAAGGGGCTAGCACTGAAAGCTCTTGCTGGCCAGCACCTGCCCTAGGCAGCCCTTCCACAGCCCCACAAGCACTGGCGCCCTGAGCTTCCTAGCCACAGCACAGTGGGGACGTTCCTTCTCAGCACAGCCAGAGCCCACCTCAAAAATTCGAAACGTCCAGCCACTGCTCCCACACCAAAGGGGCTAGCACTGAAAGCTCTTGCTGGCCATCACCTTCCCTAGGCAGCCCTTCCACAGCCCCACAAGCACTGGCCCTCTGAGCTTCCTAGCCACAGCACAGTGGGGACGTTCCTTCTCAGCACAGCCAGAGCCCAGCTCCCAAATAGGAAACGTCCAGCCACTGCTCCCACACCAAAGGGGCTAGCACTGAAAGCTCTTGCTGGCCAGCACCTTCCCTAGGCAGCCCTTCCACAGCCCCACAAGCACTGGCGCTCTGAGCTTCCTAGCCACAGCACAGTGGGGACGTTCCTTCTCAGCACAGCCAGAGCCTAGCTCCCAAATAGGAAACGTCCAGCCACTGCTCCCACACCAAAGGGGCTAGCACTGAAAGCTCTTGCTGGCCATCACCTTCCCTAGGCAGCCCTTCCACAGCCCCACAAGCACTGGCCCTCTGAGCTTCCTAGCCACAGCACAGTGGGGACATTCCTTCTCGGCACAGCCAGAGCCCAGCTCCGAAATTCAAAACGTCCAGCCACTGCTCCCACACCAAAGGGGCTAGCACTGAAAGCTCTTGCTGGCCCTCACCTTCCCTAGGCAGCCCTTCCACAGCCCCACAACTACTGGCGCACTGAGCTTCCTAGCCACAGCACAGTGGGGACGTTCCTTCTCAGCACAGCCAGAGCCCAGCTCCCAAATCGGAAACGTCCAGCCACTGCTCCCACACGAAAGGGGCTAGCACTGAAAGCTCTTGCTGGCCATCACCTGCCCTAGGCAGCCCTTCCACAGCCCCACAAGCACTGGCCCTCTGAGCTTCCTAGCCACAGCACAGTGGGGACGTTCCTTCTCGACACAGCCAGAGCCCAGCTCCCAAATCGCAAACGTCCAGCCACTGCTCCCACACCAAAGGGGCTAGCACTGAAAGCTCTTGCTGGCCATCACCTTCCCTAGGCAGCCCTTCCACAGCCCCACAAGCACTGGCCCTCTGAGCTTCCTAGCCACAGCACAGTGGGGACGTTCCTTCTCAGCACAGCCAGAGCCCACCTCAAAAATTCGAAACGTCCAGCCACTGCTCCCACACCAAAGGGGCTAGCACTGAAAGCTCTTGCTGGCCATCACCTTCCCTAGGCAGCCCTTCCACAGCCCCACAAGCACTGGCCCTCTGAGCTTCCTAGCCACAGCACAGTGGGGACGTTCCTTCTCAGCACAGCCAGAGCCCACCTCAAAAATTCGAAACGTCCAGCCACTGCTCCCACACCAAAGGGGCTAGCACTGAAAGCTCTTGCTGGCCATCACCTTCCCTAGGCAGCCCTTTCACAGCCCCACAAGCACTGGCGCTCTGAGCTTCCTAGCCACAGCACAGTGGGGACGTTCCTTCTCAGCACAGCCAGAGCCTAGCTCCCAAATAGGAAACGTCCAGCCACTGCTCCCACACCAAAGGGGCTAGCACTGAAAGCTCTTGCTGGCCATCACCTTCCCTAGGCAGCCCTTCCACAGCCCCACAAGCACTGGCCCTCTGAGCTTCCTAGCCACAGCACAGTGGGGACATTCCTTCTCGGCACAGCCAGAGCCCAGCTCCGAAATTCAAAACGTCCAGCCACTGCTCCCACACCAAAGGGGCTAGCACTGAAAGCTCTTGCTGGCCCTCACCTTCCCTAGGCAGCCCTTCCACAGCCCCACAACTACTGGCGCACTGAGCTTCCTAGCCACAGCACAGTGGGGACGTTCCTTCTCAGCACAGCCAGAGCCCAGCTCCCAAATCGGAAACGTCCAGCCACTGCTCCCACACGAAAGGGGCTAGCACTGAAAGCTCTTGATGGCCAGCACCTGCCCTAGGCAGCCCTTCCACAGCCCCACAAGCACTGGCCCTCTGAGCTTCCTAGCCACAGCACAGTGGGGACGTTCCTTCTCGGCACAGCCAGAGCCCAGCTCCCAAATCGCAAACGTCCAGCCACTGCTCCCACACCAAAGGGGCTAGCACTGAAAGCTCTTGCTGGCCATCACCTTCCCTAGGCAGCCCTTCCACAGCCCCACAAGCACTGGCCCTCTGAGCTTCCTAGCCACAGCACAGTGGGGACGTTCCTTCTCAGCACAGCCAGAGCCCACCTCAAAAATTCGAAACGTCCAGCCACTGCTCCCACACGAAAGGGGCTAGCACTGAAAGCTCTTGCTGGCCATCACCTTCCCTAGGCAGCCCTTCCACAGCCCCACAAGCACTGGCCCTCTGAGCTTCCTAGCCACAGCACAGTGGGGACATTCCTTCTCGGCACAGCCAGAGCCCAGCTCCCAAATCGGAAACGTCCAGCCACTGCTCCCACACCAAAGGGGCTAGCACTGAAAGCTCTTGCTGGCCATCACCTTCCCTAGGCAGCCCTTCCACAGCCCCACAAGCACTGGCGCTCTGAGCTTCCTAGCCACAGCACAGTGGGGACATTCCTTCTCGGCACAGCCAGAGCCCAGCTCCGAAATTCAAAACGTCCAGCCACTGCTCCCACACGAAAGGGGCTAGCACTGAAAGCTCTTGCTGGCCAGCACCTTCCCTAGGCAGCCCTTCCACAGCCCCACAAGCACTGGCGCCCTGAGCTTCCTAGCCACAGCACAGTGGGGACGTTCCTTCTCAGCACAGCCAGAGCCCACCTCAAAAATTCGAAACGTCCAGCCACTGCTCCCACACCAAAGGGGCTAGCACTGAAAGCTCTTGCTGGCCATCACCTTCCCTAGGCAGCCCTTCCACAGCCCCACAAGCACTGGCCCTCTGAGCTTCCTAGCCACAGCACAGTGGGGACGTTCCTTCTCAGCACAGCCAGAGCCCAGCTCCCAAATTGGAAACGTCCAGCCACTGCTCCCACACCAAAGGGGCTAGCACTGAAAGCTCTTGCTGGCCAGCACCTGCCCTAGGCAGCCCTTCCACAGCCCCACAAGCACTGGCGCCCTGAGCTTCCTAGCCACAGCACAGTGGGGACGTTCCTTCTCAGCACAGCCAGAGCCCACCTCAAAAATTCGAAACGTCCAGCCACTGCTCCCACACCAAAGGGGCTAGCACTGAAAGCTCTTGCTGGCCATCACCTTCCCTAGGCAGCCCTTCCACAGCCCCACAAGCACTGGCGCCCTGAGCTTCCTAGCCACAGCACAGTGGGGACGTTCCTTCTCAGCACAGCCAGAGCCCACCTCAAAAATTCGAAACGTCCAGCCACTGCTCCCACACCAAAGGGGCTAGCACTGAAAGCTCTTGCTGGCCATCACCTTCCCTAGGCAGCCCTTTCACAGCCCCACAAGCACTGGCGCTCTGAGCTTCCTAGCCACAGCACAGTGGGGACGTTCCTTCTCAGCACAGCCAGAGCCTAGCTCCCAAATAGGAAACGTCCAGCCACTGCTCCCACACCAAAGGGGCTAGCACTGAAAGCTCTTGCTGGCCATCACCTTCCCTAGGCAGCCCTTCCACAGCCCCACAAGCACTGGCCCTCTGAGCTTCCTAGCCACAGCACAGTGGGGACATTCCTTCTCGGCACAGCCAGAGCCCAGCTCCGAAATTCAAAACGTCCAGCCACTGCTCCCACACCAAAGGGGCTAGCACTGAAAGCTCTTGCTGGCCCTCACCTTCCCTAGGCAGCCCTTCCACAGCCCCACAACTACTGGCGCACTGAGCTTCCTAGCCACAGCACAGTGGGGACGTTCCTTCTCAGCACAGCCAGAGCCCAGCTCCCAAATCGGAAACGTCCAGCCACTGCTCCCACACGAAAGGGGCTAGCACTGAAAGCTCTTGATGGCCAGCACCTGCCCTAGGCAGCCCTTCCACAGCCCCACAAGCACTGGCCCTCTGAGCTTCCTAGCCACAGCACAGTGGGGACGTTCCTTCTCGGCACAGCCAGAGCCCAGCTCCCAAATCGCAAACGTCCAGCCACTGCTCCCACACCAAAGGGGCTAGCACTGAAAGCTCTTGCTGGCCATCACCTTCCCTAGGCAGCCCTTCCACAGCCCCACAAGCACTGGCCCTCTGAGCTTCCTAGCCACAGCACAGTGGGGACGTTCCTTCTCAGCACAGCCAGAGCCCACCTCAAAAATTCGAAACGTCCAGCCACTGCTCCCACACGAAAGGGGCTAGCACTGAAAGCTCTTGCTGGCCATCACCTTCCCTAGGCAGCCCTTCCACAGCCCCACAAGCACTGGCCCTCTGAGCTTCCTAGCCACAGCACAGTGGGGACATTCCTTCTCGGCACAGCCAGAGCCCAGCTCCCAAATCGGAAACGTCCAGCCACTGCTCCCACACCAAAGGGGCTAGCACTGAAAGCTCTTGCTGGCCATCACCTTCCCTAGGCAGCCCTTCCACAGCCCCACAAGCACTGGCCCTCTGAGCTTCCTAGCCACAGCACAGTGGGGACATTCCTTCTCGGCACAGCCAGAGCCCAGCTCCGAAATTCAAAACGTCCAGCCACTGCTCCCACACGAAAGGGGCTAGCACTGAAAGCTCTTGCTGGCCAGCACCTTCCCTAGGCAGCCCTTCCACAGCCCCACAAGCACTGGCGCCCTGAGCTTCCTAGCCACAGCACAGTGGGGACGTTCCTTCTCAGCACAGCCAGAGCCCACCTCAAAAATTCGAAACGTCCAGCCACTGCTCCCACACCAAAGGGGCTAGCACTGAAAGCTCTTGCTGGCCATCACCTTCCCTAGGCAGCCCTTCCACAGCCCCACAAGCACTGGCCCTCTGAGCTTCCTAGCCACAGCACAGTGGGGACGTTCCTTCTCAGCACAGCCAGAGCCCAGCTCCCAAATTGGAAACGTCCAGCCACTGCTCCCACACCAAAGGGGCTAGCACTGAAAGCTCTTGCTGGCCAGCACCTGCCCTAGGCAGCCCTTCCACAGCCCCACAAGCACTGGCGCCCTGAGCTTCCTAGCCACAGCACAGTGGGGACGTTCCTTCTCAGCACAGCCAGAGCCCACCTCAAAAATTCGAAACGTCCAGCCACTGCTCCCACACCAAAGGGGCTAGCACTGAAAGCTCTTGCTGGCCATCACCTTCCCTAGGCAGCCCTTCCACAGCCCCACAAGCACTGGCCCTCTGAGCTTCCTAGCCACAGCACAGTGGGGACGTTCCTTCTCAGCACAGCCAGAGCCCAGCTCCCAAATAGGAAACGTCCAGCCACTGCTCCCACACCAAAGGGGCTAGCACTGAAAGCTCTTGCTGGCCAGCACCTTCCCTAGGCAGCCCTTCCACAGCCCCACAAGCACTGGCGCTCTGAGCTTCCTAGCCACAGCACAGTGGGGACGTTCCTTCTCAGCACAGCCAGAGCCTAGCTCCCAAATAGGAAACGTCCAGCCACTGCTCCCACACCAAAGGGGCTAGCACTGAAAGCTCTTGCTGGCCATCACCTTCCCTAGGCAGCCCTTCCACAGCCCCACAAGCACTGGCCCTCTGAGCTTCCTAGCCACAGCACAGTGGGGACATTCCTTCTCGGCACAGCCAGAGCCCAGCTCCGAAATTCAAAACGTCCAGCCACTGCTCCCACACCAAAGGGGCTAGCACTGAAAGCTCTTGCTGGCCCTCACCTTCCCTAGGCAGCCCTTCCACAGCCCCACAACTACTGGCGCACTGAGCTTCCTAGCCACAGCACAGTGGGGAC
Organism: Aptenodytes patagonicus; assembly: GCF_965638725.1. Taxonomy (NCBI): domain Eukaryota; kingdom Metazoa; phylum Chordata; class Aves; order Sphenisciformes; family Spheniscidae; genus Aptenodytes; species Aptenodytes patagonicus. The sequence goes on from NW_027472006.1 coordinate 186,850, forward strand.
GTTCCTTCTCAGCACAGCCAGAGCCCAGCTCCCAAATCGGAAACGTCCAGCCACTGCTCCCACACGAAAGGGGCTAGCACTGAAAGCTCTTGCTGGCCATCACCTGCCCTAGGCAGCCCTTCCACAGCCCCACAAGCACTGGCCCTCTGAGCTTCCTAGCCACAGCACAGTGGGGACGTTCCTTCTCGACACAGCCAGAGCCCAGCTCCCAAATCGCAAACGTCCAGCCACTGCTCCCACACCAAAGGGGCTAGCACTGAAAGCTCTTGCTGGCCATCACCTTCCCTAGGCAGCCCTTCCACAGCCCCACAAGCACTGGCCCTCTGAGCTTCCTAGCCACAGCACAGTGGGGACGTTCCTTCTCAGCACAGCCAGAGCCCACCTCAAAAATTCGAAACGTCCAGCCACTGCTCCCACACCAAAGGGGCTAGCACTGAAAGCTCTTGCTGGCCATCACCTTCCCTAGGCAGCCCTTCCACAGCCCCACAAGCACTGGCCCTCTGAGCTTCCTAGCCACAGCACAGTGGGGACGTTCCTTCTCAGCACAGCCAGAGCCCACCTCAAAAATTCGAAACGTCCAGCCACTGCTCCCACACCAAAGGGGCTAGCACTGAAAGCTCTTGCTGGCCATCACCTTCCCTAGGCAGCCCTTTCACAGCCCCACAAGCACTGGCGCTCTGAGCTTCCTAGCCACAGCACAGTGGGGACGTTCCTTCTCAGCACAGCCAGAGCCTAGCTCCCAAATAGGAAACGTCCAGCCACTGCTCCCACACCAAAGGGGCTAGCACTGAAAGCTCTTGCTGGCCATCACCTTCCCTAGGCAGCCCTTCCACAGCCCCACAAGCACTGGCCCTCTGAGCTTCCTAGCCACAGCACAGTGGGGACATTCCTTCTCGGCACAGCCAGAGCCCAGCTCCGAAATTCAAAACGTCCAGCCACTGCTCCCACACCAAAGGGGCTAGCACTGAAAGCTCTTGCTGGCCCTCACCTTCCCTAGGCAGCCCTTCCACAGCCCCACAACTACTGGCGCACTGAGCTTCCTAGCCACAGCACAGTGGGGACGTTCCTTCTCAGCACAGCCAGAGCCCAGCTCCCAAATCGGAAACGTCCAGCCACTGCTCCCACACGAAAGGGGCTAGCACTGAAAGCTCTTGATGGCCAGCACCTGCCCTAGGCAGCCCTTCCACAGCCCCACAAGCACTGGCCCTCTGAGCTTCCTAGCCACAGCACAGTGGGGACGTTCCTTCTCGGCACAGCCAGAGCCCAGCTCCCAAATCGCAAACGTCCAGCCACTGCTCCCACACCAAAGGGGCTAGCACTGAAAGCTCTTGCTGGCCATCACCTTCCCTAGGCAGCCCTTCCACAGCCCCACAAGCACTGGCCCTCTGAGCTTCCTAGCCACAGCACAGTGGGGACGTTCCTTCTCAGCACAGCCAGAGCCCACCTCAAAAATTCGAAACGTCCAGCCACTGCTCCCACACGAAAGGGGCTAGCACTGAAAGCTCTTGCTGGCCATCACCTTCCCTAGGCAGCCCTTCCACAGCCCCACAAGCACTGGCCCTCTGAGCTTCCTAGCCACAGCACAGTGGGGACATTCCTTCTCGGCACAGCCAGAGCCCAGCTCCCAAATCGGAAACGTCCAGCCACTGCTCCCACACCAAAGGGGCTAGCACTGAAAGCTCTTGCTGGCCATCACCTTCCCTAGGCAGCCCTTCCACAGCCCCACAAGCACTGGCGCTCTGAGCTTCCTAGCCACAGCACAGTGGGGACATTCCTTCTCGGCACAGCCAGAGCCCAGCTCCGAAATTCAAAACGTCCAGCCACTGCTCCCACACGAAAGGGGCTAGCACTGAAAGCTCTTGCTGGCCAGCACCTTCCCTAGGCAGCCCTTCCACAGCCCCACAAGCACTGGCGCCCTGAGCTTCCTAGCCACAGCACAGTGGGGACGTTCCTTCTCAGCACAGCCAGAGCCCACCTCAAAAATTCGAAACGTCCAGCCACTGCTCCCACACCAAAGGGGCTAGCACTGAAAGCTCTTGCTGGCCATCACCTTCCCTAGGCAGCCCTTCCACAGCCCCACAAGCACTGGCCCTCTGAGCTTCCTAGCCACAGCACAGTGGGGACGTTCCTTCTCAGCACAGCCAGAGCCCAGCTCCCAAATTGGAAACGTCCAGCCACTGCTCCCACACCAAAGGGGCTAGCACTGAAAGCTCTTGCTGGCCAGCACCTGCCCTAGGCAGCCCTTCCACAGCCCCACAAGCACTGGCGCCCTGAGCTTCCTAGCCACAGCACAGTGGGGACGTTCCTTCTCAGCACAGCCAGAGCCCACCTCAAAAATTCGAAACGTCCAGCCACTGCTCCCACACCAAAGGGGCTAGCACTGAAAGCTCTTGCTGGCCATCACCTTCCCTAGGCAGCCCTTCCACAGCCCCACAAGCACTGGCCCTCTGAGCTTCCTAGCCACAGCACAGTGGGGACGTTCCTTCTCAGCACAGCCAGAGCCCAGCTCCCAAATAGGAAACGTCCAGCCACTGCTCCCACACCAAAGGGGCTAGCACTGAAAGCTCTTGCTGGCCAGCACCTTCCCTAGGCAGCCCTTCCACAGCCCCACAAGCACTGGCGCCCTGAGCTTCCTAGCCACAGCACAGTGGGGACGTTCCTTCTCAGCACAGCCAGAGCCCACCTCAAAAATTCGAAACGTCCAGCCACTGCTCCCACACCAAAGGGGATAGCACTGAAAGCTCTTGCTGGCCATCACCTGCCCTAGGCAGCCCTTTCACAGCCCCACAAGCACTGGCCCTCTGAGCTTCCTAGCCACAGCACAGTGGGGACGTTCCTTCTCGGCACAGCCAGAGCCTAGCTCCCAAATCGGAAACGTCCAGCCACTGCTCCCACACCAAAGGGGCTAGCACTGAAAGCTCTTGCTGGCCCTCACCTTCCCTAGGCAGCCCTTCCACAGCCCCACAAGCACTGGCGCCCTGAGCTTCCTAGCCACAGCACAGTGGGGACATTCCTTCTCGGCACAGCCAGAGCCCACCTCAGAAATTCAAAACGTCCAGCCACTGCTCCCACACCAAAGGGGCTAGCACTGAAAGCTCTTGCTGGCCATCACCTTCCCTAGGCAGCCCTTCCACAGCCCCACAAGCACTGGCGCCCTGAGCTTCCTAGCCACAGCACAGTGGGGACGTTCCTTCTCAGCACATCCAGAGCCCAGCTCCCAAATCGGAAACGTCCAGCCACTGCTCCCACACGAAAGGGGCTAGCACTGAAAGCTCTTGCTGGCCAGCACCTGCCCTAGGCAGCCCTTCCACAGCCCCACAAGCCCTGGCCCTCTGAGCTTCCTAGCCACAGCACAGTGGGGACGTTCCTTCTCAGCACAGCCAGAGCCCACCTCAAAAATTCGAAACGTCCAGCCACTGCTCCCACACCAAAGGGGCTAGCACTGAAAGCTCTTGATGGCCAGCACCTGCCCTAGGCAGCCCTTCCACAGCCCCACAAGCACTGGCCCTCTGAGCTTCCTAGCCACAGCACAGTGGGGACGTTCCTTCTCAGCACAGCCAGAGCCCAGCTCCCAAATCGGAAACGTCCAGCCACTGCTCCCACACCAAAGGGGCTAGCACTGAAAGCTCTTGCTGGCCATCACCTTCCCTAGGCAGCCCTTCCACAGCCCCACAAGCACTGGCCCTCTGAGCTTCCTAGCCACAGCACAGTGGGGACGTTCCTTCTCAGCACAGCCAGAGCCCACCTCAAAAATTCGAAACGTCCAGCCACTGCTCCCACACGAAAGGGGCTAGCACTGAAAGCTCTTGCTGGCCATCACCTTCCCTAGGCAGCCCTTCCACAGCCCCACAAGCACTGGCCCTCTGAGCTTCCTAGCCACAGCACAGTGGGGACATTCCTTCTCGGCACAGCCAGAGCCTAACTCCCAAATAGGAAACGTCCAGCCACTGCTCCCACACCAAAGGGGCTAGCACTGAAAGCTCTTGCTGGCCCTCACCTTCCCTAGGCAGCCCTTCCACAGCCCCACAAGCACTGGCGCCCTGAGCTTCCTAGCCACAGCACAGTGGGGACGTTCCTTCTCAGCACAGCCAGAGCCCAGCTCCCAAATCGGAAACGTCCAGCCACTGCTCCCACACCAAAGGGGCTAGCACTGAAAGCTCTTGCTGGCCATCACCTTCCCTAGGCAGCCCTTCCACAGCCCCACAAGCACTGGCCCTCTGAGCTTCCTAGCCACAGCACAGTGGGGACATTCCTTCTCGGCACAGCCAGAGCCCAGCTCCGAAATTCACAACGTCCAGCCACTGCTCCCACACGAAAGGGGCTAGCACTGAAAGCTCTTGCTGGCCAGCACCTTCCCTAGGCAGCCCTTCCACAGCCCCACAAGCACTGGCGCCCTGAGCTTCCTAGCCACAGCACAGTGGGGACGTTCCTTCTCAGCACAGCCAGAGCCCACCTCAAAAATTCGAAACGTCCAGCCACTGCTCCCACACCAAAGGGGCTAGCACTGAAAGCTCTTGCTGGCCATCACCTTCCCTAGGCAGCCCTTCCACAGCCCCACAAGCACTGGCCCTCTGAGCTTCCTAGCCACAGCACAGTGGGGACGTTCCTTCTCAGCACAGCCAGAGCCCAGCTCCCAAATTGGAAACGTCCAGCCACTGCTCCCACACCAAAGGGGCTAGCACTGAAAGCTCTTGCTGGCCAGCACCTGCCCTAGGCAGCCCTTCCACAGCCCCACAAGCACTGGCGCCCTGAGCTTCCTAGCCACAGCACAGTGGGGACGTTCCTTCTCAGCACAGCCAGAGCCCACCTCAAAAATTCGAAACGTCCAGCCACTGCTCCCACACCAAAGGGGCTAGCACTGAAAGCTCTTGCTGGCCATCACCTTCCCTAGGCAGCCCTTCCACAGCCCCACAAGCACTGGCCCTCTGAGCTTCCTAGCCACAGCACAGTGGGGACGTTCCTTCTCGGCACAGCCAGAGCCCAGCTCCCAAATAGGAAACGTCCAGCCACTGCTCCCACACCAAAGGGGCTAGCACTGAAAGCTCTTGCTGGCCAGCACCTTCCCTAGGCAGCCCTTCCACAGCCCCACAAGCACTGGCGCCCTGAGCTTCCTAGCCACAGCACAGTGGGGACGTTCCTTCTCAGCACAGCCAGAGCCCACCTCAAAAATTCGAAACGTCCAGCCACTGCTCCCACACCAAAGGGGCTAGCACTGAGAGCTCTTGCTGGCCATCACCTGCCCTAGGCAGCCCTTTCACAGCCCCACAAGCACTGGCCCTCTGAGCTTCCTAGCCACAGCACAGTGGGGACGTTCCTTCTCGGCACAGCCAGAGCCTAGCTCCCAAATCGGAAACGTCCAGCCACTGCTCCCACACCAAAGGGGCTAGCACTGAAAGCTCTTGCTGGCCCTCACCTTCCCTAGGCAGCCCTTCCACAGCCCCACAAGCACTGGCGCCCTGAGCTTCCTAGCCACAGCACAGTGGGGACATTCCTTCTCGGCACAGCCAGAGCCCAGCTCCGAAATTCAAAACGTCCAGCCACTGCTCCCACACCAAAGGGGCTAGCACTGAAAGCTCTTGCTGGCCATCACCTTCCCTAGGCAGCCCTTCCACAGCCCCACAAGCACTGGCGCCCTGAGCTTCCTAGCCACAGCACAGTGGGGACGTTCCTTCTCAGCACATCCAGAGCCCAGCTCCCAAATCGGAAACGTCCAGCCACTGCTCCCACACGAAAGGGGCTAGCACTGAAAGCTCTTGCTGGCCAGCACCTGCCCTAGGCAGCCCTTCCACAGCCCCACAAGCCCTGGCCCTCTGAGCTTCCTAGCCACAGCACAGTGGGGACGTTCCTTCTCAGCACAGCCAGAGCCTAGCTCCCAAATAGGAAACGTCCAGCCACTGCTCCCACACCAAAGGGGCTAGCACTGAAAGCTCTTGCTGGCCAGCACCTGCCCTAGGCAGCCCTTCCACAGCCCCACAAGCACTGGCCCTCTGAGCTTCCTAGCCACAGCACAGTGGGGACGTTCCTTCTCAGCACAGCCAGAGCCCAGCTCCCAAATCGGAAACGTCCAGCCACTGCTCCCACACCAAAGGCGCTAGCACTGAAAGCTCTTGCTGGCCATCACCTTCCCTAGGCAGCCCTTCCACAGCCCCACAAGCACTGGCCCTCTGAGCTTCCTAGCCACAGCACAGTGGGGACGTTCCTTCTCAGCACAGCCAGAGCCCACCTCAAAAATTCGAAACGTCCAGCCACTGCTCCCACACGAAAGGGGCTAGCACTGAAAGCTCTTGCTGGCCATCACCTTCCCTAGGCAGCCCTTCCACAGCCCCACAAGCACTGGCCCTCTGAGCTTCCTAGCCACAGCACAGTGGGGACATTCCTTCTCGGCACAGCCAGAGCCTAACTCCCAAATAGGAAACGTCCAGCCACTGCTCCCACACCAAAGGGGCTAGCACTGAAAGCTCTTGCTGGCCCTCACCTTCCCTAGGCAGCCCTTCCACAGCCCCACAAGCACTGGCGCCCTGAGCTTCCTAGCCACAGCACAGTGGGGACGTTCCTTCTCAGCACAGCCAGAGCCCAGCTCCCAAATCGGAAACGTCCAGCCACTGCTCCCACACCAAAGGGGCTAGCACTGAAAGCTCTTGCTGGCCATCACCTTCCCTAGGCAGCCCTTCCACAGCCCCACAAGCACTGGCGCCCTGAGCTTCCTAGCCACAGCACAGTGGGGACATTCCTTCTCGGCACAGCCAGAGCCCAGCTCCGAAATTCACAACGTCCAGCCACTGCTCCCACACGAAAGGGGCTAGCACTGAAAGCTCTTGCTGGCCAGCACCTTCCCTAGGCAGCCCTTCCACAGCCCCACAAGCACTGGCGCCCTGAGCTTCCTAGCCACAGCACAGTGGGGACGTTCCTTCTCAGCACAGCCAGAGCCCACCTCAAAAATTCGAAACGTCCAGCCACTGCTCCCACACCAAAGGGGCTAGCACTGAAAGCTCTTGCTGGCCATCACCTTCCCTAGGCAGCCCTTCCACAGCCCCACAAGCACTGGCCCTCTGAGCTTCCTAGCCACAGCACAGTGGGGACGTTCCTTCTCAGCACAGCCAGAGCCCAGCTCCCAAATTGGAAACGTCCAGCCACTGCTCCCACACCAAAGGGGCTAGCACTGAAAGCTCTTGCTGGCCAGCACCTGCCCTAGGCAGCCCTTCCACAGCCCCACAAGCACTGGCGCCCTGAGCTTCCTAGCCACAGCACAGTGGGGACGTTCCTTCTCAGCACAGCCAGAGCCCACCTCAAAAATTCGAAACGTCCAGCCACTGCTCCCACACCAAAGGGGCTAGCACTGAAAGCTCTTGCTGGCCATCACCTTCCCTAGGCAGCCCTTCCACAGCCCCACAAGCACTGGCCCTCTGAGCTTCCTAGCCACAGCACAGTGGGGACATTCCTTCTCGGCACAGCCAGAGCCCAGCTCCCAAATAGGAAACGTCCAGCCACTGCTCCCACACCAAAGGGGCTAGCACTGAAAGCTCTTGCTGGCCAGCACCTTCCCTAGGCAGCCCTTCCACAGCCCCACAAGCACTGGCGCCCTGAGCTTCCTAGCCACAGCACAGTGGGGACGTTCCTTCTCAGCACAGCCAGAGCCCACCTCAAAAATTCGAAACGTCCAGCCACTGCTCCCACACCAAAGGGGCTAGCACTGAAAGCTCTTGCTGGCCAGCACCTTCCCTAGGCAGCCCTTTCACAGCCCCACAAGCACTGGCGCTCTGAGCTTCCTAGCCACAGCACAGTGGGGACGTTCCTTCTCGGCACAGCCAGAGCCTAGCTCCCAAATAGGAAACGTCCAGCCACTGCTCCCACACCAAAGGGGCTAGCACTGAAAGCTCTTGCTGGCCCTCACCTTCCCTAGGCAGCCCTTCCACAGCCCCACAAGCACTGGCGCCCTGAGCTTCCTAGCGACAGCACAGTGGGGACATTCCTTCTCGGCACAGCCAGAGCCCAGCTCCCAAATCGGAAACGTCCAGCCACTGCTCCCACACCAAAGGGGCTAGCACTGAAAGCTCTTGCTGGCCATCACCTTCCCTAGGCAGCCCTTCCACAGCCCCACAAGCACTGGCGCCCTGAGCTTCCTAGCCACAGCACAGTGGGGACGTTCCTTCTCAGCACATCCAGAGCCCAGCTCCCAAATCGGAAACGTCCAGCCACTGCTCCCACACGAAAGGGGCTAGCACTGAAAGCTCTTGCTGGCCAGCACCTGCCCTAGGCAGCCCTTCCACAGCCCCACAAGCCCTGGCCCTCTGAGCTTCCTAGCCACAGCACAGTGGGGACGTTCCTTCTCAGCACAGCCAGAGCCTAGCTCCCAAATAGGAAACGTCCAGCCACTGCTCCCACACCAAAGGGGCTAGCACTGAAAGCTCTTGCTGGCCAGCACCTGCCCTAGGCAGCCCTTCCACAGCCCCACAAGCACTGGCCCTCTGAGCTTCCTAGCCACAGCACAGTGGGGACGTTCCTTCTCAGCACAGCCAGAGCCCAGCTCCCAAATCGGAAACGTCCAGCCACTGCTCCCACACCAAAGGGGCTAGCACTGAAAGCTCTTGCTGGCCAGCACCTTCCCTAGGCAGCCCTTCCACAGCCCCACAAGCACTGGCCCTCTGAGCTTCCTAGCCACAGCACAGTGGGGACGTTCCTTCTCAGCACAGCCAGAGCCCACCTCAAAAATTCGAAACGTCCAGCCACTGCTCCCACACCAAAGGGGCTAGCACTGAAAGCTCTTGCTGGCCAGCACCTGCCCTAGGCAGCCCTTCCACAGCCCCACAAGCACTGGCCCTCTGAGCTTCCTAGCCACAGCACAGTGGGGACATTCCTTCTCGGCACAGCCAGAGCCCAGCTCCGAAATTCAAAACGTCCAGCCACTGCTCCCACACCAAAGGGGCTAGCACTGAAAGCTCTTGCTGGCCAGCACCTTCCCTAGGCAGCCCTTCCACAGCCCCACAAGCACTGGCCCTCTGAGCTTCCTAGCCACAGCACAGTGGGGACGTTCCTTCTCAGCACAGCCAGAGCCCACCTCAAAAATTCGAAACGTCCAGCCACTGCTCCCACACCAAAGGGGCTAGCACTGAAAGCTGTTGCTGGCCCTCACCTGCCCTAGGCAGCCCTTCCACAGCCCCACAAGCACTGGCCCTCTGAGCTTCCTAGCCACAGCACAGTGGGGACATTCCTTCTCGGCACAGCCAGAGCCCAGCTCCCAAATCGGAAACGTCCAGCCACTGCTCCCACACCAAAGGGGCTAGCACTGAAAGCTCTTGCTGGCCCTCACCTTCCCTAGGCAGCCCTTCCACAGCCCCACAAGCACTGGCCCTCTGAGCTTCCTAGCCACAGCACAGTGGGGACGTTCCTTCTCGGCACAGCCAGAGCCTAGCTCCCAAATAGGAAACGTCCAGCCACTGCTCCCACACCAAAGGGGCTAGCACTGAAAGCTCTTGCTGGCCATCACCTTCCCTAGGCAGCCCTTCCACAGCCCCACAAGCACTGGCCCTCTGAGCTTCCTAGCCACAGCACAGTGGGGACGTTCCTTCTCAGCACAGCCAGAGCCCACCTCAAAAATTCGAAACGTCCAGCCACTGCTCCCACACCAAAGGGGCTAGCACTGAAAGATCTTGCTGGCCAGCACCTGCCCTAGGCAGCCCTTCCACAGCCCCACAAGCACTGGCGCTCTGAGCTTCCTAGCCACAGCACAGTGGGGACATTCCTTCTCGGCACAGCCAGAGCCCAGCTCCCAAATAGGAAACGTCCAGCCACTGCTCCCACACGAAAGGGGCTAGCACTGAAAGCTCTTGCTGGCCAGCACCTGCCCTAGGCAGCCCTTCCACAGCCCCACAAGCACTGGCCCTCTGAGCTTCCTAGCCACAGCACAGTGGGGACGTGCCTTCTCAGCACAGCCAGAGCCCAGCTCCGAAATTCGAAACGTCCAGCCACTGCTCCCACACCAAAGGGGCTAGCACTGAAAGCTCTTGCTGGCCATCACCTGCCCTAGGCAGCCCTTCCACAGCCCCACAAGCACTGGCCCTCTGAGCTTCCTAGCCACAGCACAGTGGGGACATTCCTTCTCGGCACAGACAGAGCCCAGCTCCGAAATTCAAAACGTCCAGCCACTGCTCCCACACCAAAGGGGCTAGCACTGAAAGCTCTTGCTGGCCATCACCTTCCCTAGGCAGCCCTTCCACAGCCCCACAAGCACTGGCCCTCTGAACTTCCTAGCCACAGCACAGTGGGGACATTCCTTCTCGGCACAGCCAGAGCCCAGCTCCGAAATTCCCAAATAGGAAACATCCAGCCACTGCTCCCACACCAAAGGGGCTAGCACTGAAAGCTCTTGCTGGCCATCACCTTCCCTAGGCAGCCCTTCCACAGCCCCACAAGCACTGGCCCTCTGAGCTTCCTAGCCACAGCACAGTGGGGACGTTCCTTCTCAGCACAGCCAGAGCCCACCTCAAAAATTCGAAACGTCCAGCCACTGCTCCCACACCAAAGGGGCTAGCACTGAAAGCTCTTGCTGGCCAGCACCTGCCCTAGGCAGCCCTTCCACAGCCCCACAAGCACTGGCCCTCTGAGCTTCCTAGCCACAGCACAGTGGGGACATTCCTTCTCGGCACAGCCAGAGCCCAGCTCCGAAATTCAAAACGTCCAGCCACTGCTCCCACACCAAAGGGGCTAGCACTGAAAGCTCTTGCTGGCCAGCACCTTCCCTAGGCAGCCCTTCCACAGCCCCACAAGCACTGGCCCTCTGAGCTTCCTAGCCACAGCACAGTGGGGACGTTCCTTCTCAGCACAGCCAGAGCCCACCTCAAAAATTCGAAACGTCCAGCCACTGCTCCCACACCAAAGGGGCTAGCACTGAAAGCTGTTGCTGGCCCTCACCTGCCCTAGGCAGCCCTTCCACAGCCCCACAAGCACTGGCCCTCTGAGCTTCCTAGCCACAGCACAGTGGGGACATTCCTTCTCGGCACAGCCAGAGCCCAGCTCCCAAATCGGAAACGTCCAGCCACTGCTCCCACACCAAAGGGGCTAGCACTGAAAGCTCTTGCTGGCCCTCACCTTCCCTAGGCAGCCCTTCCACAGCCCCACAAGCACTGGCCCTCTGAGCTTCCTAGCCACAGCACAGTGGGGACGTTCCTTCTCGGCACAGCCAGAGCCTAGCTCCCAAATAGGAAACGTCCAGCCACTGCTCCCACACCAAAGGGGCTAGCACTGAAAGCTCTTGCTGGCCATCACCTTCCCTAGGCAGCCCTTCCACAGCCCCACAAGCACTGGCCCTCTGAGCTTCCTAGCCACAGCACAGTGGGGACGTTCCTTCTCAGCACAGCCAGAGCCCACCTCAAAAATTCGAAACGTCCAGCCACTGCTCCCACACCAAAGGGGCTAGCACTGAAAGATCTTGCTGGCCAGCACCTGCCCTAGGCAGCCCTTCCACAGCCCCACAAGCACTGGCGCTCTGAGCTTCCTAGCCACAGCACAGTGGGGACATTCCTTCTCGGCACAGCCAGAGCCCAGCTCCCAAATAGGAAACGTCCAGCCACTGCTCCCACACGAAAGGGGCTAGCACTGAAAGCTCTTGCTGGCCAGCACCTGCCCTAGGCAGCCCTTCCACAGCCCCACAAGCACTGGCCCTCTGAGCTTCCTAGCCACAGCACAGTGGGGACGTGCCTTCTCAGCACAGCCAGAGCCCAGCTCCGAAATTCGAAACGTCCAGCCACTGCTCCCACACCAAAGGGGCTAGCACTGAAAGCTCTTGCTGGCCATCACCTGCCCTAGGCAGCCCTTCCACAGCCCCACAAGCACTGGCCCTCTGAGCTTCCTAGCCACAGCACAGTGGGGACATTCCTTCTCGGCACAGACAGAGCCCAGCTCCGAAATTCAAAACGTCCAGCCACTGCTCCCACACCAAAGGGGCTAGCACTGAAAGCTCTTGCTGGCCATCACCTTCCCTAGGCAGCCCTTCCACAGCCCCACAAGCACTGGCCCTCTGAACTTCCTAGCCACAGCACAGTGGGGACATTCCTTCTCGGCACAGCCAGAGCCCAGCTCCGAAATTCCCAAATAGGAAACATCCAGCCACTGCTCCCACACCAAAGGGGCTAGCACTGAAAGCTCTTGCTGGCCATCACCTTCCCTAGGCAGCCCTTCCACAGCCCCACAAGCACTGGCCCTCTGAGCTTCCTAGCCACAGCACAGTGGGGACGTTCCTTCTCAGCACAGCCAGAGCCCACCTCAAAAATTCGAAACGTCCAGCCACTGCTCCCACACCAAAGGGGCTAGCACTGAAAGCTCTTGCTGGCCATCACCTTCCCTAGGCAGCCCTTCCACAGCCCCACAAGCACTGGCCCTCTGAGCTTCCTAGCCACAGCACAGTGGGGATGTTCCTTCTCAGCACAGCCAGAGCCCACCTCAAAAATTCGAAACGTCCAGCCACTGCTCCCACACCAAAGGGGCTAGCACTGAAAGCTCTTGCTGGCCAGCACCTGCCCTAGGCAGCCCTTCCACAGCCCCACAAGCACTGGCGCTCTGAGCTTCCTAGCCACAGCACAGTGGGGACATTCCTTCTCGGCACAGCCAGAGCCCAGCTCCCAAATCGGAAACGTCCAGCCACTGCTCCCACACCAAAGGGGCTAGCACTGAAAGCTCTTGCTGGCCATCACCTTCCCTAGGCAGCCCTTCCACAGCCCCACAAGCACTGGCCCTCTGAGCTTCCTAGCCACAGCACAGTGGGGACGTTCCTTCTCAGCACAGCCAGAGCCCAGCTCCCAAATCGGAAACGTCCAGCCACTGCTCCCACACCAAAGGGGCTAGCACTGAAAGCTCTTGCTGGCCATCACCTGCCCTAGGCAGCCCTTCCACAGCCCCACAAGCACTGGCGCTCTGAGCTTGATAGCCACAGCACAGTGGGGACGTTCCTTCTCAGCACAGCCAGAGCCCAGCTCCGAAATTCGAAACGTCCAGCCACTGCTCCCACACCAAAGGGGCTAGCACTGAAAGCTCTTGCTGGCCATCACCTGCCCTAGGCAGCCCTTCCACAGCCCCACAAGCACTGGCCCTCTGAGCTTCCTAGCCACAGCACAGTGGGGACATTCCTTCTCAGCACAGCCAGAGCCCAGCTCCCAAATCGGAAACGTCCAGCCACTGCTCCCACACAAAAGGGGCCAGCACTGAAAGCTCTTGCTGGCCATCACCTGCCCTAGGCAGCCCTTCCACAGCCCCACAAGCACTGGCCCTCTGAGCTTGCTAGCCACAGCACAGTGGGGACGTTCCTTCTCAGCACAGCCAGAGCCCAGCTCCGAAATTCGAAACGTCCAGCCACTGCTCCCACACCAAAGGGGCTAGCACTGAAAGCTCTTGCTGGCCATCACCTTCCCTAGGCAGCCCTTCCACAGCCCCACAAGCACTGGCCCTCTGAGCTTCCTAGCCACAGCACAGTGGGGACGTTCCTTCTCAGCACAGCCAGAGCCCAGCTCCCAAATCGGAAACGTCCAGCCACTGCTCCCACACCAAAGGGGCTAGCACTGAAAGCTCTTGCTGGCCATCACCTGCCCTAGGCAGCCCTTCCACAGCCCCACAAGCACTGGCGCTCTGAGCTTGATAGCCACAGCACAGTGGGGACGTTCCTTCTCAGCACAGCCAGAGCCCAGCTCCGAAATTCGAAACGTCCAGCCACTGCTCCCACACCAAAGGGGCTAGCACTGAAAGCTCTTGCTGGCCATCACCTGCCCTAGGCAGCCCTTCCACAGCCCCACAAGCACTGGCCCTCTGAGCTTCCTAGCCACAGCACAGTGGGGACATTCCTTCTCAGCACAGCCAGAGCCCAGCTCCCAAATCGGAAACGTCCAGCCACTGCTCCCACACAAAAGGGGCCAGCACTGAAAGCTCTTGCTGGCCATCACCTGCCCTAGGCAGCCCTTCCACAGCCCCACAAGCACTGGCCCTCTGAGCTTGCTAGCCACAGCACAGTGGGGACGTTCCTTCTCAGCACAGCCAGAGCCCAGCTCCGAAATTCGAAACGTCCAGCCACTGCTCCCACACCAAAGGGGCTAGCACTGAAAGCTCTTGCTGGCCATCACCTGCCCTAGGCAGCCCTTCCACAGCCCCACAAGCACTGGCCCTCTGAGCTTCCTAGCCACAGCACAGTGGGGACGTTCCTTCTCGGCACAGCCAGAGCCCAGCTCCGAAATTCACAACGTCCAGCCACTGCTCCCACACGAAAGGGGCTAGCACTGAAAGCTCTTGCTGGCCATCACCTTCCCTAGGCAGCCCTTCCACAGCCCCACAAGCACTGGCGCTCTGAGCTTCCTAGCCACAGCACAGTGGGGACGTTCCTTCTCAGCACAGCCAGAGCCCACCTCAGAAATTCGAAACGTCCAGCCACTGCTCCCACACCAAAGGGGCTAGCACTGAAAGCTCTTGCTGGCCATCACCTTCCCTAGGCAGCCCTTCCACAGCCCCACAAGCACTGGCGCCCTGACCTTCCTAGCCACAGCACAGTGGGGACGTTCCTTCTCAGCACAGCCAGAGCCCACCTCAAAAATTCGAAACGTCCAGCCACTGCTCCCACACCAAAGGGGCTAGCACTGAAAGCTCTTGCTGGCCCTCACCTTCCCTAGGCAGCCCTTCCACAGCCCCACAAGCACTGGCCCTCTGAGCTTCCTAGCCACAGCACAGTGGGGACGTTCCTTCTCAGCACAGCCAGAGCCCAGCTCCGAAATTCGAAACGTCCAGCCACTGCTCCCACACCAAAGGGGCTAGCACTGAAAGCTCTTGCTGGCCAGCACCTGACCTAGGCAGCCCTTCCACAGCCCCACAAGCACTGGCCCTCTGAGCTTCCTAGCCACAGCACAGTGGGGACATTCCTTCTCGGCACAGCCAGAGCCCAGCTCCGAAATTCAAAACGTCCAGCCACTGCTCCCACACCAAAGGGGCTAGCACTGAAAGCTCTTGCTGGCCATCACCTTCCCTAGGCAGCCCTTCCACAGCCCCACAAGCACTGGCCCTCTGAGCTTCCTAGCCACAGCACAGTGGGGACGTTCCTTCTCAGCACAGCCAGAGCCCAGCTCCCAAATTGGAAACGTCCAGCCACTGCTCCCACACCAAAGGGGCTAGCACTGAAAGCTCTTGCTGGCCCTCACCTTCCCTAGGCAGCCCTTCCACAGCCCCACAAGCACTGGCGCCCTGAGCTTCCTAGCCACAGCACAGTGGGGACGTTCCTTCTCAGCACAGCCAGAGCCCACCTCAAAAATTCGAAATGTCCAGCCACTGCTCCCACACCAAAGGGGCTAGCACTGAAAGCTCTTGCTGGCCATCACCTTCCCTAGGCAGCCATTCCATAGCCCCACAGCACTGGCGCCCTGAGCTTCCTAGCCACAGCACAGTGGGGACGTTCCTTCTCAGCACAGCCAGAGCCCACCTCAAAAATTCGAAACGTCCAGCCACTGCTCCCACACCAAAGGGGCTAGCACTGAAAGCTCTTGCTGGCCATCACCTTCCCTAGGCAGCCCTTCCACAGCCCCACAAGCACTGGCCCTCTGAGCTTCCTAGCCACAGCACAGTGGGGACATTCCTTCTCGGCACAGCCAGAGCCCAGCTCCCAAATAGGAAACGTCCAGCCACTGCTCCCACACCAAAGGGGCTAGCACTGAAAGCTCTTGCTGGCCATCACCTTCCCTAGGCAGCCCTTCCACAGCCCCACAAGCACTGGCGCCCTGAGCTTCCTAGCCACAGCACAGTGGGGACGTTCCTTCTCAGCACAGCCAGAGCCCACCTCAAAAATTCGAAACGTCCAGCCATTGCTCCCACACCAAAGGGGCTAGCACTGAAAGCTCTTGCTGGCCAGCACCTTCCCTAGGCAGCCCTTCCACAGCCCCACAAGCACTGGCGCTCTGAGCTTCCTAGCCACAGCACAGTGGGGACGTTCCTTCTCGGCACAGCCAGAGCCTAGCTCCCAAATCGGAAACGTCCAGCCACTGCTCCCACACCAAAGGGGCTAGCACTGAAAGCTCTTGATGGCCATCACCTTCCCTAGGCAGCCCTTCCACAGCCCCACAAGCACTGGCCCTCTGAGCTTCCTAGCCACAGCACAGTGGGGACATTCCTTCTCGGCACAGCCAGAGCCCAGCTCCCAAATCGGAAACGTCCAGCCACTGCTCCCACACCAAAGGGGCTAGCACTGAAAGCTCTTGCTGGCCAGCACCTGCCCTAGGCAGCCCTTCCACAGCCCCACAAGCCCTGGCCCTCTGAGCTTCCTAGCCACAGCACAGTGGGGACGTTCCTTCTCAGCACAGCCAGAGCCCAGCTCAGAAATTCGAAACGTCCAGCCACTGCTCCCACACGAAAGGGGCTAGCACTGAAAGCTCTTGATGGCCAGCACCTGCCCTAGGCAGCCCTTCCACAGCCCCACAGACACTGGCCCTCTGAGCTTCCTAGCCACAGCACAGTGGGGATGTTCCTTCTCACCACAGCCAGAGCCTAGCTCCCAAATAGGAAACGTCCAGCCACTGCTCCCACACCAAAGGGGCTAGCACTGAAAGCTCTTGCTGGCCAGCACTTTCCCTAGGCAGCCCTTCCACAGCCCCACAAGCACTGGCCCTCTGAGCTTCCTAGCCACAGCACAGTGGGGACGTTCCTTCTCAGCACAGCCAGAGCCCATCTCCGAAATTCGAAACGTCCAGCCACTGCTCCCACACCAAAGGGGCTAGCACTGAAAGCTCTTGCTGGCCAGCACCTGCCCTAGGCAGCCCTTCCACAGCCCCACAAGCACTGGCCCTCTGAGCTTCCTAGCCACAGCACAGTGGGGACGTTCCTTCTCAGCACAGCCAGAGCCCAGCTCCGAAATTCGAAACGTCCAGCCACTGCTCCCACACCAAAGGGGCTAGCACTGAAAGCTCTTGCTGGCCATCACCTGCCCTAGGCAGCCCTTCCACAGCCCCACAGACACTGGCCCTCTGAGCTTCCTAGCCACAGCACAGTGGGGACATTCCTTCTCGGCACAGCCAGAGCCCAGCTCCGAAATTCAAAACGTCCAGCCACTGCTCCCACACCAAAGGGGCTAGCACTGAAAGCTCTTGCTGGCCATCACCTTCCCTAGGCAGCCCTTCCACAGCCCCACAAGCACTGGCCCTCTGAGCTTCCTAGCCACAGCACAGTGGGGACGTTCCTTCTCAGCACAGCCACAGCCCAGCTCCCAAATCGGAAACGTCCAGCCACTGCTACCACACCAAAGGGGCTAGCACTGAAAGCTCTTGCTGGCCAGCACTTTCCCTAGGCAGCCCTTCCACAGCCCCACAAGCACTGGCGCCCTGAGCTTCCTAGCCACAGCACAGTGGGGACGTTCCTTCTCAGCACAGCCAGAGCCCACCTTAAAAATTCGAAACGTCCAGCCACTGCTCCCACACCAAAGGGGCTAGCACTGAAAGCTCTTGCTGGCCAGCACCTTCCCTAGGCAGCCCTTCCACAGCCCCACAAGCACTGGCGCCCTGAGCTTCCTAGCCACAGCACAGTGGGGACGTTCCTTCTCAGCACAGCCAGAGCCCACCTCAAGAATTCGAAACGTCCAGCCACTGCTCCCACACGAAAGGGGCTAGCACTGAAAGCTCTTGCTGGCCCTCACCTGCCCTAGGCAGCCCTTCCACAGCCCCACAAGCACTGGCCCTCTGAGCTTCCTAGCCACAGCACAGTGGGGACGTTCCTTCTCAGCACAGCCAGAGCGCAGCTCAGAAATTCGAAACGTCCAGCCACTGCTCCCACACCAAAGGGGCTAGCACTGAAAGCTCTTGCTGGCCATCACCTTCCCTAGGCAGCCCTTCCACAGCCCCACAAGCACTGGCCCTCTGAGCTTCCTAGCCACAGCACAGTGGGGACATTCCTTCTCGGCACAGCCAGAGCCCAGCTCCGAAATTCACAACGTCCAGCCACTGCTCCCACACGAAAGGGGCTAGCACTGAAAGCTCTTGCTGGCCATCACCTTCCCTAGGCAGCCCTTCCACAGCCCCACAAGCACTGGCGCTCTGAGCTTCCTAGCCACAGCACAGTGGGGACGTTCCTTCTCAGCACAGCCAGAGCCCAGCTCAGAAATTCGAAACGTCCAGCCACTGCTCCCACACCAAAGGGGCTAGCACTGAAAGCTCTTGCTGGCCATCACCTTCCCTAGGCAGCCCTTCCACAGCCCCACAAGCACTGGCGCCCTGAGCTTCCTAGCCACAGCACAGTGGGGACGTTCCTTCTCAGCACAGCCAGAGCCCACCTCAAAAATTCGAAACGTCCAGCCACTGCTCCCACACCAAAGGGGCTAGCACTGAAAGCTCTTGCTGGCCCTCACCTGCCCTAGGCAGCCCTTCCACAGCCCCACAAGCACTGGCCCTCTGAGCTTCCTAGCCACAGCACAGTGGGGACGTTCCTTCTCGGCACAGCCAGAGCCCAGCTCCGAAATTCAAAACGTCCAGCCACTGCTCCCACACCAAAGGGGCTAGCACTGAAAGCTCTTGCTGGCCAGCACCTGACCTAGGCAGCCCTTCCACAGCCCCACAAGCACTGGCCCTCTGAGCTTCCTAGCCACAGCACAGTGGGGACGTTCCTTCTCAGCACAGCCAGAGCCCAGCTCCGAAATTCAAAACGTCCAGCCACTGCTCCCACACCAAAGGGGCTAGCACTGAAAGCTCTTGCTGGCCATCACCTTCCCTAGGCAGCCCTTCCACAGCCCCACAAGCACTGGCCCTCTGAGCTTCCTAGCCACAGCACAGTGGGGACGTTCCTTCTCAGCACAGCCAGAGCCCAGCTCCCAAATTGGAAACGTCCAGCCACTGCTCCCACACCAAAGGGGCTAGCACTGAAAGCTCTTGCTGGCCCTCACCTTCCCTAGGCAGCCCTTCCACAGCCCCACAAGCACTGGCGCCCTGAGCTTCCTAGCCACAGCACAGTGGGGACGTTCCTTCTCAGCACAGCCAGAGCCCACCTCAAAAATTCGAAATGTCCAGCCACTGCTCCCACACCAAAGGGGCTAGCACTGAAAGCTCTTGCTGGCCATCACCTTCCCTAGGCAGCCATTCCATAGCCCCACAGCACTGGCGCCCTGAGCTTCCTAGCCACAGCACAGTGGGGACGTTCCTTCTCAGCACAGCCAGAGCCCACCTCAAAAATTCGAAACGTCCAGCCACTGCTCCCACACCAAAGGGGCTAGCACTGAAAGCTCTTGCTGGCCATCACCTGCCCTAGGCAGCCCTTCCACAGCCCCACAAGCACTGGCCCTCTGAGCTTCCTAGCCACAGCACAGTGGGGACATTCCTTCTCGGCACAGCCAGAGCCCAGCTCCCAAATAGGAAACGTCCAGCCACTGCTCCCACACCAAAGGGGCTAGCACTGAAAGCTCTTGCTGGCCATCACCTTCCCTAGGCAGCCCTTCCACAGCCCCACAAGCACTGGCGCCCTGAGCTTCCTAGCCACAGCACAGTGGGGACGTTCCTTCTCAGCACAGCCAGAGCCCACCTCAGAAATTCGAAACGTCCAGCCATTGCTCCCACACCAAAGGGGCTAGCACTGAAAGCTCTTGCTGGCCATCACCTTCCCTAGGCAGCCCTTCCACAGCCCCACAAGCACTGGCGCTCTGAGCTTCCTAGCCACAGCACAGTGGGGACGTTCCTTCTCGGCACAGCCAGAGCCTAGCTCCCAAATAGGAAACGTCCAGCCACTGCTCCCACACCAAAGGGGCTAGCACTGAAAGCTCTTGATGGCCAGCACCTGCCCTAGGCAGCCCTTCCACAGCCCCACAAGCACTGGCCCTCTGAGCTTCCTAGCCACAGCACAGTGGGGACATTCCTTCTCGGCACAGCCAGAGCCCAGCTCCCAAATTGGAAACGTCCAGCCACTGCTCCCACACCAAAGGGGCTAGCACTGAAAGCTCTTGCTGGCCAGCACCTGCCCTAGGCAGCCCTTCCACAGCCCCACAAGCCCTGGCCCTCTGAGCTTCCTAGCCACAGCACAGTGGGGACGTTCCTTCTCAGCACAGCCAGAGCCCACCTCAAAAATTCGAAACGTCCAGCCACTGCTCCCACACCAAAGGGGCTAGCACTGAAAGCTCTTGATGGCCAGCACCTGCCCTAGGCAGCCCTTCCACAGCCCCACAGACACTGGCCCTCTGAGCTTCCTAGCCACAGCACAGTGGGGATGTTCCTTCTCAGCACAGCCAGAGCCTAGCTCCCAAATAGGAAACGTCCAGCCACTGCTCCCACACCAAAGGGGCTAGCACTGAAAGCTCTTGCTGGCCAGCACTTTCCCTAGGCAGCCCTTCCACAGCCCCACAAGCACTGGCCCTCTGAGCTTCCTAGCCACAGCACAGTGGGGACGTTCCTTCTCAGCACAGCCAGAGCCCACCTCAAAAATTCGAAATGTCCAGCCACTGCTCCCACACCAAAGGGGCTAGCACTGAAAGCTCTTGCTGGCCAGCACCAGCCCTAGGCAGCCCTTCCACAGCACCACAAGCACTGGCCCTCTGAGCTTCCTAGCCACAGCACAGTGGGGACGTTCCTTCTCAGCACAGCCAGAGCCCAGCTCCGAAATTCGAAACGTCCAGCCACTGCTCCCACACCAAAGGGGCTAGCACTGAAAGCTCTTGCTGGCCAGCACCTGCCCTAGGCAGCCCTTCCACAGCCCCACAAGCACTGGCGCCCTGAGCTTCCTAGCCACAGCACAGTGGGGACATTCCTTCTCGGCACAGCCAGAGCCCAGCTCCGAAATTCAAAACGTCCAGCCACTGCTCCCACACCAAAGGGGCTAGCACTGAAAGCTCTTGCTGGCCATCACCTTCCCTAGGCAGCCCTTCCACAGCCCCACAAGCACTGGCCCTCTGAGCTTCCTAGCCACAGCACAGTGGGGACGTTCCTTCTCAGCACAGCCACAGCCCAGCTCCCAAATCGGAAACGTCCAGCCACTGCTCCCACACCAAAGGGGCTAGCACTGAAAGCTCTTGCTGGCCAGCACTTTCCCTAGGCAGCCCTTCCACAGCCCCACAAGCACTGGCGCCCTGAGCTTCCTAGCCACAGCACAGTGGGGACGTTCCTTCTCAGCACAGCCAGAGCCCACCTTAAAAATTCGAAACGTCCAGCCACTGCTCCCACACCAAAGGGGCTAGCACTGAAAGCTCTTGCTGGCCAGCACCTTCCCTAGGCAGCCCTTCCACAGCCCCACAAGCACTGGCGCCCTGAGCTTCCTAGCCACAGCACAGTGGGGACGTTCCTTCTCAGCACAGCCAGAGCCCACCTCAAGAATTCGAAACGTCCAGCCACTGCTCCCACACCAAAGGGGCTAGCACTGAAAGCTCTTGCTGGCCCTCACCTGCCCTAGGCAGCCCTTCCACAGCCCCACAAGCACTGGCCCTCTGAGCTTCCTAGCCACAGCACAGTGGGGACGTTCCTTCTCAGCACAGCCAGAGCCCAGCTCAGAAATTCGAAACGTCCAGCCACTGCTCCCACACCAAAGGGGCTAGCACTGAAAGCTCTTGCTGGCCATCACCTTCCCTAGGCAGCCCTTCCACAGCCCCACAAGCACTGGCCCTCTGAGCTTCCTAGCCACAGCACAGTGGGGACATTCCTTCTCGGCACAGCCAGAGCCCAGCTCCGAAATTCACAACGTCCAGCCACTGCTCCCACACGAAAGGGGCTAGCACTGAAAGCTCTTGCTGGCCATCACCTTCCCTAGGCAGCCCTTCCACAGCCCCACAAGCACTGGCGCTCTGAGCTTCCTAGCCACAGCACAGTGGGGACGTTCCTTCTCAGCACAGCCAGAGCCCAGCTCAGAAATTCGAAACGTCCAGCCACTGCTCCCACACCAAAGGGGCTAGCACTGAAAGCTCTTGCTGGCCATCACCTTCCCTAGGCAGCCCTTCCACAGCCCCACAAGCACTGGCGCCCTGAGCTTCCTAGCCACAGCACAGTGGGGACGTTCCTTCTCAGCACAGCCAGAGCCCACCTCAAAAATTCGAAACGTCCAGCCACTGCTCCCACACCAAAGGGGCTAGCACTGAAAGCTCTTGCTGGCCATCACCTTCCCTAGGCAGCCCTTCCACAGCCCCACAAGCACTGGCGCTCTGAGCTTCCTAGCCACAGCACAGTGGGGACGTTCCTTCTCGGCACAGCCAGAGCCTAGCTCCCAAATAGGAAACGTCCAGCCACTGCTCCCACACCAAAGGGGCTAGCACTGAAAGCTCTTGATGGCCAGCACCTGCCCTAGGCAGCCCTTCCACAGCCCCACAAGCACTGGCCCTCTGAGCTTCCTAGCCACAGCACAGTGGGGACATTCCTTCTCGGCACAGCCAGAGCCCAGCTCCCAAATTGGAAACGTCCAGCCACTGCTCCCACACCAAAGGGGCTAGCACTGAAAGCTCTTGCTGGCCAGCACCTGCCCTAGGCAGCCCTTCCACAGCCCCACAAGCCCTGGCCCTCTGAGCTTCCTAGCCACAGCACAGTGGGGACGTTCCTTCTCAGCACAGCCAGAGCCCACCTCAAAAATTCGAAACGTCCAGCCACTGCTCCCACACCAAAGGGGCTAGCACTGAAAGCTCTTGATGGCCAGCACCTGCCCTAGGCAGCCCTTCCACAGCCCCACAGACACTGGCCCTCTGAGCTTCCTAGCCACAGCACAGTGGGGATGTTCCTTCTCAGCACAGCCAGAGCCTAGCTCCCAAATAGGAAACGTCCAGCCACTGCTCCCACACCAAAGGGGCTAGCACTGAAAGCTCTTGCTGGCCAGCACTTTCCCTAGGCAGCCCTTCCACAGCCCCACAAGCACTGGCCCTCTGAGCTTCCTAGCCACAGCACAGTGGGGACGTTCCTTCTCAGCACAGCCAGAGCCCACCTCAAAAATTCGAAATGTCCAGCCACTGCTCCCACACCAAAGGGGCTAGCACTGAAAGCTCTTGCTGGCCAGCACCAGCCCTAGGCAGCCCTTCCACAGCACCACAAGCACTGGCCCTCTGAGCTTCCTAGCCACAGCACAGTGGGGACGTTCCTTCTCAGCACAGCCAGAGCCCAGCTCCGAAATTCGAAACGTCCAGCCACTGCTCCCACACCAAAGGGGCTAGCACTGAAAGCTCTTGCTGGCCAGCACCTGCCCTAGGCAGCCCTTCCACAGCCCCACAAGCACTGGCGCCCTGAGCTTCCTAGCCACAGCACAGTGGGGACATTCCTTCTCGGCACAGCCAGAGCCCAGCTCCGAAATTCAAAACGTCCAGCCACTGCTCCCACACCAAAGGGGCTAGCACTGAAAGCTCTTGCTGGCCATCACCTTCCCTAGGCAGCCCTTCCACAGCCCCACAAGCACTGGCCCTCTGAGCTTCCTAGCCACAGCACAGTGGGGACGTTCCTTCTCAGCACAGCCACAGCCCAGCTCCCAAATCGGAAACGTCCAGCCACTGCTCCCACACCAAAGGGGCTAGCACTGAAAGCTCTTGCTGGCCAGCACTTTCCCTAGGCAGCCCTTCCACAGCCCCACAAGCACTGGCGCCCTGAGCTTCCTAGCCACAGCACAGTGGGGACGTTCCTTCTCAGCACAGCCAGAGCCCACCTTAAAAATTCGAAACGTCCAGCCACTGCTCCCACACCAAAGGGGCTAGCACTGAAAGCTCTTGCTGGCCAGCACCTTCCCTAGGCAGCCCTTCCACAGCCCCACAAGCACTGGCGCCCTGAGCTTCCTAGCCACAGCACAGTGGGGACGTTCCTTCTCAGCACAGCCAGAGCCCACCTCAAGAATTCGAAACGTCCAGCCACTGCTCCCACACCAAAGGGGCTAGCACTGAAAGCTCTTGCTGGCCCTCACCTGCCCTAGGCAGCCCTTCCACAGCCCCACAAGCACTGGCCCTCTGAGCTTCCTAGCCACAGCACAGTGGGGACGTTCCTTCTCAGCACAGCCAGAGCCCAGCTCAGAAATTCGAAACGTCCAGCCACTGCTCCCACACCAAAGGGGCTAGCACTGAAAGCTCTTGCTGGCCATCACCTTCCCTAGGCAGCCCTTCCACAGCCCCACAAGCACTGGCCCTCTGAGCTTCCTAGCCACAGCACAGTGGGGACATTCCTTCTCGGCACAGCCAGAGCCCAGCTCCGAAATTCACAACGTCCAGCCACTGCTCCCACACGAAAGGGGCTAGCACTGAAAGCTCTTGCTGGCCATCACCTTCCCTAGGCAGCCCTTCCACAGCCCCACAAGCACTGGCGCTCTGAGCTTCCTAGCCACAGCACAGTGGGGACGTTCCTTCTCAGCACAGCCAGAGCCCAGCTCAGAAATTCGAAACGTCCAGCCACTGCTCCCACACCAAAGGGGCTAGCACTGAAAGCTCTTGCTGGCCATCACCTTCCCTAGGCAGCCCTTCCACAGCCCCACAAGCACTGGCGCCCTGAGCTTCCTAGCCACAGCACAGTGGGGACGTTCCTTCTCAGCACAGCCAGAGCCCACCTCAAAAATTCGAAACGTCCAGCCACTGCTCCCACACCAAAGGGGCTAGCACTGAAAGCTCTTGCTGGCCCTCACCTGCCCTAGGCAGCCCTTCCACAGCCCCACAAGCACTGGCGCTCTGAGCTTCCTAGCCACAGCACAGTGGGGACGTTCCTTCTCAGCACAGCCAGAGCCCAGCTCCGAAATTCGAAACGTCCAGCCACTGCTCCCACACCAAAGGGGCTAGCACTGAAAGCTCTTGCTGGCCAGCACCTTCCCTAGGCAGCCCTTCCACAGCCCCACAAGCACTGGCCCTCTGAGCTTCCTAGCCACAGCACAGTGGGGACATTCCTTCTCAGCACAGCCAGAGCCCAGCTCCGAAATTCAAAACGTCCAGCCACTGCTCCCACACCAAAGGGGCTAGCACTGAAAGCTCTTGCTGGCCATCACCTTCCCTAGGCAGCCCTTCCACAGCCCCACAAGCACTGGCCCTCTGAGCTTCCTAGCCACAGCACAGTGGGGACGTTCCTTCTCAGCACAGCCAGAGCCCAGCTCCCAAATTGGAAACGTCCAGCCACTGCTCCCACACCAAAGGGGCTAGCACTGAAAGCTCTTGCTGGCCCTCACCTTCCCTAGGCAGCCCTTCCACAGCCCCACAAGCACTGGCGCCCTGAGCTTCCTAGCCACAGCACAGTGGGGACGTTCCTTCTCAGCACAGCCAGAGCCCACCTCAAAAATTCGAAATGTCCAGCCACTGCTCCCACACCAAAGGGGCTAGCACTGAAAGCTCTTGCTGGCCATCACCTTCCCTAGGCAGCCATTCCATAGCCCCACAGCACTGGCGCCCTGAGCTTCCTAGCCACAGCACAGTGGGGACATTCCTTCTCAGCACAGCCAGAGCCCACCTCAAAAATTCGAAACGTCCAGCCACTGCTCCCACACCAAAGGGGCTAGCACTGAAAGCTCTTGCTGGCCATCACCTTCCCTAGGCAGCCCTTCCACAGCCCCACAAGCACTGGCCCTCTGAGCTTCCTAGCCACAGCACAGTGGGGACGTTCCTTCTCAGCACAGCCAGAGCCCACCTCAAAAATTCGAAACGTCCAGCCACTGCTCCCACACCAAAGGGGCTAGCACTGAAAGCTCTTGCTGGCCCTCACCTGCCCTAGGCAGCCCTTCCACAGCCCCACAAGCACTGGCCCTCTGAGCTTCCTAGCCACAGCACAGTGGGGACGTTCCTTCTCAGCACAGCCAGAGCCCAGCTCCGAAATTCGAAACGTCCAGCCACTGCTCCCACACCAAAGGGGCTAGCACTGAAAGCTCTTGATGGCCAGCACCTGACCTAGGCAGCCCTTCCACAGCCCCACAAGCACTGGCCCTCTGAGCTTCCTAGCCACAGCACAGTGGGGACATTCCTTCTCAGCACAGCCAGAGCCCAGCTCCGAAATTCAAAACGTCCAGCCACTGCTCCCACACCAAAGGGGCTAGCACTGAAAGCTCTTGCTGGCCATCACCTTCCCTAGGCAGCCCTTCCACAGCCCCACAAGCACTGGCCCTCTGAGCTTCCTAGCCACAGCACAGTGGGGACGTTCCTTCTCAGCACAGCCAGAGCCCAGCTCCCAAATTGGAAACGTCCAGCCACTGCTCCCACACCAAAGGGGCTAGCACTGAAAGCTCTTGCTGGCCATCACCTTCCCTAGGCAGCCATTCCATAGCCCCACAGCACTGGCGCCCTGAGCTTCCTAGCCACAGCACAGTGGGGACGTTCCTTCTCAGCACAGCCAGAGCCCACCTCAAAAATTCGAAACGTCCAGCCACTGCTCCCACACCAAAGGGGCTAGCACTGAAAGCTCTTGCTGGCCATCACCTTCCCTAGGCAGCCCTTCCACAGCCCCACAAGCACTGGCCCTCTGAGCTTCCTAGCCACAGCACAGTGGGGACATTCCTTCTCGGCACAGCCAGAGCCCAGCTCCCAAATAGGAAACGTCCAGCCACTGCTCCCACACCAAAGGGGCTAGCACTGAAAGCTCTTGCTGGCCAGCACCTTCCCTAGGCAGCCCTTCCACAGCCCCACAAGCACTGGCGCCCTGAGCTTCCTAGCCACAGCACAGTGGGGACGTTCCTTCTCAGCACAGCCAGAGCCCACCTCAGAAATTCGAAACGTCCAGCCATTGCTCCCACACCAAAGGGGCTAGCACTGAAAGCTCTTGCTGGCCATCACCTTCCCTAGGCAGCCCTTCCACAGCCCCACAAGCACTGGCGCTCTGAGCTTCCTAGCCACAGCACAGTGGGGACGTTCCTTCTCGGCACAGCCAGAGCCTAGCTCCCAAATAGGAAACGTCCAGCCACTGCTCCCACACCAAAGGGGCTAGCACTGAAAGCTCTTGATGGCCAGCACCTTCCCTAGGCAGCCCTTCCACAGCCCCACAAGCACTGGCCCTCTGAGCTTCCTAGCCACAGCACAGTGGGGACATTCCTTCTCGGCACAGCCAGAGCCCAGCTCCCAAATCGGAAACGTCCAGCCACTGCTCCCACACCAAAGGGGCTAGCACTGAAAGCTCTTGCTGGCCAGCACCTGCCCTAGGCAGCCCTTCCACAGCCCCACAAGCACTGGCGCTCTGAGCTTCCTAGCCACAGCACAGTGGGGACGTTCCTTCTCAGCACAGCCAGAGCCCAGCTCCGAAATTCGAAACGTCTAGCCACTGCTCCCACACGAAAGGGGCTAGCACTGAAAGCTCTTGATGGCCAGCACCTGCCCTAGGCAGCCCTTCCACAGCCCCACAGACACTGGCCCTCTGAGCTTCCTAGCCACAGCACAGTGGGGATGTTCCTTCTCAGCACAGCCAGAGCCTAGCTCCCAAATAGGAAACGTCCAGCCACTGCTCCCACACCAAAGGGGCTAGCACTGAAAGCTCTTGCTGGCCAGCACTTTCCCTAGGCAGCCCTTCCACAGCCCCACAAGCACTGGCCCTCTGAGCTTCCTAGCCACAGCACAGTGGGGACGTTCCTTCTCAGCACAGCCAGAGCCCACCTCAAAAATTCGAAATGTCCAGCCACTGCTCCCACACCAAAGGGGCTAGCACTGAAAGCTCTTGCTGGCCAGCACCAGCCCTAGGCAGCCCTTCCACAGCCCCACAAGCACTGGCCCTCTGAGCTTCCTAGCCACAGCACAGTGGGGACGTTCCTTCTCAGCACAGCCAGAGCCCAGCTCAGAAATTCGAAACGTCCAGCCACTGCTCCCACACCAAAGGGGCTAGCACTGAAAGCTCTTGCTGGCCATCACCTGCCCTAGGCAGCCCTTCCACAGCCCCACAAGCACTGGCGCCCTGAGCTTCCTAGCCACAGCACAGTGGGGACATTCCTTCTCGGCACAGCCAGAGCCCAGCTCCGAAATTCAAAACGTCCAGCCACTGCTCCCACACCAAAGGGGCTAGCACTGAAAGCTCTTGCTGGCCATCACCTTCCCTAGGCAGCCCTTCCACAGCCCCACAAGCACTGGCCCTCTGAGCTTCCTAGCCACAGCACAGTGGGGACGTTCCTTCTCAGCACAGCCACAGCCCAGCTCCCAAATCGGAAACGTCCAGCCACTGCTCCCACACCAAAGGGGCTAGCACTGAAAGCTCTTGCTGGCCAGCACTTTCCCTAGGCAGCCCTTCCACAGCCCCACAAGCACTGGCGCCCTGAGCTTCCTAGCCACAGCACAGTGGGGACGTTCCTTCTCAGCACAGCCAGAGCCCACCTTAAAAATTCGAAACGTCCAGCCACTGCTCCCACACCAAAGGGGCTAGCACTGAAAGCTCTTGCTGGCCAGCACTTTCCCTAGGCAGCCCTTCCACAGCCCCACAAGCACTGGCGCCCTGAGCTTCCTAGCCACAGCACAGTGGGGACGTTCCTTCTCAGCACAGCCAGAGCCCACCTCAAGAATTCGAAACGTCCAGCCACTGCTCCCACACCAAAGGGGCTAGCACTGAAAGCTCTTGCTGGCCCTCACCTGCCCTAGGCAGCCCTTCCACAGCCCCACAAGCACTGGCCCTCTGAGCTTCCTAGCCACAGCACAGTGGGGACGTTCCTTCTCAGCACAGCCAGAGCCCAGCTCAGAAATTCGAAACGTCCAGCCACTGCTCCCACACCAAAGGGGCTAGCACTGAAAGCTCTTGCTGGCCATCACCTTCCCTAGGCAGCCCTTCCACAGCCCCACAAGCACTGGCCCTCTGAGCTTCCTAGCCACAGCACAGTGGGGACATTCCTTCTCGGCACAGCCAGAGCCCAGCTCCGAAATTCACAACGTCCAGCCACTGCTCCCACACGAAAGGGGCTAGCACTGAAAGCTCTTGCTGGCCATCACCTTCCCTAGGCAGCCCTTCCACAGCCCCACAAGCACTGGCGCTCTGAGCTTCCTAGCCACAGCACAGTGGGGACGTTCCTTCTCAGCACAGCCAGAGCCCAGCTCAGAAATTCGAAACGTCCAGCCACTGCTCCCACACGAAAGGGGCTAGCACTGAAAGCTCTTGCTGGCCATCACCTTCCCTAGGCAGCCCTTCCACAGCCCCACAAGCACTGGCCCTCTGAGCTTCCTAGCCACAGCACAGTGGGGACGTTCCTTCTCAGCACAGCCAGAGCCCACCTAAAAAATTCGAAATGTCCAGCCACTGCTCCCACACCAAAGGGGCTAGCACTGAAAGCTCTTGCTGGCCCTCACCTGCCCTAGGCAGCCCTTCCACAGCCCCACAAGCACTGGCGCTCTGAGCTTCCTAGCCACAGCACAGTGGGGACGTTCCTTCTCAGCACAGCCAGAGCCCAGCTCCGAAATTCGAAACGTCCAGCCACTGCTCCCACACCAAAGGGGCTAGCACTGAAAGCTCTTGCTGGCCATCACCTTCCCTAGGCAGCCCTTCCACAGCCCCACAAGCACTGGCGCCCTGAGCTTCCTAGCCACAGCACAGTGGGGACGTTCCTTCTCAGCACAGCCAGAGCCCACCTCAGAAATTCGAAACGTCCAGCCATTGCTCCCACACCAAAGGGGCTAGCACTGAAAGCTCTTGCTGGCCATCACCTTCCCTAGGCAGCCCTTCCACAGCCCCACAAGCACTGGCCCTCTGAGCTTCCTAGCCACAGCACAGTGGGGACATTCCTTCTCGGCACAGCCAGAGCCCAGCTCCCAAATCGGAAACGTCCAGCCACTGCTCCCACATCAAAGGGGCTAGCACTGAAAGCTCTTGCTGGCCCTCACCTTCCCTAGGCAGCCCTTCCACAGCCCCACAAGCACTGGCCCTCTGAGCTTCCTAGCCACAGCACAGTGGGGACGTTCCTTCTCAGCACAGCCAGAGCCCAGCTCCCAAATCGGAAACGTCCAGCCACTGCTCCCACACCAAAGGGGCTAGCACTGAAAGCTCTTGCTGGCCAGCACCTTCCCTAGGCAGCCCTTCCACAGCCCCACAAGCCCTGGCCCTCTGAGCTTCCTAGCCACAGCACAGTGGGGACGTTCCTTCTCAGCACAGCCAGAGCCCAGCTCCGAAATTCGAAACGTCTAGCCACTGCTCCCACACGAAAGGGGCTAGCACTGAAAGCTCTTGATGGCCAGCACCTGCCCTAGGCAGCCCTTCCACAGCCCCACAGACACTGGCCCTCTGAGCTTCCTAGCCACAGCACAGTGGGGATGTTCCTTCTCAGCACAGCCAGAGCCTAGCTCCCAAATAGGAAACGTCCAGCCACTGCTCCCACACCAAAGGGGCTAGCACTGAAAGCTCTTGCTGGCCAGCACTTTCCCTAGGCAGCCCTTCCACAGCCCCACAAGCACTGGCCCTCTGAGCTTCCTAGCCACAGCACAGTGGGGACGTTCCTTCTCAGCACAGCCAGAGCCCACCTCAAAAATTCGAAATGTCCAGCCACTGCTCCCACACCAAAGGGGCTAGCACTGAAAGCTCTTGCTGGCCAGCACCAGCCCTAGGCAGCCCTTCCACAGCCCCACAAGCACTGGCCCTCTGAGCTTCCTAGCCACAGCACAGTGGGGACGTTCCTTCTCAGCACAGCCAGAGCCCAGCTCCGAAATTCGAAACGTCCAGCCACTGCTCCCACACCAAAGGGGCTAGCACTGAAAGCTCTTGCTGGCCAGCACCTGACCTAGGCAGCCCTTCCACAGCCCCACAAGCACTGGCGCCCTGAGCTTCCTAGCCACAGCACAGTGGGGACATTCCTTCTCGGCACAGCCAGAGCCCAGCTCCGAAATTCAAAACGTCCAGCCACTGCTCCCACACCAAAGGGGCTAGCACTGAAAGCTCTTGCTGGCCATCACCTTCCCTAGGCAGCCCTTCCACAGCCCCACAAGCACTGGCCCTCTGAGCTTCCTAGCCACAGCACAGTGGGGACGTTCCTTCTCAGCACAGCCACAGCCCAGCTCCCAAATCGGAAACGTCCAGCCACTGCTCCCACACCAAAGGGGCTAGCACTGAAAGCTCTTGCTGGCCAGCACTTTCCCTAGGCAGCCCTTCCACAGCCCCACAAGCACTGGCCCTCTGAGCTTCCTAGCCACAGCACAGTGGGGACGTTCCTTCTCAGCACAGCCAGAGCCCACCTTAAAAATTCGAAACGTCCAGCCACTGCTCCCACACCAAAGGGGCTAGCACTGAAAGCTCTTGCTGGCCAGCACCTTCCCTAGGCAGCCCTTCCACAGCCCCACAAGCACTGGCGCCCTGAGCTTCCTAGCCACAGCACAGTGGGGACGTTCCTTCTCAGCACAGCCAGAGCCCACCTCAAGAATTCAAAACGTCCAGCCACTGCTCCCACACCAAAGGGGCTAGCACTGAAAGCTCTTGCTGGCCCTCACCTTCCCTAGGCAGCCCTTCCACAGCCCCACAAGCACTGGCCCTCTGAGCTTCCTAGCCACAGCACAGTGGGGACGTTCCTTCTCAGCACAGCCAGAGCCCAGCTCAGAAATTCGAAACGTCCAGCCACTGCTCCCACACCAAAGGGGCTAGCACTGAAAGCTCTTGCTGGCCATCACCTTCCCTAGGCAGCCCTTCCACAGCCCCACAAGCACTGGCCCTCTGAGCTTCCTAGCCACAGCACAGTGGGGACATTCCTTCTCGGCACAGCCAGAGCCCAGCTCCGAAATTCACAACGTCCAGCCACTGCTCCCACACGAAAGGGGCTAGCACTGAAAGCTCTTGCTGGCCATCACCTTCCCTAGGCAGCCCTTCCACAGCCCCACAAGCACTGGCCCTCTGAGCTTCCTAGCCACAGCACAGTGGGGACGTTCCTTCTCAGCACAGCCAGAGCCCAGCTCAGAAATTCGAAACGTCCAGCCACTGCTCCCACACCAAAGGGGCTAGCACTGAAAGCTCTTGCTGGCCATCACCTTCCCTAGGCAGCCCTTCCACAGCCCCACAAGCACTGGCGCCCTGAGCTTCCTAGCCACAGCACAGTGGGGACGTTCCTTCTCAGCACAGCCAGAGCCCACCTCAAAAATTCGAAACGTCCAGCCACTGCTCCCACACCAAAGGGGCTAGCACTGAAAGCTCTTGCTGGCCCTCACCTGCCCTAGGCAGCCCTTCCACAGCCCCACAAGCACTGGCGCTCTGAGCTTCCTAGCCACAGCACAGTGGGGACGTTCCTTCTCAGCACAGCCAGAGCCCAGCTCCGAAATTCGAAACGTCCAGCCACTGCTCCCACACCAAAGGGGCTAGCACTGAAAGCTCTTGCTGGCCATCACCTGCCCTAGGCAGCCCTTCCACAGCCCCACAAGCACTGGCCCTCTGAGCTTCCTAGCCACAGCACAGTGGGGACATTCCTTCTCGGCACAGCCAGAGCCCAGCTCCGAAATTCAAAACGTCCAGCCACTGCTCCCACACCAAAGGGGCTAGCACTGAAAGCTCTTGCTGGCCATCACCTTCCCTAGGCAGCCCTTCCACAGCCCCACAAGCACTGGCCCTCTGAGCTTCCTAGCCACAGCACAGTGGGGACGTTCCTTCTCAGCACAGCCACAGCCCAGCTCCCAAATCGGAAACGTCCAGCCACTGCTCCCACACCAAAGGGGCTAGCACTGAAAGCTCTTGCTGGCCAGCACTTTCCCTAGGCAGCCCTTCCACAGCCCCACAAGCACTGGCGCCCTGAGCTTCCTAGCCACAGCACAGTGGGGACGTTCCTTCTCAGCACAGCCAGAGCCCACCTTAAAAATTCGAAACGTCCAGCCACTGCTCCCACACCAAAGGGGCTAGCACTGAAAGCTCTTGCTGGCCATCACCTGCCCTAGGCAGCCCTTCCACAGCCCCACAAGCACTGGCCCTCTGAGCTTCCTAGCCACAGCACAGTGGGGACATTCCTTCTCGGCACAGCCAGAGCCTAGCTCCCAAAGAGGAAACGTCCAGCCACTGCTCCCACACCAATGGCGCTAGCACTGAAAGCTCTTGCTGGCCATCACCTTCCCTAGGCAGCCCTTCCACAGCCCCACAAGCACTGGCGCCCTGACCTTCCTAGCCACAGCACAGTGGGGACGTTCCTTCTCAGCACAGCCAGAGCCCACCTCAAAAATTCGAAACGTCCAGCCACTGCTCCCACACCAAAGGGGCTAGCACTGAAAGCTCTTGCTGGCCATCACCTTCCCTAGGCAGCCCTTCCACAGCCCCAGAAGCACTGGCCCTCTGAGCTTCCTAGCCACAGCACAGTGGGGACATTCCTTCTCGGCACAGCCAGAGCCCAGCTCCCAAATCGGAAACGTCCAGCCACTGCTCCCACACCAAAGGGGCTAGCACTGAAAGCTCTTGCTGGCCCTCACCTTCCCTAGGCAGCCCTTCCACAGCCCCACAAGCACTGGCGCCCTGAGCTTCCTAGCCACAGCACAGTGGGGACGTTCCTTCTCAGCACAGCCAGAGCCCAGCTCCCAAATCGGAAACGTCCAGCCACTGCTCCCACACCAAAGGGGCTAGCACTGAAAGCTCTTCCTGGCCAGCACCTGCCCTAGGCAGCCCTTCCACAGCCCCACAAGCCCTGGCCCTCTGAGCTTCCTAGCCACAGCACAGTGGGGACGTTCCTTCTCAGCACAGCCAGAGCCCACCTCAAAAATTCGAAACGTCCAGCCACTGCTCCCACACCAAAGGGGCTAGCACTGAAAGCTCTTGCTGGCCATCACCTTCCCTAGGCAGCCCTTCCACAGCCCCACAAGCACTGGCCCTCTGAGCTTCCTAGCCACAGCACAGTGGGGACGTTCCTTCTCGGCACAGCCAGAGCCCAGCTCCCAAATCGGAAACGTCCAGCCACTGCTCCCACACCAAAGGGGCTAGCACTGAAAGCTCTTGCTGGCCATCACCTTCCCTAGGCAGCCCTTCCACAGCCCCACAAGCACTGGCCCTCTGAGCTTCCTAGCCACAGCACAGTGGGGACGTTCCTTCTCAGCACAGCCAGAGCCCAGCTCCCAAATTGGAAACGTCCAGCCACTGCTCCCACACCAAA
This sequence comes from Aptenodytes patagonicus, assembly GCF_965638725.1. Taxonomy (NCBI): domain Eukaryota; kingdom Metazoa; phylum Chordata; class Aves; order Sphenisciformes; family Spheniscidae; genus Aptenodytes; species Aptenodytes patagonicus. The sequence goes on from NW_027472006.1 coordinate 220,738, forward strand.
GGGGCTAGCACTGAAAGCTCTTGCTGGCCATCACCTTCCCTAGGCAGCCCTTCCACAGCCCCACAAGCACTGGCGCCCTGAGCTTCCTAGCCACAGCACAGTGGGGACGTTCCTTCTCAGCACAGCCAGAGCCCACCTCAAAAATTCGAAACGTCCAGCCACTGCTCCCACACCAAAGGGGCTAGCACTGAAAGCTCTTGCTGGCCATCACCTTCCCTAGGCAGCCCTTCCACAGCCCCACAAGCACTGGCGCCCTGAGCTTCCTAGCCACAGCACAGTGGGGACATTCCTTCTCAGCACAGCCAGAGCCCACCTCAAAAATTCGAAACGTCCAGCCACTGCTCCCACACGAAAGGGGCTAGCACTGAAAGCTCTTGCTGGCCATCACCTTCCCTAGGCAGCCCTTTCACAGCCCCACAAGCACTGGCGCTCTGAGCTTCCTAGCCACAGCACAGTGGGGACGTTCCTTCTCAGCACAGCCAGAGCCTAGCTCCCAAATAGGAAACGTCCAGCCACTGCTCCCACACCAAAGGGGCTAGCACTGAAAGCTCTTGCTGGCCATCACCTTCCCTAGGCAGCCCTTCCACAGCCCCACAAGCACTGGCCCTCTGAGCTTCCTAGCCACAGCACAGTGGGGACATTCCTTCTCGGCACAGCCAGAGCCCAGCTCCGAAATTCAAAACGTCCAGCCACTGCTCCCACACCAAAGGGGCTAGCACTGAAAGCTCTTGCTGGCCCTCACCTTCCCTAGGCAGCCCTTCCACAGCCCCACAACTACTGGCGCACTGAGCTTCCTAGCCACAGCACAGTGGGGACGTTCCTTCTCAGCACAGCCAGAGCCCAGCTCCCAAATCGGAAACGTCCAGCCACTGCTCCCACACGAAAGGGGCTAGCACTGAAAGCTCTTGATGGCCAGCACCTGCCCTAGGCAGCCCTTCCACAGCCCCACAAGCACTGGCCCTCTGAGCTTCCTAGCCACAGCACAGTGGGGACGTTCCTTCTCGGCACAGCCAGAGCCCAGCTCCCAAATCGCAAACGTCCAGCCACTGCTCCCACACCAAAGGGGCTAGCACTGAAAGCTCTTGCTGGCCAGCACCTTCCCTAGGCAGCCCTTCCACAGCCCCACAAGCACTGGCCCTCTGAGCTTCCTAGCCACAGCACAGTGGGGACGTTCCTTCTCAGCACAGCCAGAGCCCACCTCAAAAATTCGAAACGTCCAGCCACTGCTCCCACACCAAAGGGGCTAGCACTGAAAGCTCTTGCTGGCCATCACCTTCCCTAGGCAGCCCTTCCACAGCCCCACAAGCACTGGCCCTCTGAGCTTCCTAGCCACAGCACAGTGGGGACGTTCCTTCTCAGCACAGCCAGAGCCCAGCTCCCAAATCGGAAACGTCCAGCCACTGCTCCCACACCAAAGGGGCTAGCACTGAAAGCTCTTGCTGGCCATCACCTTCCCTAGGCAGCCCTTCCACAGCCCCACAAGCCCTGGCCCTCTGAGCTTCCTAGCCACAGCACAGTGGGGACGTTCCTTCTCAGCACAGCCAGAGCCCACCTCAAAAATTCGAAACGTCCAGCCACTGCTCCCACACCAAAGGGGCTAGCACTGAAAGCTCTTGCTGGCCATCACCTTCCCTAGGCAGCCCTTCCACAGCCCCACAAGCACTGGCCCTCTGAGCTTCCTAGCCACAGCACAGTGGGGACATTCCTTCTCGGCACAGCCAGAGCCCAGCTCCCAAATCGGAAACGTCCAGCCACTGCTCCCACACCAAAGGGGCTAGCACTGAAAGCTCTTGCTGGCCATCACCTTCCCTAGGCAGCCCTTCCACAGCCCCACAAGCACTGGCCCTCTGAGCTTCCTAGCCACAGCACAGTGGGGACGTTCCTTCTCAGCACAGCCAGAGCCCAGCTCCCAAATTGGAAACGTCCAGCCACTGCTCCCACACCAAAGGGGCTAGCACTGAAAGCTCTTGCTGGCCATCACCTTCCCTAGGCAGCCCTTCCACAGCCCCACAAGCACTGGCGCCCTGAGCTTCCTAGCCACAGCACAGTGGGGACGTTCCTTCTCAGCACAGCCAGAGCCCACCTCAAAAATTCGAAACGTCCAGCCACTGCTCCCACACCAAAGGGGCTAGCACTGAAAGCTCTTGCTGGCCATCACCTTCCCTAGGCAGCCCTTCCACAGCCCCACAAGCACTGGCCCTCTGAGCTTCCTAGCCACAGCACAGTGGGGACGTTCCTTCTCAGCACAGCCAGAGCCCACCTCAAAAATTCGAAACGTCCAGCCACTGCTCCCACACGAAAGGGGCTAGCACTGAAAGCTCTTGCTGGCCATCACCTTCCCTAGGCAGCCCTTTCACAGCCCCACAAGCACTGGCGCTCTGAGCTTCCTAGCCACAGCACAGTGGGGACGTTCCTTCTCAGCACAGCCAGAGCCTAGCTCCCAAATAGGAAACGTCCAGCCACTGCTCCCACACCAAAGGGGCTAGCACTGAAAGCTCTTGCTGGCCATCACCTTCCCTAGGCAGCCCTTCCACAGCCCCACAAGCACTGGCCCTCTGAGCTTCCTAGCCACAGCACAGTGGGGACATTCCTTCTCGGCACAGCCAGAGCCCAGCTCCGAAATTCAAAACGTCCAGCCACTGCTCCCACACCAAAGGGGCTAGCACTGAAAGCTCTTGCTGGCCCTCACCTTCCCTAGGCAGCCCTTCCACAGCCCCACAACTACTGGCGCACTGAGCTTCCTAGCCACAGCACAGTGGGGACGTTCCTTCTCAGCACAGCCAGAGCCCAGCTCCCAAATCGGAAACGTCCAGCCACTGCTCCCACACGAAAGGGGCTAGCACTGAAAGCTCTTGATGGCCAGCACCTGCCCTAGGCAGCCCTTCCACAGCCCCACAAGCACTGGCCCTCTGAGCTTCCTAGCCACAGCACAGTGGGGACGTTCCTTCTCGGCACAGCCAGAGCCCAGCTCCCAAATCGCAAACGTCCAGCCACTGCTCCCACACCAAAGGGGCTAGCACTGAAAGCTCTTGCTGGCCATCACCTTCCCTAGGCAGCCCTTCCACAGCCCCACAAGCACTGGCGCCCTGAGCTTCCTAGCCACAGCACAGTGGGGACGTTCCTTCTCAGCACAGCCAGAGCCCACCTCAAAAATTCGAAACGTCCAGCCACTGCTCCCACACCAAAGGGGCTAGCACTGAAAGCTCTTGCTGGCCATCACCTTCCCTAGGCAGCCCTTCCACAGCCCCACAAGCACTGGCGCCCTGAGCTTCCTAGCCACAGCACAGTGGGGACGTTCCTTCTCAGCACAGCCAGAGCCCACCTCAAAAATTCGAAACGTCCAGCCACTGCTCCCACACGAAAGGGGCTAGCACTGAAAGCTCTTGCTGGCCATCACCTTCCCTAGGCAGCCCTTTCACAGCCCCACAAGCACTGGCGCTCTGAGCTTCCTAGCCACAGCACAGTGGGGACGTTCCTTCTCAGCACAGCCAGAGCCTAGCTCCCAAATAGGAAACGTCCAGCCACTGCTCCCACACCAAAGGGGCTAGCACTGAAAGCTCTTGCTGGCCATCACCTTCCCTAGGCAGCCCTTCCACAGCCCCACAAGCACTGGCCCTCTGAGCTTCCTAGCCACAGCACAGTGGGGACATTCCTTCTCGGCACAGCCAGAGCCCAGCTCCGAAATTCAAAACGTCCAGCCACTGCTCCCACACCAAAGGGGCTAGCACTGAAAGCTCTTGCTGGCCCTCACCTTCCCTAGGCAGCCCTTCCACAGCCCCACAACTACTGGCGCACTGAGCTTCCTAGCCACAGCACAGTGGGGACGTTCCTTCTCAGCACAGCCAGAGCCCAGCTCCCAAATCGGAAACGTCCAGCCACTGCTCCCACACGAAAGGGGCTAGCACTGAAAGCTCTTGATGGCCAGCACCTGCCCTAGGCAGCCCTTCCACAGCCCCACAAGCACTGGCCCTCTGAGCTTCCTAGCCACAGCACAGTGGGGACGTTCCTTCTCGGCACAGCCAGAGCCCAGCTCCCAAATCGCAAACGTCCAGCCACTGCTCCCACACCAAAGGGGCTAGCACTGAAAGCTCTTGCTGGCCAGCACCTTCCCTAGGCAGCCCTTCCACAGCCCCACAAGCACTGGCCCTCTGAGCTTCCTAGCCACAGCACAGTGGGGACGTTCCTTCTCAGCACAGCCAGAGCCCACCTCAAAAATTCGAAACGTCCAGCCACTGCTCCCACACCAAAGGGGCTAGCACTGAAAGCTCTTGCTGGCCATCACCTTCCCTAGGCAGCCCTTCCACAGCCCCACAAGCACTGGCCCTCTGAGCTTCCTAGCCACAGCACAGTGGGGACGTTCCTTCTCAGCACAGCCAGAGCCCAGCTCCCAAATCGGAAACGTCCAGCCACTGCTCCCACACCAAAGGGGCTAGCACTGAAAGCTCTTGCTGGCCATCACCTTCCCTAGGCAGCCCTTCCACAGCCCCACAAGCCCTGGCCCTCTGAGCTTCCTAGCCACAGCACAGTGGGGACGTTCCTTCTCAGCACAGCCAGAGCCCACCTCAAAAATTCGAAACGTCCAGCCACTGCTCCCACACCAAAGGGGCTAGCACTGAAAGCTCTTGCTGGCCATCACCTTCCCTAGGCAGCCCTTCCACAGCCCCACAAGCACTGGCCCTCTGAGCTTCCTAGCCACAGCACAGTGGGGACATTCCTTCTCGGCACAGCCAGAGCCCAGCTCCCAAATCGGAAACGTCCAGCCACTGCTCCCACACCAAAGGGGCTAGCACTGAAAGCTCTTGCTGGCCATCACCTTCCCTAGGCAGCCCTTCCACAGCCCCACAAGCACTGGCCCTCTGAGCTTCCTAGCCACAGCACAGTGGGGACGTTCCTTCTCAGCACAGCCAGAGCCCAGCTCCCAAATTGGAAACGTCCAGCCACTGCTCCCACACCAAAGGGGCTAGCACTGAAAGCTCTTGCTGGCCCTCACCTTCCCTAGGCAGCCCTTCCACAGCCCCACAACTACTGGCGCACTGAGCTTCCTAGCCACAGCACAGTGGGGACGTTCCTTCTCAGCACAGCCAGAGCCCAGCTCCCAAATCGGAAACGTCCAGCCACTGCTCCCACACGAAAGGGGCTAGCACTGAAAGCTCTTGATGGCCAGCACCTGCCCTAGGCAGCCCTTCCACAGCCCCACAAGCACTGGCCCTCTGAGCTTCCTAGCCACAGCACAGTGGGGACGTTCCTTCTCGGCACAGCCAGAGCCCAGCTCCCAAATCGCAAACGTCCAGCCACTGCTCCCACACCAAAGGGGCTAGCACTGAAAGCTCTTGCTGGCCATCACCTTCCCTAGGCAGCCCTTCCACAGCCCCACAAGCACTGGCGCCCTGAGCTTCCTAGCCACAGCACAGTGGGGACGTTCCTTCTCAGCACAGCCAGAGCCCACCTCAAAAATTCGAAACGTCCAGCCACTGCTCCCACACCAAAGGGGCTAGCACTGAAAGCTCTTGCTGGCCATCACCTTCCCTAGGCAGCCCTTCCACAGCCCCACAAGCACTGGCGCCCTGAGCTTCCTAGCCACAGCACAGTGGGGACGTTCCTTCTCAGCACAGCCAGAGCCCACCTCAAAAATTCGAAACGTCCAGCCACTGCTCCCACACGAAAGGGGCTAGCACTGAAAGCTCTTGCTGGCCATCACCTTCCCTAGGCAGCCCTTTCACAGCCCCACAAGCACTGGCGCTCTGAGCTTCCTAGCCACAGCACAGTGGGGACGTTCCTTCTCAGCACAGCCAGAGCCTAGCTCCCAAATAGGAAACGTCCAGCCACTGCTCCCACACCAAAGGGGCTAGCACTGAAAGCTCTTGCTGGCCATCACCTTCCCTAGGCAGCCCTTCCACAGCCCCACAAGCACTGGCCCTCTGAGCTTCCTAGCCACAGCACAGTGGGGACATTCCTTCTCGGCACAGCCAGAGCCCAGCTCCGAAATTCAAAACGTCCAGCCACTGCTCCCACACCAAAGGGGCTAGCACTGAAAGCTCTTGCTGGCCCTCACCTTCCCTAGGCAGCCCTTCCACAGCCCCACAACTACTGGCGCACTGAGCTTCCTAGCCACAGCACAGTGGGGACGTTCCTTCTCAGCACAGCCAGAGCCCAGCTCCCAAATCGGAAACGTCCAGCCACTGCTCCCACACCAAAGGGGCTAGCACTGAAAGCTCTTGCTGGCCATCACCTTCCCTAGGCAGCCCTTTCACAGCCCCACAAGCACTGGCGCTCTGAGCTTCCTAGCCACAGCACAGTGGGGACGTTCCTTCTCAGCACAGCCAGAGCCTAGCTCCCAAATAGGAAACGTCCAGCCACTGCTCCCACACCAAAGGGGCTAGCACTGAAAGCTCTTGCTGGCCATCACCTTCCCTAGGCAGCCCTTCCACAGCCCCACAAGCACTGGCCCTCTGAGCTTCCTAGCCACAGCACAGTGGGGACATTCCTTCTCGGCACAGCCAGAGCCCAGCTCCGAAATTCAAAACGTCCAGCCACTGCTCCCACACCAAAGGGGCTAGCACTGAAAGCTCTTGCTGGCCCTCACCTTCCCTAGGCAGCCCTTCCACAGCCCCACAACTACTGGCGCACTGAGCTTCCTAGCCACAGCACAGTGGGGACGTTCCTTCTCAGCACAGCCAGAGCCCAGCTCCCAAATCGGAAACGTCCAGCCACTGCTCCCACACGAAAGGGGCTAGCACTGAAAGCTCTTGATGGCCAGCACCTGCCCTAGGCAGCCCTTCCACAGCCCCACAAGCACTGGCCCTCTGAGCTTCCTAGCCACAGCACAGTGGGGACGTTCCTTCTCGGCACAGCCAGAGCCCAGCTCCCAAATCGCAAACGTCCAGCCACTGCTCCCACACCAAAGGGGCTAGCACTGAAAGCTCTTGCTGGCCATCACCTTCCCTAGGCAGCCCTTCCACAGCCCCACAAGCACTGGCCCTCTGAGCTTCCTAGCCACAGCACAGTGGGGACGTTCCTTCTCAGCACAGCCAGAGCCCACCTCAAAAATTCGAAACGTCCAGCCACTGCTCCCACACGAAAGGGGCTAGCACTGAAAGCTCTTGCTGGCCATCACCTTCCCTAGGCAGCCCTTCCACAGCCCCACAAGCACTGGCCCTCTGAGCTTCCTAGCCACAGCACAGTGGGGACGTTCCTTCTCAGCACAGCCAGAGCCCAGCTCCCAAATCGGAAACGTCCAGCCACTGCTCCCACACCAAAGGGGCTAGCACTGAAAGCTCTTCCTGGCCAGCACCTGCCCTAGGCAGCCCTTCCACAGCCCCACAAGCCCTGGCCCTCTGAGCTTCCTAGCCACAGCACAGTGGGGACGTTCCTTCTCAGCACAGCCAGAGCCCACCTCAAAAATTCGAAACGTCCAGCCACTGCTCCCACACAAAAGGGGCTAGCACTGAAAGCTCTTGCTGGCCATCACCTTCCCTAGGCAGCCCTTCCACAGCCCCACAAGCACTGGCCCTCTGAGCTTCCTAGCCACAGCACAGTGGGGACATTCCTTCTCGGCACAGCCAGAGCCCAGCTCCCAAATCGGAAACGTCCAGCCACTGCTCCCACACCAAAGGGGCTAGCACTGAAAGCTCTTGCTGGCCATCACCTTCCCTAGGCAGCCCTTCCACAGCCCCACAAGCACTGGCCCTCTGAGCTTCCTAGCCACAGCACAGTGGGGACGTTCCTTCTCAGCACAGCCAGAGCCCAGCTCCCAAATTGGAAACGTCCAGCCACTGCTCCCACACCAAAGGGGCTAGCACTGAAAGCTCTTGCTGGCCAGCACCTTCCCTAGGCAGCCCTTCCACAGCCCCACAAGCACTGGCGCCCTGAGCTTCCTAGCCACAGCACAGTGGGGACGTTCCTTCTCAGCACAGCCAGAGCCCACCTCAAAAATTCGAAACGTCCAGCCACTGCTCCCACACCAAAGGGGCTAGCACTGAAAGCTCTTGCTGGCCATCACCTTCCCTAGGCAGCCCTTCCACAGCCCCACAAGCACTGGCCCTCTGAGCTTCCTAGCCACAGCACAGTGGGGACGTTCCTTCTCAGCACAGCCAGAGCCCACCTCAAAAATTCGAAACGTCCAGCCACTGCTCCCACACGAAAGGGGCTAGCACTGAAAGCTCTTGCTGGCCATCACCTTCCCTAGGCAGCCCTTTCACAGCCCCACAAGCACTGGCGCTCTGAGCTTCCTAGCCACAGCACAGTGGGGACGTTCCTTCTCAGCACAGCCAGAGCCTAGCTCCCAAATAGGAAACGTCCAGCCACTGCTCCCACACCAAAGGGGCTAGCACTGAAAGCTCTTGCTGGCCATCACCTTCCCTAGGCAGCCCTTCCACAGCCCCACAAGCACTGGCCCTCTGAGCTTCCTAGCCACAGCACAGTGGGGACATTCCTTCTCGGCACAGCCAGAGCCCAGCTCCGAAATTCAAAACGTCCAGCCACTGCTCCCACACCAAAGGGGCTAGCACTGAAAGCTCTTGCTGGCCATCACCTTCCCTAGGCAGCCCTTCCACAGCCCCACAAGCACTGGCCCTCTGAGCTTCCTAGCCACAGCACAGTGGGGACGTTCCTTCTCAGCACAGCCACAGCCCAGCTCCCAAATCGGAAACGTCCAGCCACTGCTCCCACACCAAAGGGGCTAGCACTGAAAGCTCTTGATGGCCAGCACCTGCCCTAGGCAGCCCTTCCACAGCCCCACAAGCACTGGCCCTCTGAGATTCCTAGCCACAGCACAGTGGGGACGTTCCTTCTCGGCACAGCCAGAGCCCAGCTCCCAAATCGCAAACGTCCAGCCACTGCTCCCACACCAAAGGGGCTAGCACTGAAAGCTCTTGCTGGCCATCACCTTCCCTAGGCAGCCCTTCCACAGCCCCACAAGCACTGGCCCTCTGAGCTTCCTAGCCACAGCACAGTGGGGACGTTCCTTCTCAGCACAGCCAGAGCCCACCTCAAAAATTCGAAACGTCCAGCCACTGCTCCCACATCAAAGGGGCTAGCACTGAAAGCTCTTGCTGGCCATCACCTTCCCTAGGCAGCCCTTCCACAGCCCCACAAGCACTGGCGCCCTGAGCTTCCTAGCCACAGCACAGTGGGGACGTTCCTTCTCAGCACAGCCAGAGCCCACCTCAAAAATTCGAAACGTCCAGCCACTGCTCCCACACCAAAGGGGCTAGCACTGAAAGCTCTTGCTGGCCATCACCTTCCCTAGGCAGCCCTTCCACAGCCCCACAAGCCCTGGCCCTCTGAGCTTCCTAGCCACAGCACAGTGGGGACGTTCCTTCTCAGCACAGCCAGAGCCCAGCTCCCAAATCGGAAACGTCCAGCCACTGCTCCCACACCAAAGGGGCTAGCACTGAAAGCTCTTGCTGGCCAGCACCTGCCCTAGGCAGCCCTTCCACAGCCCCACAAGCACTGGCGCCCTGAGCTTCCTAGCCACAGCACAGTGGGGACGTTCCTTCTCAGCACAGCCAGAGCCCACCTCAAAAATTCGAAACGTCCAGCCACTGCTCCCACACCAAAGGGGCTAGCACTGAAAGCTCTTGCTGGCCATCACCTTCCCTAGGCAGCCCTTCCACAGCCCCACAAGCACTGGCCCTCTGAGCTTCCTAGCCACAGCACAGTGGGGACGTTCCTTCTCAGCACAGCCAGAGCCCAGCTCCCAAATAGGAAACGTCCAGCCACTGCTCCCACACCAAAGGGGCTAGCACTGAAAGCTCTTCCTGGCCAGCACCTTCCCTAGGCAGCCCTTCCACAGCCCCACAAGCACTGGCGCCCTGAGCTTCCTAGCCACAGCACAGTGGGGACGTTCCTTCTCAGCACAGCCAGAGCCCACCTCAAAAATTCGAAACGTCCAGCCACTGCTCCCACACCAAAGGGGCTAGCACTGAAAGCTCTTGCTGGCCATCACCTTCCCTAGGCAGCCCTTTCACAGCCCCACAAGCACTGGCCCTCTGAGCTTCCTAGCCACAGCACAGTGGGGACGTTCCTTCTCGGCACAGCCAGAGCCTAGCTCCCAAATAGGAAACGTCCAGCCACTGCTCCCACACCAAAGGGGCTAGCACTGAAAGCTCTTGCTGGCCCTCACCTTCCCTAGGCAGCCCTTCCACAGCCCCACAAGCACTGGCGCCCTGAGCTTCCTAGCCACAGCACAGTGGGGACATTCCTTCTCGGCACAGCCAGAGCCCAGCTCCGAAATTCAAAACGTCCAGCCACTGCTCCCACACCAAAGGGGCTAGCACTGAAAGCTCTTGCTGGCCATCACCTTCCCTAGGCAGCCCTTCCACAGCCCCACAAGCACTGGCGCCCTGAGCTTCCTAGCCACAGCACAGTGGGGACGTTCCTTCTCAGCACATCCAGAGCCCAGCTCCCAAATCGGAAACGTCCAGCCACTGCTCCCACACGAAAGGGGCTAGCACTGAAAGCTCTTGCTGGCCAGCACCTGCCCTAGGCAGCCCTTCCACAGCCCCACAAGCCCTGGCCCTCTGAGCTTCCTAGCCACAGCACAGTGGGGACGTTCCTTCTCAGCACAGCCAGAGCCCAGCTCCGAAATTCGAAACGTCCAGCCACTGCTCCCACACCAAAGGGGCTAGCACTGAAAGCTCTTGCTGGCCAGCACCTGCCCTAGGCAGCCCTTCCACAGCCCCACAAGCACTGGCCCTCTGAGCTTCCTAGCCACAGCACAGTGGGGACGTTCCTTCTCAGCACAGCCAGAGCCCAGCTCCCAAATCGGAAACGTCCAGCCACTGCTCCCACACCAAAGGGGCTAGCACTGAAAGCTCTTGCTGGCCATCACCTTCCCTAGGCAGCCCTTCCACAGCCCCACAAGCACTGGCCCTCTGAGCTTCCTAGCCACAGCACAGTGGGGACGTTCCTTCTCAGCACAGCCAGAGCCCACCTCAAAAATTCGAAACGTCCAGCCACTGCTCCCACACGAAAGGGGCTAGCACTGAAAGCTCTTGCTGGCCATCACCTTCCCTAGGCAGCCCTTCCACAGCCCCACAAGCACTGGCCCTCTGAGCTTCCTAGCCACAGCACAGTGGGGACATTCCTTCTCGGCACAGCCAGAGCCTAACTCCCAAATAGGAAACGTCCAGCCACTGCTCCCACACCAAAGGGGCTAGCACTGAAAGCTCTTGCTGGCCCTCACCTTCCCTAGGCAGCCCTTCCACAGCCCCACAAGCACTGGCGCCCTGAGCTTCCTAGCCACAGCACAGTGGGGACGTTCCTTCTCAGCACAGCCAGAGCCCAGCTCCCAAATCGGAAACGTCCAGCCACTGCTCCCACACCAAAGGGGCTAGCACTGAAAGCTCTTGCTGGCCATCACCTTCCCTAGGCAGCCCTTCCACAGCCCCACAAGCACTGGCCCTCTGAGCTTCCTAGCCACAGCACAGTGGGGACATTCCTTCTCGGCACAGCCAGAGCCCAGCTCCGAAATTCAAAACGTCCAGCCACTGCTCCCACACGAAAGGGGCTAGCACTGAAAGCTCTTGCTGGCCAGCACCTTCCCTAGGCAGCCCTTCCACAGCCCCACAAGCACTGGCGCCCTGAGCTTCCTAGCCACAGCACAGTGGGGACGTTCCTTCTCAGCACAGCCAGAGCCCACCTCAAAAATTCGAAACGTCCAGCCACTGCTCCCACACCAAAGGGGCTAGCACTGAAAGCTCTTGCTGGCCATCACCTTCCCTAGGCAGCCCTTCCACAGCCCCACAAGCACTGGCGCTCTGAGCTTCCTAGCCACAGCACAGTGGGGACGTTCCTTCTCAGCACAGCCAGAGCCCAGCTCCCAAATTGGAAACGTCCAGCCACTGCTCCCACACCAAAGGGGCTAGCACTGAAAGCTCTTGCTGGCCAGCACCTTCCCTAGGCAGCCCTTCCACAGCCCCACAAGCACTGGCGCCCTGAGCTTCCTAGCCACAGCACAGTGGGGACGTTCCTTCTCAGCACAGCCAGAGCCCACCTCAAAAATTCGAAACGTCCAGCCACTGCTCCCACACCAAAGGGGCTAGCACTGAAAGCTCTTGCTGGCCAGCACCTGCCCTAGGCAGCCCTTCCACAGCCCCACAAGCACTGGCCCTCTGAGCTTCCTAGCCACAGCACAGTGGGGACGTTCCTTCTCAGCACAGCCAGAGCCCATCTCCGAAATTCGAAACGTCCAGCCACTGCTCCCACACCAAAGGGGCTAGCACTGAAAGCTCTTGATGGCCAGCACCTGCCCTAGGCAGCCCTTCCACAGCCCCACAAGCACTGGCCCTCTGAGCTTCCTAGCCACAGCACAGTGGGGACGTTCCTTCTCAGCACAGCCAGAGCCCAGCTCCCAAATCGGAAACGTCCAGCCACTGCTCCCACACCAAAGGGGCTAGCACTGAAAGCTCTTGCTGGCCATCACCTTCCCTAGGCAGCCCTTCCACAGCCCCACAAGCACTGGCCCTCTGAAATCCTAGCCACAGCACAGTGGGGACGTTCCTTCTCAGCACAGCCAGAGCCCACCTCAAAAATTCGAAACGTCCAGCCACTGCTCCCACACGAAAGGGGCTAGCACTGAAAGCTCTTGCTGGCCATCACCTTCCCTAGGCAGCCCTTCCACAGCCCCACAAGCACTGGCCCTCTGAGCTTCCTAGCCACAGCACAGTGGGGACATTCCTTCTCGGCACAGCCAGAGCCTAACTCCCAAATAGGAAACGTCCAGCCACTGCTCCCACACCAAAGGGGCTAGCACTGAAAGCTCTTGCTGGCCCTCACCTTCCCTAGGCAGCCCTTCCACAGCCCCACAAGCACTGGCGCCCTGAGCTTCCTAGCCACAGCACAGTGGGGACGTTCCTTCTCAGCACAGCCAGAGCCCAGCTCCCAAATCGGAAACGTCCAGCCACTGCTCCCACACCAAAGGGGCTAGCACTGAAAGCTCTTGCTGGCCATCACCTTCCCTAGGCAGCCCTTCCACAGCCCCACAAGCACTGGCCCTCTGAGCTTCCTAGCCACAGCACAGTGGGGACATTCCTTCTCGGCACAGCCAGAGCCCAGCTCCGAAATTCAAAACGTCCAGCCACTGCTCCCACACCAAAGGGGCTAGCACTGAAAGCTCTTGCTGGCCCTCACCTTCCCTAGGCAGCCCTTCCACAGCCCCACAAGCACTGGCCCTCTGAGCTTCCTAGCCACAGCACAGTGGGGACGTTCCTTCTCGGCACAGCCAGAGCCAAGCTCCGAAATTCACAACGTCCAGCCACTGCTCCCACACCAAAGGGGCTAGCACTGAAAGCTCTTGCTGGCCATCACCTTCCCTAGGCAGCCCTTCCACAGCCCCACAAGCACTGGCCCTCTGAGCTTCCTAGCCACAGCACAGTGGGGACGTTCCTTCTCAGCACAGCCAGACCCCACCTCAAAAATTCGAAACGTCCAGCCACTGCTCCCACACCAAAGGGGCTAGCACTGAAAGATCTTGCTGGCCCTCACCTGCCCTAGGCAGCCCTTCCACAGCCCCACAAGCACTGGCGCTCTGAGCTTCCTAGCCACAGCACAGTGGGGACATTCCTTCTCGGCACAGCCAGAGCCCAGCTCCCAAATAGGAAACGTCCAGCCACTGCTCCCACACGAAAGGGGCTAGCACTGAAAGCTCTTGCTGGCCAGCACCTGCCCTAGGCAGCCCTTCCACAGCCCCACAAGCACTGGCCCTCTGAGCTTCCTAGCCACAGCACAGTGGGGACGTTCCTTCTCAGCACAGCCAGAGCCCAGCTCCGAAATTCGAAACGTCCAGCCACTGCTCCCACACCAAAGGGGCTAGCACTGAAAGCTCTTGCTGGCCATCACCTGCCCTAGGCAGCCCTTCCACAGCCCCACAAGCACTGGCCCTCTGAGCTTCCTAGCCACAGCACAGTGGGGACATTCCTTCTCGGCACAGACAGAGCCCAGCTCCGAAATTCAAAACGTCCAGCCACTGCTCCCACACCAAAGGGGCTAGCACTGAAAGCTCTTGCTGGCCATCACCTTCCCTAGGCAGCCCTTCCACAGCCCCACAAGCACTGGCGCTCTGAGCTTCCTAGCCACAGCACAGTGGGGACGTTCCTTCTCAGCACAGCCAGAGCCCAGCTCCCAAATTGGAAACGTCCAGCCACTGCTCCCACACCAAAGGGGCTAGCACTGAAAGCTCTTGCTGGCCAGCACCTTCCCTAGGCAGCCCTTCCACAGCCCCACAAGCACTGGCGCCCTGAGCTTCCTAGCCACAGCACAGTGGGGACGTTCCTTCTCAGCACAGCCAGAGCCCACCTCAAAAATTCGAAACGTCCAGCCACTGCTCCCACACCAAAGGGGCTAGCACTGAAAGCTCTTGCTGGCCAGCACCTGCCCTAGGCAGCCCTTCCACAGCCCCACAAGCACTGGCCCTCTGAGCTTCCTAGCCACAGCACAGTGGGGACGTTCCTTCTCAGCACAGCCAGAGCCCAGCTCCGAAATTCGAAACGTCCAGCCACTGCTCCCACACCAAAGGGGCTAGCACTGAAAGCTCTTGCTGGCCATCACCTTCCCTAGGCAGCCCTTCCACAGCCCCACAAGCACTGGCCCTCTGAGCTTCCTAGCCACAGCACAGTGGGGACGTTCCTTCTCAGCACAGCCAGAGCCCAGCTCCCAAATCGGAAACGTCCAGCCACTGCTCCCACACCAAAGGGGCTAGCACTGAAAGCTCTTGCTGGCCATCACCTTCCCTAGGCAGCCCTTCCACAGCCCCACAAGCACTGGCCCTCTGAGCTTCCTAGCCACAGCACAGTGGGGACGTTCCTTCTCAGCACAGCCAGAGCCCACCTCAAAAATTCGAAACGTCCAGCCACTGCTCCCACACGAAAGGGGCTAGCACTGAAAGCTCTTGCTGGCCATCACCTTCCCTAGGCAGCCCTTCCACAGCCCCACAAGCACTGGCCCTCTGAGCTTCCTAGCCACAGCACAGTGGGGACATTCCTTCTCGGCACAGCCAGAGCCCAGCTCCGAAATTCAAAACGTCCAGCCACTGCTCCCACACGAAAGGGGCTAGCACTGAAAGCTCTTGCTGGCCAGCACCTTCCCTAGGCAGCCCTTCCACAGCCCCACAAGCACTGGCCCTCTGAGCTTCCTAGCCACAGCACAGTGGGGACGTTCCTTCTCAGCACAGCCAGAGCCCACCTCAAAAATTCGAAACGTCCAGCCACTGCTCCCACACCAAAGGGGCTAGCACTGAAAGCTGTTGCTGGCCCTCACCTGCCCTAGGCAGCCCTTCCACAGCCCCACAAGCACTGGCCCTCTGAGCTTCCTAGCCACAGCACAGTGGGGACATTCCTTCTCGGCACAGCCAGAGCCCAGCTCCCAAATCGGAAACGTCCAGCCACTGCTCCCACACCAAAGGGGCTAGCACTGAAAGCTCTTGCTGGCCCTCACCTTCCCTAGGCAGCCCTTCCACAGCCCCACAAGCACTGGCCCTCTGAGCTTCCTAGCCACAGCACAGTGGGGACGTTCGTTCTCGGCACAGCCAGAGCCAAGCTCCGAAATTCACAACGTCCAGCCACTGCTCCCACACCAAAGGGGCTAGCACTGAAAGCTCTTGCTGGCCATCACCTTCCCTAGGCAGCCCTTCCACAGCCCCACAAGCACTGGCCCTCTGAGCTTCCTAGCCACAGCACAGTGGGGACGTTCCTTCTCAGCACAGCCAGAGCCCACCTCAAAAATTCGAAACGTCCAGCCACTGCTCCCACACCAAAGGGGCTAGCACTGAAAGATCTTGCTGGCCCTCACCTGCCCTAGGCAGCCCTTCCACAGCCCCACAAGCACTGGCGCTCTGAGCTTCCTAGCCACAGCACAGTGGGGACATTCCTTCTCGGCACAGCCAGAGCCCAGCTCCCAAATAGGAAACGTCCAGCCACTGCTCCCACACGAAAGGGGCTAGCACTGAAAGCTCTTGCTGGCCAGCACCTGCCCTAGGCAGCCCTTCCACAGCCCCACAAGCACTGGCCCTCTGAGCTTCCTAGCCACAGCACAGTGGGGACGTTCCTTCTCAGCACAGCCAGAGCCCAGCTCCGAAATTCGAAACGTCCAGCCACTGCTCCCACACCAAAGGGGCTAGCACTGAAAGCTCTTGCTGGCCATCACCTGCCCTAGGCAGCCCTTCCACAGCCCCACAAGCACTGGCCCTCTGAGCTTCCTAGCCACAGCACAGTGGGGACATTCCTTCTCGGCACAGACAGAGCCCAGCTCCGAAATTCAAAACGTCCAGCCACTGCTCCCACACCAAAGGGGCTAGCACTGAAAGCTCTTGCTGGCCATCACCTTCCCTAGGCAGCCCTTCCACAGCCCCACAAGCACTGGCCCTCTGAACTTCCTAGCCACAGCACAGTGGGGACATTCCTTCTCGGCACAGCCAGAGCCCAGCTCCGAAATTCCCAAATAGGAAACGTCCAGCCACTGCTCCCACACCAAAGGGGCTAGCACTGAAAGCTCTTGCTGGCCAGCACCTGCCCTAGGCAGCCCTTCCACAGCCCCACAAGCACTGGCCCTCTGAGCTTCCTAGCCACAGCACAGTGGGGACGTTCCTTCTCAGCACAGCCAGAGCCCACCTCAAAAATTCGAAACGTCCAGCCACTGCTCCCACACCAAAGGGGCTAGCACTGAAAGCTCTTGCTGGCCATCACCTTCCCTAGGCAGCCCTTCCACAGCCCCACAAGCACTGGCCCTCTGAGCTTCCTAGCCACAGCACAGTGGGGATGTTCCTTCTCAGCACAGCCAGAGCCCACCTCAAAAATTCGAAACGTCCAGCCACTGCTCCCACACCAAAGGGGCTAGCACTGAAAGCTCTTGCTGGCCAGCACCTGCCCTAGGCAGCCCTTCCACAGCCCCACAAGCACTGGCGCTCTGAGCTTCCTAGCCACAGCACAGTGGGGACATTCCTTCTCGGCACAGCCAGAGCCCAGCTCCCAAATCGGAAACGTCCAGCCACTGCTCCCACACCAAAGGGGCTAGCACTGAAAGCTCTTGCTGGCCATCACCTTCCCTAGGCAGCCCTTCCACAGCCCCACAAGCACTGGCCCTCTGAGCTTCCTAGCCACAGCACAGTGGGGACGTTCCTTCTCAGCACAGCCAGAGCCCACCTTTAAAATTCGAAACGTCCAGCCACTGCTCCCACACCAAAGGGGCTAGCACTGAAAGCTCTTGCTGGCCCTCACCTTCCCTAGGCAGCCCTTCCACAGCCCCACAAGCACTGGCCCTCTGAGCTTCCTAGCCACAGCACAGTGGGGACGTTCCTTCTCAGCACAGCCAGACCCCACCTCAAAAATTCGAAACGTCCAGCCACTGCTCCCACACCAAAGGGGCTAGCACTGAAAGATCTTGCTGGCCCTCACCTGCCCTAGGCAGCCCTTCCACAGCCCCACAAGCACTGGCGCTCTGAGCTTCCTAGCCACAGCACAGTGGGGACATTCCTTCTCGGCACAGCCAGAGCCCAGCTCCCAAATAGGAAACGTCCAGCCACTGCTCCCACACGAAAGGGGCTAGCACTGAAAGCTCTTGCTGGCCAGCACCTGCCCTAGGCAGCCCTTCCACAGCCCCACAAGCACTGGCCCTCTGAGCTTCCTAGCCACAGCACAGTGGGGACGTTCCTTCTCAGCACAGCCAGAGCCCAGCTCCGAAATTCGAAACGTCCAGCCACTGCTCCCACACCAAAGGGGCTAGCACTGAAAGCTCTTGCTGGCCATCACCTGCCCTAGGCAGCCCTTCCACAGCCCCACAAGCACTGGCCCTCTGAGCTTCCTAGCCACAGCACAGTGGGGACATTCCTTCTCGGCACAGACAGAGCCCAGCTCCGAAATTCAAAACGTCCAGCCACTGCTCCCACACCAAAGGGGCTAGCACTGAAAGCTCTTGCTGGCCATCACCTTCCCTAGGCAGCCCTTCCACAGCCCCACAAGCACTGGCGCTCTGAGCTTCCTAGCCACAGCACAGTGGGGACGTTCCTTCTCAGCACAGCCAGAGCCCAGCTCCCAAATTGGAAACGTCCAGCCACTGCTCCCACACCAAAGGGGCTAGCACTGAAAGCTCTTGCTGGCCAGCACCTTCCCTAGGCAGCCCTTCCACAGCCCCACAAGCACTGGCGCCCTGAGCTTCCTAGCCACAGCACAGTGGGGACGTTCCTTCTCAGCACAGCCAGAGCCCACCTCAAAAATTCGAAACGTCCAGCCACTGCTCCCACACCAAAGGGGCTAGCACTGAAAGCTCTTGCTGGCCAGCACCTGCCCTAGGCAGCCCTTCCACAGCCCCACAAGCACTGGCCCTCTGAGCTTCCTAGCCACAGCACAGTGGGGACGTTCCTTCTCAGCACAGCCAGAGCCCAGCTCCGAAATTCGAAACGTCCAGCCACTGCTCCCACACCAAAGGGGCTAGCACTGAAAGCTCTTGATGGCCAGCACCTGCCCTAGGCAGCCCTTCCACAGCCCCACAAGCACTGGCCCTCTGAGCTTCCTAGCCACAGCACAGTGGGGACGTTCCTTCTCAGCACAGCCAGAGCCCAGCTCCCAAATCGGAAACGTCCAGCCACTGCTCCCACACCAAATGGGCTAGCACTGAAAGCTCTTGCTGGCCATCACCTTCCCTAGGCAGCCCTTCCACAGCCCCACAAGCACTGGCCCTCTGAGCTTCCTAGCCACAGCACAGTGGGGACGTTCCTTCTCAGCACAGCCAGAGCCCACCTCAAAAATTCGAAACGTCCAGCCACTGCTCCCACACGAAAGGGGCTAGCACTGAAAGCTCTTGCTGGCCATCACCTTCCCTAGGCAGCCCTTCCACAGCCCCACAAGCACTGGCCCTCTGAGCTTCCTAGCCACAGCACAGTGGGGACATTCCTTCTCGGCACAGCCAGAGCCCAGCTCCGAAATTCAAAACGTCCAGCCACTGCTCCCACACGAAAGGGGCTAGCACTGAAAGCTCTTGCTGGCCCTCACCTTCCCTAGGCAGCCCTTCCACAGCCCCACAAGCACTGGCCCTCTGAGCTTCCTAGCCACAGCACAGTGGGGACGTTCCTTCTCAGCACAGCCAGAGCCCACCTCAAAAATTCGAAACGTCCAGCCACTGCTCCCACACCAAAGGGGCTAGCACTGAAAGCTGTTGCTGGCCCTCACCTGCCCTAGGCAGCCCTTCCACAGCCCCACAAGCACTGGCCCTCTGAGCTTCCTAGCCACAGCACAGTGGGGACATTCCTTCTCGGCACAGCCAGAGCCCAGCTCCCAAATCGGAAACGTCCAGCCACTGCTCCCACACCAAAGGGGCTAGCACTGAAAGCTCTTGCTGGCCCTCACCTTCCCTAGGCAGCCCTTCCACAGCCCCACAAGCACTGGCCCTCTGAGCTTCCTAGCCACAGCACAGTGGGGACGTTCGTTCTCGGCACAGCCAGAGCCAAGCTCCGAAATTCACAACGTCCAGCCACTGCTCCCACACCAAAGGGGCTAGCACTGAAAGCTCTTGCTGGCCAGCACCTTCCCTAGGCAGCCCTTCCACAGCCCCACAAGCACTGGCGCCCTGAGCTTCCTAGCCACAGCACAGTGGGGACGTTCCTTCTCAGCACAGCCAGAGCCCACCTCAAGAATTCGAAACGTCCAGCCACTGCTCCCACACCAAAGCGGCTAGCACTGAAAGCTCTTGCTGGCCCTCACCTTCCCTAGGCAGCCCTTCCACAGCCCCACAAGCACTGGCCCTCTGAGCTTCCTAGCCACAGCACAGTGGGGACATTCGTTCTCGGCACAGCCAGAGCCCAGCTCCGAAATTCACAACGTCCAGCCACTGCTCCCACACGAAAGGGGCTAGCACTGAAAGCTCTTGCTGGCCATCACCTGCCCTAGGCAGCCCTTCCACAGCCCCACAAGCACTGGCGCTCTGAGCTTCCTAGCCACAGCACAGTGGGGACGTTCCTTCTCAGCACAGCCAGAGCCCAGCTCAGAAATTCGAAACGTCCAGCCACTGCTCCCACACCAAAGGGGCTAGCACTGAAAGCTCTTGCTGGCCATCACCTTCCCTAGGCAGCCCTTCCACAGCCCCACAAGCACTGGCGCCCTGAGCTTCCTAGCCACAGCACAGTGGGGACGTTCCTTCTCAGCACAGCCAGAGCCCATCTCAAAAATTCGAAACGTCCAGCCACTGCTCCCACACCAAAGGGGCTAGCACTGAAAGCTCTTGCTGGCCCTCACCTGCCCTAGGCAGCCCTTCCACAGCCCCACAAGCACTGGCCCTCTGAGCTTCCTAGCCACAGCACAGTGGGGACGTTCCTTCTCAGCACAGCCAGAGCCCAGCTCCGAAATTCGAAACGTCCAGCCACTGCTCCCACACCAAAGGGGCTAGCACTGAAAGCTCTTGCTGGCCATCACCTTCCCTAGGCAGCCCTTCCACAGCCCCACAAGCACTGGCCCTCTGAGCTTCCTAGCCACAGCACAGTGGGGACATTCCTTCTCGGCACAGCCAGAGCCCAGCTCCGAAATTCAAAACGTCCAGCCACTGCTCCCACACCAAAGGGGCTAGCACTGAAAGCTCTTGCTGGCCCTCACCTTCCCTAGGCAGCCCTTCCACAGCCCCACAAGCACTGGCCCTCTGAGCTTCCTAGCCACAGCACAGTGGGGACGTTCCTTCTCAGCACAGCCAGAGCCCAGCTCCCAAATTGGAAACGTCCAGCCACTGCTCCCACACCAAAGGGGCTAGCACTGAAAGCTCTTCCTGGCCCTCACCTTCCCTAGGCAGCCCTTCCACAGCCCCACAAGCACTGGCGCCCTGAGCTTCCTAGCCACAGCACAGTGGGGACGTTCCTTCTCAGCACAGCCAGAGCCCACCTCAAAAATTCGAAATGTCCAGCCACTGCTCCCACACCAAAGGGGCTAGCACTGAAAGCTCTTGCTGGCCATCACCTTCCCTAGGCAGCCATTCCATAGCCCCACAGCACTGGCGCCCTGAGCTTCCTAGCCACAGCACAGTGGGGACGTTCCTTCTCAGCACAGCCAGAGCCCACCTCAAAAATTCGAAACGTCCAGCCACTGCTCCCACACGAAAGGGGCTAGCACTGAAAGCTCTTGCTGGCCATCACCTTCCCTAGGCAGCCCTTCCACAGCCCCACAAGCACTGGCCCTCTGAGCTTCCTAGCCACAGCACAGTGGGGACATTCCTTCTCGGCACAGCCAGAGCCCAGCTCCCAAATAGGAAACGTCCAGCCACTGCTCCCACACCAAAGGGGCTAGCACTGAAAGCTCTTGCTGGCCATCACCTTCCCTAGGCAGCCCTTCCACAGCCCCACAAGCACTGGCGCCCTGAGCTTCCTAGCCACAGCACAGTGGGGACGTTCCTTCTCAGCACAGCCAGAGCCCACCTCAAAAATTCGAAACGTCCAGCCATTGCTCCCACACCAAAGGGGCTAGCACTGAAAGCTCTTGCTGGCCAGCACCTTCCCTAGGCAGCCCTTCCACAGCCCCACAAGCACTGGCGCTCTGAGCTTCCTAGCCACAGCACAGTGGGGACGTTCCTTCTCGGCACAGCCAGAGCCTAGCTCCCAAATCGGAAACGTCCAGCCACTGCTCCCACACCAAAGGGGCTAGCACTGAAAGCTCTTGATGGCCATCACCTTCCCTAGGCAGCCCTTCCACAGCCCCACAAGCACTGGCCCTCTGAGCTTCCTAGCCACAGCACAGTGGGGACATTCCTTCTCGGCACAGCCAGAGCCCAGCTCCCAAATCGGAAACGTCCAGCCACTGCTCCCACACCAAAGGGGCTAGCACTGAAAGCTCTTGCTGGCCAGCACCTGCCCTAGGCAGCCCTTCCACAGCCCCACAAGCACTGGCCCTCTGAGCTTCCTAGCCACAGCACAGTGGGGACATTCCTTCTCGGCACAGCCAGAGCCCAGCTCCCAAATAGGAAACGTCCAGCCACTGCTCCCACACCAAAGGGGCTAGCACTGAAAGCTCTTGCTGGCCATCACCTTCCCTAGGCAGCCCTTCCACAGCCCCACAAGCACTGGCGCCCTGAGCTTCCTAGCCACAGCACAGTGGGGACGTTCCTTCTCAGCACAGCCAGAGCCCACCTCAAAAATTCGAAACGTCCAGCCATTGCTCCCACACCAAAGGGGCTAGCACTGAAAGCTCTTGCTGGCCAGCACCTTCCCTAGGCAGCCCTTCCACAGCCCCACAAGCACTGGCGCTCTGAGCTTCCTAGCCACAGCACAGTGGGGACGTTCCTTCTCGGCACAGCCAGAGCCTAGCTCCCAAATCGGAAACGTCCAGCCACTGCTCCCACACCAAAGGGGCTAGCACTGAAAGCTCTTGATGGCCATCACCTTCCCTAGGCAGCCCTTCCACAGCCCCACAAGCACTGGCCCTCTGAGCTTCCTAGCCACAGCACAGTGGGGACATTCCTTCTCGGCACAGCCAGAGCCCAGCTCCCAAATCGGAAACGTCCAGCCACTGCTCCCACACCAAAGGGGCTAGCACTGAAAGCTCTTGCTGGCCAGCACCTGCCCTAGGCAGCCCTTCCACAGCCCCACAAGCCCTGGCCCTCTGAGCTTCCTAGCCACAGCACAGTGGGGACGTTCCTTCTCAGCACAGCCAGAGCCCAGCTCCGAAATTCGAAACGTCTAGCCACTGCTCCCACACGAAAGGGGCTAGCACTGAAAGCTCTTGATGGCCAGCACCTGCCCTAGGCAGCCCTTCCACAGCCCCACAGACACTGGCCCTCTGAGCTTCCTAGCCACAGCACAGTGGGGACATTCCTTCTCAGCACAGCCAGAGCCTAGCTCCCAAATAGGAAACGTCCAGCCACTGCTCCCACACCAAAGGGGCTAGCACTGAAAGCTCTTGCTGGCCAGCACTTTCCCTAGGCAGCCCTTCCACAGCCCCACAAGCACTGGCGCCCTGAGCTTCCTAGCCACAGCACAGTGGGGACGTTCCTTCTCAGCACAGCCAGAGCCCACCTCAAAAATTCGAAATGTCCAGCCACTGCTCCCACACCAAAGGGGCTAGCACTGAAAGCTCTTGCTGGCCAGCACCTGCCCTAGGCAGCCCTTCCACAGCCCCACAAGCACTGGCCCTCTGAGCTTCCTAGCCACAGCACAGTGGGGACGTTCCTTCTCAGCACAGCCAGAGCCCACCTCAAAAATTCGAAACGTCCAGCCACTGCTCCCACACCAAAGGGGCTAGCACTGAAAGCTCTTGCTGGCCATCACCTGCCCTAGGCAGCCCTTCCACAGCCCCACAAGCCCTGGCCCTCTGAGCTTCCTAGCCACAGCACAGTGGGGACGTTCCTTCTCGGCACAGCCAGAGCCCAGCTCCGAAATTCAAAACGTCCAGCCACTGCTCCCACACCAAAGGGGCTAGCACTGAAAGCTCTTGCTGGCCATCACCTTCCCTAGGCAGCCCTTCCACAGCCCCACAAGCACTGGCCCTCTGAGCTTCCTAGCCACAGCACAGTGGGGACGTTCCTTCTCAGCACAGCCACAGCCCAGCTCCCAAATCGGAAACGTCCAGCCACTGCTCCCACACCAAAGGGGCTAGCACTGAAAGCTCTTGCTGGCCAGCACTTTCCCTAGGCAGCCCTTCCACAGCCCCACAAGCACTGGCGCCCTGAGCTTCCTAGCCACAGCACAGTGGGGACGTTCCTTCTCAGCACAGCCAGAGCCCACCTTAAAAATTCGAAACGTCCAGCCACTGCTCCCACACCAAAGGGGCTAGCACTGAAAGCTCTTGCTGGCCAGCACCTTCCCTAGGCAGCCCTTCCACAGCCCCACAAGCACTGGCGCCCTGAGCTTCCTAGCCACAGCACAGTGGGGACGTTCCTTCTCAGCACAGCCAGAGCCCACCTCAAGAATTCGAAACGTCCAGCCACTGCTCCCACACCAAAGGGGCTAGCACTGAAAGCTCTTGCTGGCCCTCACCTGCCCTAGGCAGCCCTTCCACAGCCCCACAAGCACTGGCCCTCTGAGCTTCCTAGCCACAGCACAGTGGGGACGTTCCTTCTCAGCACAGCCAGAGCCCAGCTCAGAAATTCGAAACGTCCAGCCACTGCTCCCACACCAAAGGGGCTAGCACTGAAAGCTCTTGCTGGCCATCACCTTCCCTAGGCAGCCCTTCCACAGCCCCACAAGCACTGGCCCTCTGAGCTTCCTAGCCACAGCACAGTGGGGACATTCCTTCTCGGCACAGCCAGAGCCCAGCTCCGAAATTCACAACGTCCAGCCACTGCTCCCACACGAAAGGGGCTAGCACTGAAAGCTCTTGCTGGCCATCACCTTCCCTAGGCAGCCCTTCCACAGCCCCACAAGCACTGGCGCTCTGAGCTTCCTAGCCACAGCACAGTGGGGACATTCCTTCTCAGCACAGCCAGAGCCCAGCTCAGAAATTCGAAATGTCCAGCCACTGCTCCCACACCAAAGGGGCTAGCACTGAAAGCTCTTGCTGGCCAGCACCTTCCCTAGGCAGCCCTTCCACAGCCCCACAAGCACTGGCCCTCTGAGCTTCCTAGCCACAGCACAGTGGGGACGTTCCTTCTCAGCACAGCCAGAGCCCACCTAAAAAATTCGAAATGTCCAGCCACTGCTCCCACACCAAAGGGGCTAGCACTGAAAGCTCTTGCTGGCCAGCACCTGCCCTAGGCAGCCCTTCCACAGCCCCACAAGCACTGGCCCTCTGAGCTTCCTAGCCACAGCACAGTGGGGACGTTCCTTCTCAGCACAGCCAGAGCCCAGCTCAGAAATTCGAAATGTCCAGCCACTGCTCCCACACCAAAGGGGCTAGCACTGAAAGCTCTTGCTGGCCAGCACTTTCCCTAGGCAGCCCTTCCACAGCCCCACAAGCACTGGCCCTCTGAGCTTCCTAGCCACAGCACAGTGGGGACGTTCCTTCTCAGCACAGCCAGAGCCCACCTCAAAAATTCGAAATGTCCAGCCACTGCTCCCACACCAAAGGGGCTAGCACTGAAAGCTCTTGCTGGCCAGCACCTGCCCTAGGCAGCCCTTCCACAGCCCCACAAGCACTGGCCCTCTGAGCTTCCTAGCCACAGCACAGTGGGGACGTTCCTTCTCAGCACAGCCAGAGCCCAGCTCCGAAATTCGAAACGTCCAGCCACTGCTCCCACACGAAAGGGGCTAGCACTGAAAGCTCTTGCTGGCCATCACCTTCCCTAGGCAGCCCTTCCACAGCCCCACAAGCACTGGCCCTCTGAGCTTCCTAGCCACAGCACAGTGGGGACATTCCTTCTCGGCACAGCCAGAGCCCAGCTCCCAAATAGGAAACGTCCAGCCACTGCTCCCACACCAAAGGGGCTAGCACTGAAAGCTCTTGCTGGCCAGCACCTGCCCTAGGCAGCCCTTCCACAGCCCCACAAGCACTGGCGCCCTGACCTTCCTAGCCACAGCACAGTGGGGACGTTCCTTCTCAGCACAGCCAGAGCCCACCTCAAAAATTCGAAACGTCCAGCCATTGCTCCCACACCAAAGGGGCTAGCACTGAAAGCTCTTGCTGGCCAGCACCTTCCCTAGGCAGCCCTTCCACAGCCCCACAAGCACTGGCGCTCTGAGCTTCCTAGCCACAGCACAGTGGGGACGTTCCTTCTCGGCACAGCCAGAGCCTAGCTCCCAAATCGGAAACGTCCAGCCACTGCTCCCACACCAAAGGGGCTAGCACTGAAAGCTCTTGATGGCCATCACCTTCCCTAGGCAGCCCTTCCACAGCCCCACAAGCACTGGCCCTCTGAGCTTCCTAGCCACAGCACAGTGGGGACATTCCTTCTCGGCACAGCCAGAGCCCAGCTCCCAAATCGGAAACGTCCAGCCACTGCTCCCACACCAAAGGGGCTAGCACTGAAAGCTCTTGCTGGCCAGCACCTGCCCTAGGCAGCCCTTCCACAGCCCCACAAGCCCTGGCCCTCTGAGCTTCCTAGCCACAGCACAGTGGGGACGTTCCTTCTCAGCACAGCCAGAGCCCAGCTCCGAAATTCGAAACGTCTAGCCACTGCTCCCACACGAAAGGGGCTAGCACTGAAAGCTCTTGATGGCCAGCACCTGCCCTAGGCAGCCCTTCCACAGCCCCACAGACACTGGCCCTCTGAGCTTCCTAGCCACAGCACAGTGGGGACATTCCTTCTCAGCACAGCCAGAGCCTAGCTCCCAAATAGGAAACGTCCAGCCACTGCTCCCACACCAAAGGGGCTAGCACTGAAAGCTCTTGCTGGCCAGCACTTTCCCTAGGCAGCCCTTCCACAGCCCCACAAGCACTGGCCCTCTGAGCTTCCTAGCCACAGCACAGTGGGGACGTTCCTTCTCAGCACAGCCAGAGCCCACCTCAAAAATTCGAAATGTCCAGCCACTGCTCCCACACCAAAGGGGCTAGCACTGAAAGCTCTTGCTGGCCAGCACCTGCCCTAGGCAGCCCTTCCACAGCCCCACAAGCACTGGCGCCCTGAGCTTCCTAGCCACAGCACAGTGGGGACGTTCCTTCTCAGCACAGCCAGAGCCCAGCTCCGAAATTCGAAACGTCCAGCCACTGCTCCCACACCAAAGGGGCTAGCACTGAAAGCTCTTGCTGGCCATCACCTGCCCTAGGCAGCCCTTCCACAGCCCCACAAGCACTGGCCCTCTGAGCTTCCTAGCCACAGCACAGTGGGGACATTCCTTCTCGGCACAGCCAGAGCCCAGCTCCGAAATTCAAAACGTCCACCCACTGCTCCCACACCAAAGGGGCTAGCACTGAAAGCTCTTGCTGGCCATCACCTTCCCTAGGCAGCCCTTCCACAGCCCCACAAGCACTGGCCCTCTGAGCTTCCTAGCCACAGCACAGTGGGGACGTTCCTTCTCAGCACAGCCACAGCCCAGCTCCCAAATCGGAAACGTCCAGCCACTGCTCCCACACCAAAGGGGCTAGCACTGAAAGCTCTTGCTGGCCAGCACTTTCCCTAGGCAGCCCTTCCACAGCCCCACAAGCACTGGCGCCCTGAGCTTCCTAGCCACAGCACAGTGGGGACGTTCCTTCTCAGCACAGCCAGAGCCCACCTTAAAAATTCGAAACGTCCAGCCACTGCTCCCACACCAAAGGGGCTAGCACTGAAAGCTCTTGCTGGCCAGCACCTTCCCTAGGCAGCCCTTCCACAGCCCCACAAGCACTGGCGCCCTGAGCTTCCTAGCCACAGCACAGTGGGGACGTTCCTTCTCAGCACAGCCAGAGCCCACCTCAAGAATTCGAAACGTCCAGCCACTGCTCCCACACCAAAGGGGCTAGCACTGAAAGCTCTTGCTGGCCCTCACCTGCCCTAGGCAGCCCTTCCATAGCCCCACAAGCACTGGCCCTCTGAGCTTCCTAGCCACAGCACAGTGGGGACGTTCCTTCTCAGCACAGCCAGAGCCCAGCTCAGAAATTCGAAACGTCCAGCCACTGCTCCCACACCAAAGGGGCTAGCACTGAAAGCTCTTGCTGGCCATCACCTTCCCTAGGCAGCCCTTCCACAGCCCCACAAGCACTGGCCCTCTGAGCTTCCTAGCCACAGCACAGTGGGGACATTCCTTCTCGGCACAGCCAGAGCCCAGCTCAGAAATTCGAAACGTCCAGCCACTGCTCCCACACCAAAGGGGCTAGCACTGAAAGCTCTTGCTGGCCATCACCTTCCCTAGGCAGCCCTTCCACAGCCCCACAAGCACTGGCCCTCTGAGCTTCCTAGCCACAGCACAGTGGGGACGTTCCTTCTCAGCACAGCCAGAGCCCAGCTCAGAAATTCGAAACGTCCAGCCACTGCTCCCACACCAAAGGGGCTAGCACTGAAAGCTCTTGCTGGCCAGCACCTTCCCTAGGCAGCCCTTCCACAGCCCCACAAGCACTGGCGCCCTGAGCTTCCTAGCCACAGCACAGTGGGGACGTTCCTTCTCAGCACAGCCAGAGCCCACCTCAAAAATTCGAAACGTCCAGCCACTGCTCCCACACCAAAGGGGCTAGCACTGAAAGCTCTTGCTGGCCCTCACCTGCCCTAGGCAGCCCTTCCACAGCCCCACAAGCACTGGCCCTCTGAGCTTCCTAGCCACAGCACAGTGGGGACGTTCCTTCTCAGCACAGCCAGAGCCCAGCTCCCAAATCGGAAACGTCCAGCCACTGCTCCCACACCAAAGGGGCTAGCACTGAAAGCTCTTGCTGGCCATCACCTTCCCTAGGCAGCCCTTCCACAGCCCCACAAGCACTGGCCCTCTGAGCTTCCTAGCCACAGCACAGTGGGGACATTCCTTCTCAGCACAGCCAGAGCCCAGCTCCGAAATTCAAAACGTCCAGCCACTGCTCCCACACCAAAGGGGCTAGCACTGAAAGCTCTTGCTGGCCATCACCTTCCCTAGGCAGCCCTTCCACAGCCCCACAAGCACTGGCCCTCTGAGCTTCCTAGCCACAGCACAGTGGGGACGTTCCTTCTCGGCACAGCCAGAGCCCAGCTCCCAAATCGGAAACGTCCAGCCACTGCTCCCACACCAAAGGGGCTAGCACTGAAAGCTCTTGCTGGCCATCACCTTCCCTAGGCAGCCCTTCCACAGCCCCACAAGCACTGGCCCTCTGAGCTTCCTAGCCACAGCACAGTGGGGACATTCCTTCTCGGCACAGCCAGAGCCCAGCTCCGAAATTCAAAACGTCCAGCCACTGCTCCCACACGAAAGGGGCTAGCACTGAAAGCTCTTGCTGGCCAGCACCTTCCCTAGGCAGCCCTTCCACAGCCCCACAAGCACTGGCGCCCTGAGCTTCCTAGCCACAGCACAGTGGGGACGTTCCTTCTCAGCACAGCCAGAGCCCACCTCAAAAATTCGAAACGTCCAGCCACTGCTCCCACACCAAAGGGGCTAGCACTGAAAGCTCTTGCTGGCCATCACCTTCCCTAGGCAGCCCTTCCACAGCCCCACAAGCACTGGCGCTCTGAGCTTCCTAGCCACAGCACAGTGGGGACGTTCCTTCTCAGCACAGCCAGAGCCCAGCTCCCAAATTGGAAACGTCCAGCCACTGCTCCCACACCAAAGGGGCTAGCACTGAAAGCTCTTGCTGGCCAGCACCTTCCCTAGGCAGCCCTTCCACAGCCCCACAAGCACTGGCGCCCTGAGCTTCCTAGCCACAGCACAGTGGGGACGTTCCTTCTCAGCACAGCCAGAGCCCACCTCAAAAATTCGAAACGTCCAGCCACTGCTCCCACACCAAAGGGGCTAGCACTGAAAGCTCTTGCTGGCCAGCACCTGCCCTAGGCAGCCCTTCCACATCCCCACAAGCACTGGCCCTCTGAGCTTCCTAGCCACAGCACAGTGGGGACGTTCCTTCTCAGCACAGCCAGAGCCCAGCTCCGAAATTCGAAACGTCCAGCCACTGCTCCCACACCAAAGGGGCTAGCACTGAAAGCTCTTGATGGCCAGCACCTGCCCTAGGCAGCCCTTCCACAGCCCCACAAGCACTGGCCCTCTGAGCTTCCTAGCCACAGCACAGTGGGGACGTTCCTTCTCAGCACAGCCAGAGCCCAGCTCCCAAATCGGAAACGTCCAGCCACTGCTCCCACACCAAAGGGGCTAGCACTGAAAGCTCTTGCTGGCCATCACCTTCCCTAGGCAGCCCTTCCACAGCCCCACAAGCACTGGCCCTCTGAGCTTCCTAGCCACAGCACAGTGGGGACGTTCCTTCTCAGCACAGCCAGAGCCCACCTCAAAAATTCGAAACGTCCAGCCACTGCTCCCACACGAAAGGGGCTAGCACTGAAAGCTCTTGCTGGCCATCACCTTCCCTAGGCAGCCCTTCCACAGCCCCACAAGCACTGGCCCTCTGAGCTTCCTAGCCACAGCACAGTGGGGACATTCCTTCTCGGCACAGCCAGAGCCCAGCTCCGAAATTCAAAACGTCCAGCCACTGCTCCCACACGAAAGGGGCTAGCACTGAAAGCTCTTGCTGGCCAGCACCTTCCCTAGGCAGCCCTTCCACAGCCCCACAAGCACTGGCCCTCTGAGCTTCCTAGCCACAGCACAGTGGGGACGTTCCTTCTCAGCACAGCCAGAGCCCACCTCAAAAATTCGAAACGTCCAGCCACTGCTCCCACACCAAAGGGGCTAGCACTGAAAGCTGTTGCTGGCCCTCACCTGCCCTAGGCAGCCCTTCCACAGCCCCACAAGCACTGGCCCTCTGAGCTTCCTAGCCACAGCACAGTGGGGACATTCCTTCTCGGCACAGCCAGAGCCCAGCTCCCAAATCGGAAACGTCCAGCCACTGCTCCCACACCAAAGGGGCTAGCACTGAAAGCTCTTGCTGGCCCTCACCTTCCCTAGGCAGCCCTTCCACAGCCCCACAAGCACTGGCCCTCTGAGCTTCCTAGCCACAGCACAGTGGGGACGTTCCTTCTCGGCACAGCCAGAGCCAAGCTCCGAAATTCACAACGTCCAGCCACTGCTCCCACACCAAAGGGGCTAGCACTGAAAGCTCTTGCTGGCCATCACCTTCCCTAGGCAGCCCTTCCACAGCCCCACAAGCACTGGCCCTCTGAGCTTCCTAGCCACAGCACAGTGGGGACGTTCCTTCTCAGCACAGCCAGAGCCCACCTCAAAAATTCGAAACGTCCAGCCACTGCTCCCACACCAAAGGGGCTAGCACTGAAAGATCTTGATGGCCAGCACCTGCCCTAGGCAGCCCTTCCACAGCCCCACAAGCACTGGCGCTCTGAGCTTCCTAGCCACAGCACAGTGGGGACATTCCTTCTCGGCACAGCCAGAGCCCAGCTCCCAAATAGGAAACGTCCAGCCACTGCTCCCACACGAAAGGGGCTAGCACTGAAAGCTCTTGCTGGCCAGCACCTGCCCTAGGCAGCCCTTCCACAGCCCCACAAGCACTGGCCCTCTGAGCTTCCTAGCCACAGCACAGTGGGGACGTTCCTTCTCAGCACAGCCAGAGCCCAGCTCCGAAATTCGAAACGTCCAGCCACTGCTCCCACACCAAAGGGGCTAGCACTGAAAGCTCTTGCTGGCCATCACCTGCCCTAGGCAGCCCTTCCACAGCCCCACAAGCACTGGCCCTCTGAGCTTCCTAGCCACAGCACAGTGGGGACATTCCTTCTCGGCACAGACAGAGCCCAGCTCCGAAATTCAAAACGTCCAGCCACTGCTCCCACACCAAAGGGGCTAGCACTGAAAGCTCTTGCTGGCCATCACCTTCCCTAGGCAGCCCTTCCACAGCTCCACAAGCACTGGCGCTCTGAGCTTCCTAGCCACAGCACAGTGGGGACATTCCTTCTCGGCACAGCCAGAGCCCAGCTCCGAAATTCCCAAATAGGAAACGTCCAGCCACTGCTCCCACACCAAAGGGGCTAGCACTGAAAGCTCTTGCTGGCCAGCACCTGCCCTAGGCAGCCCTTCCACAGCCCCACAAGCACTGGCCCTCTGAGCTTCCTAGCCACAGCACAGTGGGGACGTTCCTTCTCAGCACAGCCAGAGCCCACCTCAAAAATTCGAAACGTCCAGCCACTGCTCCCACACCAAAGGGGCTAGCACTGAAAGCTCTTGCTGGCCATCACCTTCCCTAGGCAGCCCTTCCACAGCCCCACAAGCACTGGCCCTCTGAGCTTCCTAGCCACAGCACAGTGGGGATGTTCCTTCTCAGCACAGCCAGAGCCCACCTCAAAAATTCGAAACGTCCAGCCACTGCTCCCACACCAAAGGGGCTAGCACTGAAAGCTCTTGCTGGCCATCACCTTCCCTAGGCAGCCCTTCCACAGCCCCACAAGCACTGGCCCTCTGAGCTTCCTAGCCACAGCACAGTGGGGACGTTCCTTCTCAGCACAGCCAGAGCCCAGCTCCGAAATTCGAAACGTCCAGCCACTGCTCCCACACCAAAGGGGCTAGCACTGAAAGCTCTTGCTGGCCCTCACCTGCCCTAGGCAGCCCTTCCACAGCCCCACAAGCACTGGCCCTCTGAGCTTCCTAGCCACAGCACAGTGGGGACATTCCTTCTCGGCACAGCCAGAGCCCAGCTCCCAAATAGGAAACGTCCAGCCACTGCTCCCACACCAAAGGGGCTAGCACTGAAAGCTCTTGCTGGCCATCACCTTCCCTAGGCAGCCCTTCCACAGCCCCACAAGCACTGGCCCTCTGAGCTTCCTAGCCACAGCACAGTGGGGACGTTCCTTCTCAGCACAGCCAGAGCCCAGCTCCCAAATCGGAAACGTCCAGCCACTGCTCCCACACCAAAGGGGCTAGCACTGAAAGCTCTTGCTGGCCATCACCTGCCCTAGGCAGCCCTTCCACAGCCCCACAAGCACTGGCGCTCTGAGCTTGATAGCCACAGCACAGTGGGGACGTTCCTTCTCAGCACAGCCAGAGCCCAGCTCCGAAATTCGAAACGTCCAGCCACTGCTCCCACACCAAAGGGGCTAGCACTGAAAGCTCTTGCTGGCCATCACCTGCCCTAGGCAGCCCTTCCACAGCCCCACAAGCACTGGCCCTCTGAGCTTCCTAGCCACAGCACAGTGGGGACATTCCTTCTCGGCACAGCCAGAGCCCACCTCAGAAATTCGAAACGTCCAGCCACTGCTCCCACACCAAAGGGGCTAGCACTGAAAGCTCTTGCTGGCCATCACCTTCCCTAGGCAGCCCTTCCACAGCCCCACAAGCACTGGCCCTCTGAGCTTCCTAGCCACAGCACAGTGGGGACGTTCCTTCTCAGCACAGCCAGAGCCCAGCTCCCAAATCGGAAACGTCCAGCCACTGCTCCCACACAAAAGGGGCCAGCACTGAAAGCTCTTGCTGGCCATCACCTGCCCTAGGCAGCCCTTCCACAGCCCCACAAGCACTGGCCCTCTGAGCTTCCTAGCCACAGCACAGTGGGGACGTTCCTTCTCAGCACAGCCAGGGCCCACTTCAAAAATTCGAAACGTCCAGCCACTGCTCCCACACCAAAGGGGCTAGCACTGAAAGCTCTTGCTGGCCATCACCTGCCCTAGGCAGCCCTTCCACAGCCCCACAAGCACTGGCCCTCTGAGCTTCCTAGCCACAGCACAGTGGGGACATTCCTTCTCGGCACAGCCAGAGCCCAGCTCCGAAATTCACAACGTCCAGCCACTGCTCCCACACCAAAGGGGCTAGCACTGAAAGCTCTTGCTGGCCATCACCTTCCCTAGGCAGCCCTTCCACAGCCCCACAAGCACTGGCGCTCTGAGCTTCCTAGCCACAGCACAGTGGGGACGTTCCTTCTCAGCACAGCCAGAGCCCAGCTCAGAAATTCGAAACGTCCAGCCACTGCTCCCACACCAAAGGGGCTAGCACTGAAAGCTCTTGCTGGCCAGCACCTTCCCTAGGCAGCCCTTCCACAGCCCCACAAGCACTGGCGCCCTGAGCTTCCTAGCCACAGCACAGTGGGGACGTTCCTTCTCAGCACAGCCAGAGCCCACCTCAAGAATTCGAAACGTCCAGCACTGCTCCCACACCAAAGGGGCTAGCACTGAAAGCTCTTGCTGGCCCTCACCTTCCCTAGGCAGCCCTTCCACAGCCCCACAAGCACTGGCCCTCTGAGCTTCCTAGCCACAGCACAGTGGGGACATTCGTTCTCGGCACAGCCAGAGCCCAGCTCCGAAATTCACAACGTCCAGCCACTGCTCCCACACGAAAGGGGCTAGCACTGAAAGCTCTTGCTGGCCATCACCTGCCCTAGGCAGCCCTTCCACAGCCCCACAAGCACTGGCGCTCTGAGCTTCCTAGCCACAGCACAGTGGGGACGTTCCTTCTCAGCACAGCCAGAGCCCAGCTCAGAAATTCGAAACGTCCAGCCACTGCTCCCACACCAAAGGGGCTAGCACTGAAAGCTCTTGCTGGCCATCACCTTCCCTAGGCAGCCCTTCCACAGCCCCACAAGCACTGGCGCCCTGAGCTTCCTAGCCACAGCACAGTGGGGACGTTCCTTCTCAGCACAGCCAGAGCCCACCTCAAAAATTCGAAACGTCCAGCCACTGCTCCCACACCAAAGGGGCTAGCACTGAAAGCTCTTGCTGGCCCTCACCTGCCCTAGGCAGCCCTTCCACAGCCCCACAAGCACTGGCCCTCTGAGCTTCCTAGCCACAGCACAGTGGGGACGTTCCTTCTCAGCACAGCCAGAGCCCAGCTCCGAAATTCGAAACGTCCAGCCACTGCTCCCACACCAAAGGGGCTAGCACTGAAAGCTCTTGCTGGCCATCACCTTCCCTAGGCAGCCCTTCCACAGCCCCACAAGCACTGGCCCTCTGAGCTTCCTAGCCACAGCACAGTGGGGACGTTCCTTCTCAGCACAGCCAGAGCCCAGCTCCCAAATCGGAAACGTCCAGCCACTGCTCCCACACCAAAGGGGCTAGCACTGAAAGCTCTTGCTGGCCATCACCTGCCCTAGGCAGCCCTTCCACAGCCCCACAAGCACTGGCGCTCTGAGCTTGATAGCCACAGCACAGTGGGGACGTTCCTTCTCAGCACAGCCAGAGCCCAGCTCCGAAATTCGAAACGTCCAGCCACTGCTCCCACACCAAAGGGGCTAGCACTGAAAGCTCTTGCTGGCCATCACCTGCCCTAGGCAGCCCTTCCACAGCCCCACAAGCACTGGCCCTCTGAGCTTCCTAGCCACAGCACAGTGGGGACATTCCTTCTCGGCACAGCCAGAGCCCACCTCAGAAATTCGAAACGTCCAGCCACTGCTCCCACACCAAAGGGGCTAGCACTGAAAGCTCTTGCTGGCCATCACGTTCCCTAGGCAGCCCTTCCACAGCCCCACAAGCACTGGCCCTCTGAGCTTCCTAGCCACAGCACAGTGGGGACGTTCCTTCTCAGCACAGCCAGAGCCCAGCTCCCAAATCGGAAACGTCCAGCCACTGCTCCCACACAAAAGGGGCCAGCACTGAAAGCTCTTGCTGGCCATCACCTGCCCTAGGCAGCCCTTCCACAGCCCCACAAGCACTGGCCCTCTGAGCTTCCTAGCCACAGCACAGTGGGGACGTTCCTTCTCAGCACAGCCAGAGCCCAGCTCAGAAATTCGAAACGTCCAGCCACTGCTCCCACACCAAAGGGGCTAGCACTGAAAGCTCTTGCTGGCCATCACCTGCCCTAGGCAGCCCTTCCACAGCCCCACAAGCACTGGCCCTCTGAGCTTCCTAGCCACAGCACAGTGGGGACATTCCTTCTCGGCACAGCCAGAGCCCAGCTCCGAAATTCACAACGTCCAGCCACTGCTCCCACACCAAAGGGGCTAGCACTGAAAGCTCTTGCTGGCCATCACCTTCCCTAGGCAGCCCTTCCACAGCCCCACAAGCACTGGCGCTCTGAGCTTCCTAGCCACAGCACAGTGGGGACGTTCCTTCTCAGCACAGCCAGAGCCCAGCTCAGAAATTCGAAACGTCCAGCCACTGCTCCCACACCAAAGGGGCTAGCACTGAAAGCTCTTGCTGGCCAGCACCTTCCCTAGGCAGCCCTTCCACAGCCCCACAAGCACTGGCGCCCTGAGCTTCCTAGCCACAGCACAGTGGGGACGTTCCTTCTCAGCACAGCCAGAGCCCACCTCAAGAATTCGAAACGTCCAGCCACTGCTCCCACACCAAAGGGGCTAGCACTGAAAGCTCTTGCTGGCCCTCACCTTCCCTAGGCAGCCCTTCCACAGCCCCACAAGCACTGGCCCTCTGAGCTTCCTAGCCACAGCACAGTGGGGACATTCGTTCTCGGCACAGCCAGAGCCCAGCTCCGAAATTCACAACGTCCAGCCACTGCTCCCACACGAAAGGGGCTAGCACTGAAAGCTCTTGCTGGCCATCACCTGCCCTAGGCAGCCCTTCCACAGCCCCACAAGCACTGGCGCTCTGAGCTTCCTAGCCACAGCACAGTGGGGACGTTCCTTCTCAGCACAGCCAGAGCCCAGCTCAGAAATTCGAAACGTCCAGCCACTGCTCCCACACCAAAGGGGCTAGCACTGAAAGCTCTTGCTGGCCATCACCTTCCCTAGGCAGCCCTTCCACAGCCCCACAAGCACTGGCGCCCTGAGCTTCCTAGCCACAGCACAGTGGGGACGTTCCTTCTCAGCACAGCCAGAGCCCATCTCAAAAATTCGAAACGTCCAGCCACTGCTCCCACACCAAAGGGGCTAGCACTGAAAGCTCTTGCTGGCCCTCACCTGCCCTAGGCAGCCCTTCCACAGCCCCACAAGCACTGGCCCTCTGAGCTTCCTAGCCACAGCACAGTGGGGACGTTCCTTCTCAGCACAGCCAGAGCCCAGCTCCGAAATTCGAAACGTCCAGCCACTGCTCCCACACCAAAGGGGCTAGCACTGAAAGCTCTTGCTGGCCATCACCTTCCCTAGGCAGCCCTTCCACAGCCCCACAAGCACTGGCCCTCTGAGCTTCCTAGCCACAGCACAGTGGGGACATTCCTTCTCGGCACAGCCAGAGCCCAGCTCCGAAATTCAAAACGTCCAGCCACTGCTCCCACACCAAAGGGGCTAGCACTGAAAGCTCTTGCTGGCCAGCACCTGCCCTAGGCAGCCCTTCCACAGCCCCACAAGCACTGGCCCTCTGAGCTTCCTAGCCACAGCACAGTGGGGACGTTCCTTCTCAGCACAGCCAGAGCCCAGCTCCCAAATTGGAAACGTCCAGCCACTGCTCCCACACCAAAGGGGCTAGCACTGAAAGCTCTTCCTGGCCCTCACCTTCCCTAGGCAGCCCTTCCACAGCCCCACAAGCACTGGCGCCCTGAGCTTCCTAGCCACAGCACAGTGGGGACGTTCCTTCTCAGCACAGCCAGAGCCCACCTCAAAAATTCGAAATGTCCAGCCACTGCTCCCACACCAAAGGGGCTAGCACTGAAAGCTCTTGCTGGCCATCACCTTCCCTAGGCAGCCATTCCATAGCCCCACAGCACTGGCGCCCTGAGCTTCCTAGCCACAGCACAGTGGGGACGTTCCTTCTCAGCACAGCCAGAGCCCACCTCAAAAATTCGAAACGTCCAGCCACTGCTCCCACACGAAAGGGGCTAGCACTGAAAGCTCTTGCTGGCCATCACCTTCCCTAGGCAGCCCTTCCACAGCCCCACAAGCACTGGCCCTCTGAGCTTCCTAGCCACAGCACAGTGGGGACATTCCTTCTCGGCACAGCCAGAGCCCAGCTCCCAAATAGGAAACGTCCAGCCACTGCTCCCACACCAAAGGGGCTAGCACTGAAAGCTCTTGCTGGCCATCACCTTCCCTAGGCAGCCCTTCCACAGCCCCACAAGAACTGGCGCCCTGAGCTTCCTAGCCACAGCACAGTGGGGACGTTCCTTCTCAGCACAGCCAGAGCCCACCTCAAAAATTCGAAACGTCCAGCCATTGCTCCCACACCAAAGGGGCTAGCACTGAAAGCTCTTCCTGGCCAGCACCTTCCCTAGGCAGCCCTTCCACAGCCCCACAAGCACTGGCGCTCTGAGCTTCCTAGCCACAGCACAGTGGGGACGTTCCTTCTCGGCACAGCCAGAGCCTAGCTCCCAAATCGGAAACGTCCAGCCACTGCTCCCACACCAAAGGGGCTAGCACTGAAAGCTCTTGCTGGCCATCACCTTCCCTAGGCAGCCCTTCCACAGCCCCACAAGCACTGGCCCTCTGAGCTTCCTAGCCACAGCACAGTGGGGACATTCCTTCTCGGCACAGCCAGAGCCCAGCTCCCAAATCGGAAACGTCCAGCCACTGCTCCCACACCAAAGGGGCTAGCACTGAAAGCTCTTGCTGGCCAGCACCTGCCCTAGGCAGCCCTTCCACAGCCCCACAAGCCCTGGCCCTCTGAGCTTCCTAGCCACAGCACAGTGGGGACGTTCCTTCTCAGCACAGCCAGAGCCCAGCTCCGAAATTCGAAACGTCTAGCCACTGCTCCCACACGAAAGGGGCTAGCACTGAAAGCTCTTGATGGCCAGCACCTGCCCTAGGCAGCCCTTCCACAGCCCCACAGACACTGGCCCTCTGAGCTTCCTAGCCACAGCACAGTGGGGACATTCCTTCTCAGCACAGCCAGAGCCTAGCTCCCAAATAGGAAACGTCCAGCCACTGCTCCCACACCAAAGGGGCTAGCACTGAAAGCTCTTGCTGGCCAGCACTTTCCCTAGGCAGCCCTTCCACAGCCCCACAAGCACTGGCCCTCTGAGCTTCCTAGCCACAGCACAGTGGGGACGTTCCTTCTCAGCACAGCCAGAGCCCACCTCAAAAATTCGAAATGTCCAGCCACTGCTCCCACACCAAAGGGGCTAGCACTGAAAGCTCTTGCTGGCCAGCACCTGCCCTAGGCAGCCCTTCCACAGCCCCACAAGCACTGGCCCTCTGAGCTTCCTAGCCACAGCACAGTGGGGACGTTCCTTCTCAGCACAGCCAGAGCCCAGCTCCGAAATTCGAAACGTCCAGCCACTGCTCCCACACCAAAGGGGCTAGCACTGAAAGCTCTTGCTGGCCATCACCTGCCCTAGGCAGCCCTTCCACAGCCCCACAAGCACTGGCCCTCTGAGCTTCCTAGCCACAGCACAGTGGGGACATTCCTTCTCGGCACAGCCAGAGCCCAGCTCCGAAATTCAAAACGTCCAGCCACTGCTCCCACACCAAAGGGGCTAGCACTGAAAGCTCTTGCTGGCCATCACCTTCCCTAGGCAGCCCTTCCACAGCCCCACAAGCACTGGCCCTCTGAGCTTCCTAGCCACAGCACAGTGGGGACGTTCCTTCTCAGCACAGCCACAGCCCAGCTCCCAAATCGGAAACGTCCAGCCACTGCTCCCACACCAAAGGGGCTAGCACTGAAAGCTCTTGCTGGCCAGCACTTTCCCTAGGCAGCCCTTCCACAGCCCCACAAGCACTGGCGCCCTGAGCTTCCTAGCCACAGCACAGTGGGGACGTTCCTTCTCAGCACAGCCAGAGCCCACCTTAAAAATTCGAAACGTCCAGCCACTGCTCCCACACCAAAGGGGCTAGCACTGAAAGCTCTTGCTGGCCAGCACCTTCCCTAGGCAGCCCTTCCACAGCCCCACAAGCACTGGCGCCCTGAGCTTCCTAGCCACAGCACAGTGGGGACGTTCCTTCTCAGCACAGCCAGAGCCCACCTCAAGAATTCGAAACGTCCAGCCACTGCTCCCACACCAAAGGGGCTAGCACTGAAAGCTCTTGCTGGCCCTCACCTGCCCTAGGCAGCCCTTCCACAGCCCCACAAGCACTGGCCCTCTGAGCTTCCTAGCCACAGCACAGTGGGGACGTTCCTTCTCAGCACAGCCAGAGCCCAGCTCAGAAATTCGAAACGTCCAGCCACTGCTCCCACACCAAAGGGGCTAGCACTGAAAGCTCTTGCTGGCCATCACCTTCCCTAGGCAGCCCTTCCACAGCCCCACAAGCACTGGCCCTCTGAGCTTCCTAGCCACAGCACAGTGGGGACATTCCTTCTCGGCACAGCCAGAGCCCAGCTCCGAAATTCACAACGTCCAGCCACTGCTCCCACACGAAAGGGGCTAGCACTGAAAGCTCTTGCTGGCCATCACCTTCCCTAGGCAGCCCTTCCACAGCCCCACAAGCACTGGCGCTCTGAGCTTCCTAGCCACAGCACAGTGGGGACGTTCCTTCTCAGCACAGCCAGAGCCCAGCTCAGAAATTCGAAACGTCCAGCCACTGCTCCCACACCAAAGGGGCTAGCACTGAAAGCTCTTGCTGGCCAGCACCTTCCCTAGGCAGCCCTTCCACAGCCCCACAAGCACTGGCGCCCTGAGCTTCCTAGCCACAGCACAGTGGGGACGTTCCTTCTCAGCACAGCCAGAGCCCACCTCAAAAATTCGAAACGTCCAGCCACTGCTCCCACACCAAAGGGGCTAGCACTGAAAGCTCTTGCTGGCCCTCACCTGCCCTAGGCAGCCCTTCCACAGCCCCACAAGCACTGGCCCTCTGAGCTTCCTAGCCACAGCACAGTGGGGACGTTCCTTCTCAGCACAGCCAGAGCCCAGCTCCGAAATTCGAAACGTCCAGCCACTGCTCCCACACCAAAGGGGCTAGCACTGAAAGCTCTTGCTGGCCAGCACCTGACCTAGGCAGCCCTTCCACAGCCCCACAAGCACTGGCCCTCTGAGCTTCCTAGCCACAGCACAGTGGGGACATTCCTTCTCAGCACAGCCAGAGCCCAGCTCCGAAATTCAAAACGTCCAGCCACTGCTCCCACACCAAAGGGGCTAGCACTGAAAGCTCTTGCTGGCCATCACCTTCCCTAGGCAGCCCTTCCACAGCCCCACAAGCACTGGCCCTCTGAGCTTCCTAGCCACAGCACAGTGGGGACGTTCCTTCTCAGCACAGCCAGAGCCCAGCTCCCAAATTGGAAACGTCCAGCCACTGCTCCCACACCAAAGGGGCTAGCACTGAAAGCTCTTGCTGGCCAGCACCTTCCCTAGGCAGCCCTTCCACAGCCCCACAAGCACTGGCGCCCTGAGCTTCCTAGCCACAGCACAGTGGGGACGTTCCTTCTCAGCACAGCCAGAGCCCACCTCAAAAATTCGAAATGTCCAGCCACTGCTCCCACACCAAAGGGGCTAGCACTGAAAGCTCTTGCTGGCCATCACCTTCCCTAGGCAGCCATTCCATAGCCCCACAGCACTGGCGCCCTGAGCTTCCTAGCCACAGCACAGTGGGGACGTTCCTTCTCAGCACAGCCAGAGCCCACCTCAAAAATTCGAAACGTCCAGCCACTGCTCCCACACCAAAGGGGCTAGCACTGAAAGCTCTTGCTGGCCATCACCTTCCCTAGGCAGCCCTTCCACAGCCCCACAAGCACTGGCCCTCTGAGCTTCCTAGCCACAGCACAGTGGGGACATTCCTTCTCGGCACAGCCAGAGCCCAGCTCCCAAATAGGAAACGTCCAGCCACTGCTCCCACACCAAAGGGGCTAGCACTGAAAGCTCTTGCTGGCCATCACCTGCCCTAGGCAGCCCTTCCACAGCCCCACAAGCACTGGCGCCCTGAGCTTCCTAGCCACAGCACAGTGGGGACGTTCCTTCTCAGCACAGCCAGAGCCCACCTCAGAAATTCGAAACGTCCAGCCATTGCTCCCACACCAAAGGGGCTAGCACTGAAAGCTCTTGCTGGCCATCACCTTCCCTAGGCAGCCCTTCCACAGCCCCACAAGCACTGGCGCTCTGAGCTTCCTAGCCACAGCACAGTGGGGACGTTCCTTCTCGGCACAGCCAGAGCCTAGCTCCCAAATAGGAAACGTCCAGCCACTGCTCCCACACCAAAGGGGCTAGCACTGAAAGCTCTTGATGGCCAGCACCTTCCCTAGGCAGCCCTTCCACAGCCCCACAAGCACTGGCCCTCTGAGCTTCCTAGCCACAGCACAGTGGGGACATTCCTTCTCGGCACAGCCAGAGCCCAGCTCCCAAATCGGAAACGTCCAGCCACTGCTCCCACACCAAAGGGGCTAGCACTGAAAGCTCTTGCTGGCCATCACCTGCCCTAGGCAGCCCTTCCACAGCCCCACAAGCACTGGCGCTCTGAGCTTGATAGCCACAGCACAGTGGGGACGTTCCTTCTCAGCACAGCCAGAGCCCAGCTCCGAAATTCGAAACGTCCAGCCACTGCTCCCACACCAAAGGGGCTAGCACTGAAAGCTCTTGCTGGCCATCACCTGCCCTAGGCAGCCCTTCCACAGCCCCACAAGCACTGGCCCTCTGAGCTTCCTAGCCACAGCACAGTGGGGACATTCCTTCTCGGCACAGCCAGAGCCCAGCTCCGAAATTCACAACGTCCAGCCACTGCTCCCACACCAAAGGGGCTAGCACTGAAAGCTCTTGCTGGCCATCACCTTCCCTAGGCAGCCCTTCCACAGCCCCACAAGCACTGGCCCTCTGAGCTTCCTAGCCACAGCACAGTGGGGACGTTCCTTCTCAGCACAGCCAGAGCCCAGCTCCCAAATCGGAAACGTCCAGCCACTGCTCCCACACAAAAGGGGCCAGCACTGAAAGCTCTTGCTGGCCATCACCTGCCCTAGGCAGCCCTTCCACAGCCCCACAAGCACTGGCCCTCTGAGCTTCCTAGCCACAGCACAGTGGGGACGTTCCTTCTCAGCACAGCCAGAGCCCAGCTCAGAAATTCGAAACGTCCAGCCACTGCTCCCACACCAAAGGGGCTAGCACTGAAAGCTCTTGCTGGCCATCACCTGCCCTAGGCAGCCCTTCCACAGCCCCACAAGCACTGGCCCTCTGAGCTTCCTAGCCACAGCACAGTGGGGACATTCCTTCTCGGCACAGCCAGAGCCCAGCTCCGAAATTCACAACGTCCAGCCACTGCTCCCACACCAAAGGGGCTAGCACTGAAAGCTCTTGCTGGCCATCACCTTCCCTAGGCAGCCCTTCCACAGCCCCACAAGCACTGGCGCTCTGAGCTTCCTAGCCACAGCACAGTGGGGACGTTCCTTCTCAGCACAGCCAGAGCCCAGCTCAGAAATTCGAAACGTCCAGCCACTGCTCCCACACCAAAGGGGCTAGCACTGAAAGCTCTTGCTGGCCAGCACCTTCCCTAGGCAGCCCTTCCACAGCCCCACAAGCACTGGCGCCCTGAGCTTCCTAGCCACAGCACAGTGGGGACGTTCCTTCTCAGCACAGCCAGAGCCCACCTCAAGAATTCGAAACGTCCAGCCACTGCTCCCACACCAAAGGGGCTAGCACTGAAAGCTCTTGCTGGCCCTCACCTTCCCTAGGCAGCCCTTCCACAGCCCCACAAGCACTGGCGCCCTGAGCTTCCTAGCCACAGCACAGTGGGGACATTCGTTCTCGGCACAGCCAGAGCCCAGCTCCGAAATTCACAACGTCCAGCCACTGCTCCCACACGAAAGGGGCTAGCACTGAAAGCTCTTGCTGGCCATCACCTTCCCTAGGCAGCCCTTCCACAGCCCCACAAGCACTGGCGCTCTGAGCTTCCTAGCCACAGCACAGTGGGGACGTTCCTTCTCAGCACAGCCAGAGCCCAGCTCCGAAATTCGAAACGTCCAGCCACTGCTCCCACACCAAAGGGGCTAGCACTGAAAGCTCTTGCTGGCCCTCACCTGCCCTAGGCAGCCCTTCCACAGCCCCACAAGCACTGGCCCTCTGAGCTTCCTAGCCACAGCACAGTGGGGACGTTCCTTCTCAGCACAGCCAGAGCCCAGCTCCGAAATTC
Organism: Aptenodytes patagonicus; assembly: GCF_965638725.1. Lineage (NCBI taxonomy): Eukaryota > Metazoa > Chordata > Aves > Sphenisciformes > Spheniscidae > Aptenodytes > Aptenodytes patagonicus. The sequence goes on from NW_027472006.1 coordinate 263,907, forward strand.
GAAACGTCCAGCCACTGCTCCCACACCAAAGGGGCTAGCACTGAAAGCTCTTGCTGGCCATCACCTTCCCTAGGCAGCCCTTCCACAGCCCCACAAGCACTGGCCCTCTGAGCTTCCTAGCCACAGCACAGTGGGGACATTCCTTCTCGGCACAGCCAGAGCCCAGCTCCGAAATTCAAAACGTCCAGCCACTGCTCCCACACCAAAGGGGCTAGCACTGAAAGCTCTTGCTGGCCATCACCTTCCCTAGGCAGCCCTTCCACAGCCCCACAAGCACTGGCCCTCTGAGCTTCCTAGCCACAGCACAGTGGGGACGTTCCTTCTCAGCACAGCCAGAGCCCACCTCAAAAATTCGAAACGTCCAGCCACTGCTCCCACACCAAAGGGGCTAGCACTGAAAGCTCTTGCTGGCCCTCACCTTCCCTAGGCAGCCCTTCCACAGCCCCAGAAGCACTGGCCCTCTGAGCTTCCTAGCCACAGCACAGTGGGGACGTTCCTTCTCAGCACAGCCAGAGCCCAGCTCCGAAATTCGAAACGTCCAGCCACTGCTCCCACACCAAAGGGGCTAGCACTGAAAGCTCTTGCTGGCCAGCACCTGACCTAGGCAGCCCTTCCACAGCCCCACAAGCACTGGCCCTCTGAGCTTCCTAGCCACAGCACAGTGGGGACATTCCTTCTCAGCACAGCCAGAGCCCAGCTCCGAAATTCAAAACGTCCAGCCACTGCTCCCACACCAAAGGGGCTAGCACTGAAAGCTCTTGCTGGCCAGCACCTTCCCTAGGCAGCCCTTCCACAGCCCCACAAGCACTGGCCCTCTGAGCTTCCTAGCCACAGCACAGTGGGGACGTTCCTTCTCACCACAGCCAGAGCCCAGCTCCCAAATTGGAAACGTCCAGCCACTGCTCCCACACCAAAGGGGCTAGCACTGAAAGCTCTTGCTGGCCAGCACCTTCCCTAGGCAGCCCTTCCACAGCCCCACAAGCACTGGCGCCCTGAGCTTCCTAGCCACAGCACAGTGGGGACGTTCCTTCTCAGCACAGCCAGAGCCCACCTCAAAAATTCGAAATGTCCAGCCACTGCTCCCACACCAAAGGGGCTAGCACTGAAAGCTCTTGCTGGCCATCACCTTCCCTAGGCAGCCATTCCATAGCCCCACAGCACTGGCGCCCTGAGCTTCCTAGCCACAGCACAGTGGGGACGTTCCTTCTCAGCACAGCCAGAGCCCACCTCAAAAATTCGAAACGTCCAGCCACTGCTCCCACACCAAAGGGGCTAGCACTGAAAGCTCTTGCTGGCCATCACCTTCCCTAGGCAGCCCTTCCACAGCCCCACAAGCACTGGCCCTCTGAGCTTCCTAGCCACAGCACAGTGGGGACATTCCTTCTCGGCACAGCCAGAGCCCAGCTCCCAAATAGGAAACGTCCAGCCACTGCTCCCACACCAAAGGGGCTAGCACTGAAAGCTCTTGCTGGCCATCACCTGCCCTAGGCAGCCCTTCCACAGCCCCACAAGCACTGGCGCCCTGAGCTTCCTAGCCACAGCACAGTGGGGACGTTCCTTCTCAGCACAGCCAGAGCCCACCTCAGAAATTCGAAACGTCCAGCCATTGCTCCCACACCAAAGGGGCTAGCACTGAAAGCTCTTGCTGGCCATCACCTTCCCTAGGCAGCCCTTCCACAGCCCCACAAGCACTGGCGCTCTGAGCTTCCTAGCCACAGCACAGTGGGGACGTTCCTTCTCGGCACAGCCAGAGCCTAGCTCCCAAATAGGAAACGTCCAGCCACTGCTCCCACACCAAAGGGGCTAGCACTGAAAGCTCTTGATGGCCAGCACCTTCCCTAGGCAGCCCTTCCACAGCCCCACAAGCACTGGCGCCCTGAGCTTCCTAGCCACAGCACAGTGGGGACATTCCTTCTCGGCACAGCCAGAGCCCAGCTCCCAAATCGGAAACGTCCAGCCACTGCTCCCACACCAAAGGGGCTAGCACTGAAAGCTCTTGCTGGCCATCACCTGCCCTAGGCAGCCCTTCCACAGCCCCACAAGCACTGGCGCTCTGAGCTTGATAGCCACAGCACAGTGGGGACGTTCCTTCTCAGCACAGCCAGAGCCCAGCTCCGAAATTCGAAACGTCCAGCCACTGCTCCCACACCAAAGGGGCTAGCACTGAAAGCTCTTGCTGGCCATCACCTGCCCTAGGCAGCCCTTCCACAGCCCCACAAGCACTGGCCCTCTGAGCTTCCTAGCCACAGCACAGTGGGGACATTCCTTCTCGGCACAGCCAGAGCCCACCTCAGAAATTCGAAACGTCCAGCCACTGCTCCCACACCAAAGGGGCTAGCACTGAAAGCTCTTGCTGGCCATCACCTTCCCTAGGCAGCCCTTCCACAGCCCCACAAGCACTGGCCCTCTGAGCTTCCTAGCCACAGCACAGTGGGGACGTTCCTTCTCAGCACAGCCAGAGCCCAGCTCCCAAATCGGAAACGTCCAGCCACTGCTCCCACACAAAAGGGGCCAGCACTGAAAGCTCTTGCTGGCCATCACCTGCCCTAGGCAGCCCTTCCACAGCCCCACAAGCACTGGCCCTCTGAGCTTCCTAGCCACAGCACAGTGGGGACGTTCCTTCTCAGCACAGCCAGAGCCCAGCTCAGAAATTCGAAACGTCCAGCCACTGCTCCCACACCAAAGGGGCTAGCACTGAAAGCTCTTGCTGGCCATCACCTGCCCTAGGCAGCCCTTCCACAGCCCCACAAGCACTGGCCCTCTGAGCTTCCTAGCCACAGCACAGTGGGGACATTCCTTCTCGGCACAGCCAGAGCCCAGCTCCGAAATTCACAACGTCCAGCCACTGCTCCCACACCAAAGGGGCTAGCACTGAAAGCTCTTGCTGGCCAGCACCTTCCCTAGGCAGCCCTTCCACAGCCCCACAAGCACTGGCGCTCTGAGCTTCCTAGCCACAGCACAGTGGGGACGTTCCTTCTCAGCACAGCCAGAGCCCAGCTCAGAAATTCGAAACGTCCAGCCACTGCTCCCACACCAAAGGGGCTAGCACTGAAAGCTCTTGCTGGCCAGCACCTTCCCTAGGCAGCCCTTCCACAGCCCCACAAGCACTGGCGCCCTGAGCTTCCTAGCCACAGCACAGTGGGGACGTTCCTTCTCAGCACAGCCAGAGCCCACCTCAAGAATTCGAAACGTCCAGCCACTGCTCCCACACCAAAGGGGCTAGCACTGAAAGCTCTTGCTGGCCATCACCTTCCCTAGGCAGCCCTTCCACAGCCCCACAAGCACTGGCCCTCTGAGCTTCCTAGCCACAGCACAGTGGGGACATTCCTTCTCGGCACAGCCAGAGCCCAGCTCCGAAATTCAAAACGTCCAGCCACTGCTCCCACACGAAAGGGGCTAGCACTGAAAGCTCTTGCTGGCCATCACCTTCCCTAGGCAGCCCTTCCACAGCCCCACAAGCACTGGCGCTCTGAGCTTCCTAGCCACAGCACAGTGGGGACGTTCCTTCTCAGCACAGCCAGAGCCCAGCTCCGAAATTCGAAACGTCCAGCCACTGCTCCCACACCAAAGGGGCTAGCACTGAAAGCTCTTGCTGGCCATCACCTGCCCTAGGCAGCCCTTCCACAGCCCCACAAGCACTGGCGCCCTGAGCTTCCTAGCCACAGCACAGTGGGGACGTTCCTTCTCAGCACAGCCAGAGCCCACCTCAAAAATTCGAAACGTCCAGCCACTGCTCCCACACCAAAGGGGCTAGCACTGAAAGCTCTTGCTGGCCCTCACCTGCCCTAGGCAGCCCTTCCACAGCCCCACAAGCACTGGCCCTCTGAGCTTCCTAGCCACAGCACAGTGGGGACGTTCCTTCTCAGCACAGCCAGAGCCCAGCTCCGAAATTCGAAACGTCCAGCCACTGCTCCCACACCAAAGGGGCTAGCACTGAAAGCTCTTGCTGGCCATCACCTTCCCTAGGCAGCCCTTCCACAGCCCCACAAGCACTGGCCCTCTGAGCTTCCTAGCCACAGCACAGTGGGGACATTCCTTCTCGGCACAGCCAGAGCCCAGCTCCGAAATTCAAAACGTCCAGCCACTGCTCCCACACCAAAGGGGCTAGCACTGAAAGCTCTTGCTGGCCATCACCTTCCCTAGGCAGCCCTTCCACAGCCCCACAAGCACTGGCCCTCTGAGCTTCCTAGCCACAGCACAGTGGGGACGTTCCTTCTCAGCACAGCCAGAGCCCACCTCAAAAATTCGAAACGTCCAGCCACTGCTCCCACACCAAAGGGGCTAGCACTGAAAGCTCTTGCTGGCCCTCACCTGCCCTAGGCAGCCCTTCCACAGCCCCACAAGCACTGGCCCTCTGAGCTTCCTAGCCACAGCACAGTGGGGACGTTCCTTCTCAGCACAGCCAGAGCCCAGCTCCGAAATTCGAAACGTCCAGCCACTGCTCCCACACCAAAGGGGCTAGCACTGAAAGCTCTTGCTGGCCAGCACCTGACCTAGGCAGCCCTTCCACAGCCCCACAAGCACTGGCCCTCTGAGCTTCCTAGCCACAGCACAGTGGGGACATTCCTTCTCAGCACAGCCAGAGCCCAGCTCCGAAATTCAAAACGTCCAGCCACTGCTCCCACACCAAAGGGGCTAGCACTGAAAGCTCTTGCTGGCCATCACCTTCCCTAGGCAGCCCTTCCACAGCCCCACAAGCACTGGCCCTCTGAGCTTCCTAGCCACAGCACAGTGGGGACGTTCCTTCTCAGCACAGCCAGAGCCCAGCTCCCAAATTGGAAACGTCCAGCCACTGCTCCCACACCAAAGGGGCTAGCACTGAAAGCTCTTGCTGGCCAGCACCTTCCCTAGGCAGCCCTTCCACAGCCCCACAAGCACTGGCGCCCTGAGCTTCCTAGCCACAGCACAGTGGGGACGTTCCTTCTCAGCACAGCCAGAGCCCACCTCAAAAATTCGAAATGTCCAGCCACTGCTCCCACACCAAAGGGGCTAGCACTGAAAGCTCTTGCTGGCCATCACCTTCCCTAGGCAGCCATTCCATAGCCCCACAGCACTGGCGCCCTGAGCTTCCTAGCCACAGCACAGTGGGGACGTTCCTTCTCAGCACAGCCAGAGCCCACCTCAAAAATTCGAAACGTCCAGCCACTGCTCCCACACCAAAGGGGCTAGCACTGAAAGCTCTTGCTGGCCATCACCTTCCCTAGGCAGCCCTTCCACAGCCCCACAAGCACTGGCCCTCTGAGCTTCCTAGCCACAGCACAGTGGGGACATTCCTTCTCGGCACAGCCAGAGCCCAGCTCCCAAATTGGAAACGTCCAGCCACTGCTCCCACACCAAAGGGGCTAGCACTGAAAGCTCTTGCTGGCCATCACCTGCCCTAGGCAGCCCTTCCACAGCCCCACAAGCACTGGCGCCCTGAGCTTCCTAGCCACAGCACAGTGGGGACGTTCCTTCTCAGCACAGCCAGAGCCCACCTCAGAAATTCGAAACGTCCAGCCATTGCTCCCACACCAAAGGGGCTAGCACTGAAAGCTCTTGCTGGCCATCACCTTCCCTAGGCAGCCCTTCCACAGCCCCACAAGCACTGGCGCTCTGAGCTTCCTAGCCACAGCACAGTGGGGACGTTCCTTCTCGGCACAGCCAGAGCCTAGCTCCCAAATAGGAAACGTCCAGCCACTGCTCCCACACCAAAGGGGCTAGCACTGAAAGCTCTTGATGGCCAGCACCTTCCCTAGGCAGCCCTTCCACAGCCCCACAAGCACTGGCCCTCTGAGCTTCCTAGCCACAGCACAGTGGGGACATTCCTTCTCGGCACAGCCAGAGCCCAGCTCCCAAATCGGAAACGTCCAGCCACTGCTCCCACACCAAAGGGGCTAGCACTGAAAGCTCTTGCTGGCCATCACCTGCCCTAGGCAGCCCTTCCACAGCCCCACAAGCACTGGCGCTCTGAGCTTGATAGCCACAGCACAGTGGGGACGTTCCTTCTCAGCACACCCAGAGCCCAGCTCCGAAATTCGAAACGTCCAGCCACTGCTCCCACACCAAAGGGGCTAGCACTGAAAGCTCTTGCTGGCCATCACCTGCCCTAGGCAGCCCTTCCACAGCCCCACAAGCACTGGCCCTCTGAGCTTCCTAGCCACAGCACAGTGGGGACATTCCTTCTCGGCACAGCCAGAGCCCACCTCAGAAATTCGAAACGTCCAGCCACTGCTCCCACACCAAAGGGGCTAGCACTGAAAGCTCTTGCTGGCCATCACCTTCCCTAGGCAGCCCTTCCACAGCCCCACAAGCACTGGCCCTCTGAGCTTCCTAGCCACAGCACAGTGGGGACGTTCCTTCTCAGCACAGCCAGAGCCCAGCTCCCAAATCGGAAACGTCCAGCCACTGCTCCCACACAAAAGGGGCCAGCACTGAAAGCTCTTGCTGGCCATCACCTGCCCTAGGCAGCCCTTCCACAGCCCCACAAGCACTGGCCCTCTGAGCTTCCTAGCCACAGCACAGTGGGGACGTTCCTTCTCAGCACAGCCAGAGCCCAGCTCAGAAATTCGAAACGTCCAGCCACTGCTCCCACACCAAAGGGGCTAGCACTGAAAGCTCTTGCTGGCCATCACCTGCCCTAGGCAGCCCTTCCACAGCCCCACAAGCACTGGCCCTCTGAGCTTCCTAGCCACAGCACAGTGGGGACATTCCTTCTCGGCACAGCCAGAGCCCAGCTCCGAAATTCACAACGTCCAGCCACTGCTCCCACACCAAAGGGGCTAGCACTGAAAGCTCTTGCTGGCCATCACCTTCCCTAGGCAGCCCTTCCACAGCCCCACAAGCACTGGCGCTCTGAGCTTCCTAGCCACAGCACAGTGGGGACGTTCCTTCTCAGCACAGCCAGAGCCCAGCTCAGAAATTCGAAACGTCCAGCCACTGCTCCCACACCAAAGGGGCTAGCACTGAAAGCTCTTGCTGGCCAGCACCTTCCCTAGGCAGCCCTTCCACAGCCCCACAAGCACTGGCGCCCTGAGCTTCCTAGCCACAGCACAGTGGGGACGTTCCTTCTCAGCACAGCCAGAGCCCACCTCAAGAATTCGAAACGTCCAGCCACTGCTCCCACACCAAAGGGGCTAGCACTGAAAGCTCTTGCTGGCCCTCACCTTCCCTAGGCAGCCCTTCCACAGCCCCACAAGCACTGGCCCTCTGAGCTTCCTAGCCACAGCACAGTGGGGACATTCGTTCTCGGCACAGCCAGAGCCCAGCTCCGAAATTCACAACGTCCAGCCACTGCTCCCACACCAAAGGGGCTAGCACTGAAAGCTCTTGCTGGCCATCACCTTCCCTAGGCAGCCCTTCCACAGCCCCACAAGCACTGGCGCTCTGAGCTTCCTAGCCACAGCACAGTGGGGACGTTCCTTCTCAGCACAGCCAGAGCCCAGCTCCGAAATTCGAAACGTCCAGCCACTGCTCCCACACCAAAGGGGCTAGCACTGAAAGCTCTTGCTGGCCATCACCTGCCCTAGGCAGCCCTTCCACAGCCCCACAAGCACTGGCGCCCTGAGCTTCCTAGCCACAGCACAGTGGGGACGTTCCTTCTCAGCACAGCCAGAGCCCATCTCAAAAATTCGAAACGTCCAGCCACTGCTCCCACACCAAAGGGGCTAGCACTGAAAGCTCTTGCTGGCCCTCACCTGCCCTAGGCAGCCCTTCCACAGCCCCACAAGCACTGGCCCTCTGAGCTTCCTAGCCACAGCACAGTGGGGACGTTCCTTCTCAGCACAGCCAGAGCCCACCTCAAAAATTCGAAACGTCCAGCCACTGCTCCCACACCAAAGGGGCTAGCACTGAAAGCTCTTGCTGGCCATCACCTTCCCTAGGCAGCCCTTCCACAGCCCCACAAGCACTGGCCCTCTGAGCTTCCTAGCCACAGCACAGTGGGGACATTCCTTCTCGGCACAGCCAGAGCCCAGCTCCGAAATTCAAAACGTCCAGCCACTGCTCCCACACCAAAGGGGCTAGCACTGAAAGCTCTTGCTGGCCATCACCTTCCCTAGGCAGCCCTTCCACAGCCCCACAAGCACTGGCCCTCTGAGCTTCCTAGCCACAGCACAGTGGGGACGTTCCTTCTCAGCACAGCCAGAGCCCACCTCAAAAATTCGAAACGTCCAGCCACTGCTCCCACACGAAAGGGGCTAGCACTGAAAGCTCTTGCTGGCCATCACCTTCCCTAGGCAGCCCTTCCACAGCCCCACAAGCCCTGGCCCTCTGAGCTTCCTAGCCACAGCACAGTGGGGACATTCCTTCTCGGCACAGCCAGAGCCCAGCTCCCAAATAGGAAACGTCCAGCCACTGCTCCCACACCAAAGGGGCTAGCACTGAAAGCTCTTGCTGGCCATCACCTTCCCTAGGCAGCCCTTCCACAGCCCCACAAGCACTGGCGCCCTGAGCTTCCTAGCCACAGCACAGTGGGGACGTTCCTTCTCAGCACAGCCAGAGCCCACCTCAAAAATTCGAAACGTCCAGCCATTGCTCCCACACCAAAGGGGCTAGCACTGAAAGCTCTTGCTGGCCAGCACCTTCCCTAGGCAGCCCTTCCACAGCCCCACAAGCACTGGCGCTCTGAGCTTCCTAGCCACAGCACAGTGGGGACGTTCCTTCTCGGCACAGCCAGAGCCTAGCTCCCAAATTCGAAACGTCCAGCCACTGCTCCCACACCAAAGGGGCTAGCACTGAAAGCTCTTGATGGCCATCACCTTCCCTAGGCAGCCCTTCCACAGCCCCACAAGCACTGGCCCTCTGAGCTTCCTAGCCACAGCACAGTGGGGACATTCCTTCTCGGCACAGCCAGAGCCCAGCTCCCAAATCGGAAACGTCCAGCCACTGCTCCCACACCAAAGGGGCTAGCACTGAAAGCTCTTGCTGGCCATCACCTTCCCTAGGCAGCCCTTCCACAGCCCCACAAGCCCTGGCCCTCTGAGCTTCCTAGCCACAGCACAGTGGGGACGTTCCTTCTCAGCACAGCCAGAGCCCAGCTCCGAAATTCGAAACGTCTAGCCACTGCTCCCACACCAAAGGGGCTAGCACTGAAAGCTCTTGCTGGCCAGCACTTTCCCTAGGCAGCCCTTCCACAGCCCCACAAGCACTGGCCCTCTGAGCTTCCTAGCCACAGCACAGTGGGGACGTTCCTTCTCAGCACAGCCAGAGCCCACCTAAAAAATTCGAAATGTCCAGCCACTGCTCCCACACCAAAGGGGCTAGCACTGAAAGCTCTTGCTGGCCAGCACCTGCCCTAGGCAGCCCTTCCACAGCCCCACAAGCACTGGCCCTCTGAGCTTCCTAGCCACAGCACAGTGGGGACGTTCCTTCTCAGCACAGCCAGAGCCCAGCTCCGAAATTCGAAACGTCCAGCCACTGCTCCCACACCAAAGGGGCTAGCACTGAAAGCTCTTGCTGGCCATCACCTGCCCTAGGCAGCCCTTCCACAGCCCCACAAGCACTGGCCCTCTGAGCTTCCTAGCCACAGCACAGTGGGGACATTCCTTCTCGGCACAGCCAGAGCCCAGCTCCGAAATTCAAAACGTCCAGCCACTGCTCCCACACCAAAGGGGCTAGCACTGAAAGCTCTTGCTGGCCATCACCTTCCCTAGGCAGCCCTTCCACAGCCCCACAAGCACTGGCCCTCTGAGCTTCCTAGCCACAGCACAGTGGGGACGTTCCTTCTCAGCACAGCCACAGCCCAGCTCCCAAATCGGAAACGTCCAGCCACTGCTCCCACACCAAAGGGGCTAGCACTGAAAGCTCTTGCTGGCCAGCACTTTCCCTAGGCAGCCCTTCCACAGCCCCACAAGCACTGGCGCCCTGAGCTTCCTAGCCACAGCACAGTGGGGACGTTCCTTCTCAGCACAGCCAGAGCCCACCTTAAAAATTCGAAACGTCCAGCCACTGCTCCCACACCAAAGGGGCTAGCACTGAAAGCTCTTGCTGGCCAGCACCTTCCCTAGGCAGCCCTTCCACAGCCCCACAAGCACTGGCGCCCTGAGCTTCCTAGCCACAGCACAGTGGGGACGTTCCTTCTCAGCACAGCCAGAGCCCACCTCAAGAATTCGAAACGTCCAGCCACTGCTCCCACACCAAAGGGGCTAGCACTGAAAGCTCTTGCTGGCCCTCACCTGCCCTAGGCAGCCCTTCCACAGCCCCACAAGCACTGGCCCTCTGAGCTTCCTAGCCACAGCACAGTGGGGACGTTCCTTCTCAGCACAGCCAGAGCCCAGCTCAGAAATTCGAAACGTCCAGCCACTGCTCCCACACCAAAGGGGCTAGCACTGAAAGCTCTTGCTGGCCATCACCTTCCCTAGGCAGCCCTTCCACAGCCCCACAAGCACTGGCCCTCTGAGCTTCCTAGCCACAGCACAGTGGGGACATTCCTTCTCGGCACAGCCAGAGCCCAGCTCCGAAATTCACAACGTCCAGCCACTGCTCCCACACGAAAGGGGCTAGCACTGAAAGCTCTTGCTGGCCATCACCTTCCCTAGGCAGCCCTTCCACAGCCCCACAAGCACTGGCGCTCTGAGCTTCCTAGCCACAGCACAGTGGGGACGTTCCTTCTCAGCACAGCCAGAGCCCAGCTCCGAAATTCGAAACGTCCAGCCACTGCTCCCACACCAAAGGGGCTAGCACTGAAAGCTCTTGCTGGCCAGCACCTTCCCTAGGCAGCCCTTCCACAGCCCCACAAGCACTGGCGCCCTGAGCTTCCTAGCCACAGCACAGTGGGGACGTTCCTTCTCAGCACAGCCAGAGCCCAGCTCCCAAATAGGAAACGTCCAGCCACTGCTCCCACACCAAAGGGGCTAGCACTGAAAGCTCTTGCTGGCCCTCACCTGCCCTAGGCAGCCCTTCCACAGCCCCACAAGCACTGGCCCTCTGAGCTTCCTAGCCACAGCACAGTGGGGACATTCCTTCTCGGCACAGCCAGAGCCCAGCTCCCAAATCGGAAACGTCCAGCCACTGCTCCCACACCAAAGGGGCTAGCACTGAAAGCTCTTGCTGGCCAGCACCTGCCCTAGGCAGCCCTTCCACAGCCCCACAAGCCCTGGCCCTCTGAGCTTCCTAGCCACAGCACAGTGGGGACGTTCCTTCTCAGCACAGCCAGAGCCCAGCTCCGAAATTCGAAACGTCTAGCCACTGCTCCCACACCAAAGGGGCTAGCACTGAAAGCTCTTGCTGGCCAGCACTTTCCCTAGGCAGCCCTTCCACAGCCCCACAAGCACTGGCCCTCTGAGCTTCCTAGCCACAGCACAGTGGGGACGTTCCTTCTCAGCACAGCCAGAGCCCACCTCAAAAATTCGAAATGTCCAGCCACTGCTCCCACACCAAAGGGGCTAGCACTGAAAGCTCTTGCTGGCCAGCACCTGCCCTAGGCAGCCCTTCCACAGCCCCACAAGCACTGGCCCTCTGAGCTTCCTAGCCACAGCACAGTGGGGACGTTCCTTCTCAGCACAGCCAGAGCCCAGCTCCGAAATTCGAAACGTCCAGCCACTGCTCCCACACCAAAGGGGCTAGCACTGAAAGCTCTTGCTGGCCATCACCTGCCCTAGGCAGCCCTTCCACAGCCCCACAAGCACTGGCCCTCTGAGCTTCCTAGCCACAGCACAGTGGGGACATTCCTTCTCGGCACAGCCAGAGCCCAGCTCCGAAATTCAAAACGTCCAGCCACTGCTCCCACACCAAAGGGGCTAGCACTGAAAGCTCTTGCTGGCCATCACCTTCCCTAGGCAGCCCTTCCACAGCCCCACAAGCACTGGCCCTCTGAGCTTCCTAGCCACAGCACAGTGGGGACGTTCCTTCTCAGCACAGCCACAGCCCAGCTCCCAAATCGGAAACGTCCAGCCACTGCTCCCACACCAAAGGGGCTAGCACTGAAAGCTCTTGCTGGCCAGCACTTTCCCTAGGCAGCCCTTCCACAGCCCCACAAGCACTGGCGCCCTGAGCTTCCTAGCCACAGCACAGTGGGGACGTTCCTTCTCAGCACAGCCAGAGCCCACCTTAAAAATTCGAAACGTCCAGCCACTGCTCCCACACCAAAGGGGCTAGCACTGAAAGCTCTTGCTGGCCAGCACCTTCCCTAGGCAGCCCTTCCACAGCCCCACAAGCACTGGCGCCCTGAGCTTCCTAGCCACAGCACAGTGGGGACGTTCCTTCTCAGCACAGCCAGAGCCCACCTCAAGAATTCGAAACGTCCAGCCACTGCTCCCACACCAAAGGGGCTAGCACTGAAAGCTCTTGCTGGCCCTCACCTGCCCTAGGCAGCCCTTCCACAGCCCCACAAGCACTGGCCCTCTGAGCTTCCTAGCCACAGCACAGTGGGGACGTTCCTTCTCAGCACAGCCAGAGCCCAGCTCAGAAATTCGAAACGTCCAGCCACTGCTCCCACACCAAAGGGGCTAGCACTGAAAGCTCTTGCTGGCCATCACCTTCCCTAGGCAGCCCTTCCACAGCCCCACAAGCACTGGCCCTCTGAGCTTCCTAGCCACAGCACAGTGGGGACATTCCTTCTCGGCACAGCCAGAGCCCAGCTCCGAAATTCACAACGTCCAGCCACTGCTCCCACACGAAAGGGGCTAGCACTGAAAGCTCTTGCTGGCCATCACCTTCCCTAGGCAGCCCTTCCACAGCCCCACAAGCACTGGCGCTCTGAGCTTCCTAGCCACAGCACAGTGGGGACGTTCCTTCTCAGCACAGCCAGAGCCCACCTCAAAAATTCGAAACGTCCAGCCACTGCTCCCACACCAAAGGGGCTAGCACTGAAAGCTCTTGCTGGCCAGCACCTTCCCTAGGCAGCCCTTCCACAGCCCCACAAGCACTGGCGCCCTGAGCTTCCTAGCCACAGCACAGTGGGGACGTTCCTTCTCAGCACAGCCAGAGCCCAGCTCCCAAATAGGAAACGTCCAGCCACTGCTCCCACACCAAAGGGGCTAGCACTGAAAGCTCTTGCTGGCCCTCACCTGCCCTAGGCAGCCCTTCCACAGCCCCACAAGCACTGGCCCTCTGAGCTTCCTAGCCACAGCACAGTGGGGACGTTCCTTCTCAGCACAGCCAGAGCCCACCTCAAAAATTCGAAACGTCCAGCCACTGCTCCCACACCAAAGGGGCTAGCACTGAAAGCTCTTGCTGGCCAGCACCTTCCCTAGGCAGCCCTTCCACAGCCCCACAAGCACTGGCCCTCTGAGCTTCCTAGCCACAGCACAGTGGGGACGTTCCTTCTCAGCACAGCCAGAGCCCACCTCAGAAATTCAAAACGTCCAGCCACTGCTCCCACACCAAAGGGGCTAGCACTGAAAGCTCTTGCTGGCCATCACCTTCCCTAGGCAGCCCTTCCACAGCCCCACAAGCACTGGCCCTCTGAGCTTCCTAGCCACAGCACAGTGGGGACGTTCCTTCTCAGCACAGCCAGAGCCCAGCTCCCAAATTGGAAACGTCCAGCCACTGCTCCCACACCAAAGGGGCTAGCACTGAAAGCTCTTGCTGGCCAGCACCTTCCCTAGGCAGCCCTTCCACAGCCCCACAAGCACTGGCGCCCTGAGCTTCCTAGCCACAGCACAGTGGGGACGTTCCTTCTCAGCACAGCCAGAGCCCACCTCAAAAATTCGAAATGTCCAGCCACTGCTCCCACACCAAAGGGGCTAGCACTGAAAGCTCTTGCTGGCCATCACCTTCCCTAGGCAGCCATTCCATAGCCCCACAGCACTGGCGCCCTGAGCTTCCTAGCCACAGCACAGTGGGGACGTTCCTTCTCAGCACAGCCAGAGCCCACCTCAAAAATTCGAAACGTCCAGCCACTGCTCCCACACCAAAGGGGCTAGCACTGAAAGCTCTTGCTGGCCATCACCTTCCCTAGGCAGCCCTTCCACAGCCCCACAAGCACTGGCCCTCTGAGCTTCCTAGCCACAGCACAGTGGGGACATTCCTTCTCGGCACAGCCAGAGCCCAGCTCCCAAATAGGAAACGTCCAGCCACTGCTCCCACACCAAAGGGGCTAGCACTGAAAGCTCTTGCTGGCCATCACCTTCCCTAGGCAGCCCTTCCACAGCCCCACAAGCACTGGCGCCCTGAGCTTCCTAGCCACAGCACAGTGGGGACGTTCCTTCTCAGCACAGCCAGAGCCCACCTCAGAAATTCGAAACGTCCAGCCATTGCTCCCACACCAAAGGGGCTAGCACTGAAAGCTCTTGCTGGCCATCACCTTCCCTAGGCAGCCCTTCCACAGCCCCACAAGCACTGGCGCTCTGAGCTTCCTAGCCACAGCACAGTGGGGACGTTCCTTCTCGGCACAGACAGAGCCTAGCTCCCAAATAGGAAACGTCCAGCCACTGCTCCCACACCAAAGGGGCTAGCACTGAAAGCTCTTGATGGCCAGCACCTTCCCTAGGCAGCCCTTCCACAGCCCCACAAGCACTGGCCCTCTGAGCTTCCTAGCCACAGCACAGTGGGGACATTCCTTCTCGGCACAGCCAGAGCCCAGCTCCCAAATCGGAAACGTCCAGCCACTGCTCCCACACCAAAGGGGCTAGCACTGAAAGCTCTTGCTGGCCAGCACCTGCCCTAGGCAGCCCTTCCACAGCCCCACAAGCCCTGGCCCTCTGAGCTTCCTAGCCACAGCACAGTGGGGACGTTCCTTCTCAGCACAGCCAGAGCCCAGCTCCGAAATTCGAAACGTCTAGCCACTGCTCCCACACGAAAGGGGCTAGCACTGAAAGCTCTTGATGGCCAGCACCTGCCCTAGGCAGCCCTTCCACAGCCCCACAGACACTGGCCCTCTGAGCTTCCTAGCCACAGCACAGTGGGGATGTTCCTTCTCAGCACAGCCAGAGCCTAGCTCCCAAATAGGAAACGTCCAGCCACTGCTCCCACACCAAAGGGGCTAGCACTGAAAGCTCTTGCTGGCCAGCACTTTCCCTAGGCAACCCTTCCACAGCCCCACAAGCACTGGCCCTCTGAGCTTCCTAGCCACAGCACAGTGGGGACGTTCCTTCTCAGCACAGCCAGAGCCCACCTCAAAAATTCGAAATGTCCAGCCACTGCTCCCACACCAAAGGGGCTAGCACTGAAAGCTCTTGCTGACCAGCACCAGCCCTAGGCAGCCCTTCCACAGCCCCACAAGCACTGGCCCTCTGAGCTTCCTAGCCACAGCACAGTGGGGACGTTCCTTCTCAGCACAGCCAGAGCCCAGCTCCAAAATTCAAAACGTCCAGCCACTGCTCCCACACCAAAGGGGCTAGCACTGAAAGCTCTTGCTGGCCATCACCTGCCCTAGGCAGCCCTTCCACAGCCCCACAAGCACTGGCGCCCTGAGCTTCCTAGCCACAGCACAGTGGGGACATTCCTTCTCGGCACAGCCAGAGCCCAGCTCCGAAATTCAAAACGTCCAGCCACTGCTCCCACACCAAAGGGGCTAGCACTGAAAGCTCTTGCTGGCCATCACCTTCCCTAGGCAGCCCTTCCACAGCCCCACAAGCACTGGCCCTCTGAGCTTCCTAGCCACAGCACAGTGGGGACGTTCCTTCTCAGCACAGCCACAGCCCAGCTCCCAAATCGGAAACGTCCAGCCACTGCTCCCACACCAAAGGGGCTAGCACTGAAAGCTCTTGCTGGCCAGCACTTTCCCTAGGCAGCCCTTCCACAGCCCCACAAGCACTGGCGCCCTGAGCTTCCTAGCCACAGCACAGTGGGGACGTTCCTTCTCAGCACAGCCAGAGCCCACCTCAGAAATTCGAAACGTCCAGCCACTGCTCCCACACCAAAGGGGCTAGCACTGAAAACTCTTGCTGGCCATCACCTTCCCTAGGCAGCCCTTCCACAGCCCCACAAGCACTGGCCCTCTGAGCTTCCTAGCCACAGCACAGTGGGGACATTCCTTCTCGGCACAGCCAGAGCCCAGCTCCGAAATTCACAACGTCCAGCCACTGCTCCCACACGAAAGGGGCTAGCACTGAAAGCTCTTGCTGGCCATCACCTTCCCTAGGCAGCCCTTCCACAGCCCCACAAGCACTGGCGCTCTGAGCTTCCTAGCCACAGCACAGTGGGGACGTTCCTTCTCAGCACAGCCAGAGCCCAGCTCAGAAATTCGAAACGTCCAGCCACTGCTCCCACACCAAAGGGGCTAGCACTGAAAGCTCTTGCTGGCCATCACCTTCCCTAGGCAGCCCTTCCACAGCCCCACAAGCACTGGCGCCCTGAGCTTCCTAGCCACAGCACAGTGGGGACGTTCCTTCTCAGCACAGCCAGAGCCCACCTCAAAAATTCGAAACGTCCAGCCACTGCTCCCACACCAAAGGGGCTAGCACTGAAAGCTCTTGCTGGCCCTCACCTGCCCTAGGCAGCCCTTCCACAGCCCCACAAGCACTGGCGCTCTGAGCTTCCTAGCCACAGCACAGTGGGGACGTTCCTTCTCAGCACAGCCAGAGCCCAGCTCCGAAATTCGAAACGTCCAGCCACTGCTCCCACACCAAAGGGGCTAGCACTGAAAGCTCTTGCTGGCCAGCACCTGACCTAGGCAGCCCTTCCACAGCCCCACAAGCACTGGCCCTCTGAGCTTCCTAGCCACAGCACAGTGCGGACGTTCCTTCTCAGCACAGCCAGAGCCCAGCTCCGAAATTCAAAACGTCCAGCCACTGCTCCCACACCAAAGGGGCTAGCACTGAAAGCTCTTGCTGGCCATCACCTTCCCTAGGCAGCCCTTCCACAGCCCCACAAGCACTGGCCCTCTGAGCTTCCTAGCCACAGCACAGTGGGGACGTTCCTTCTCAGCACAGCCAGAGCCCAGCTCCCAAATTGGAAACGTCCAGCCACTGCTCCCACACCAAAGGGGCTAGCACTGAAAGCTCTTGCTGGCCCTCACCTTCCCTAGGCAGCCCTTCCACAGCCCCACAAGCACTGGCGCCCTGAGCTTCCTAGCCACAGCACAGTGGGGACGTTCCTTCTCAGCACAGCCAGAGCCCACCTCAAAAATTCGAAATGTCCAGCCACTGCTCCCACACCAAAGGGGCTAGCACTGAAAGCTCTTGCTGGCCATCACCTTCCCTAGGCAGCCATTCCATAGCCCCACAGCACTGGCGCCCTGAGCTTCCTAGCCACAGCACAGTGGGGACATTCCTTCTCAGCACAGCCAGAGCCCACCTCAAAAATTCGAAACGTCCAGCCACTGCTCCCACACCAAAGGGGCTAGCACTGAAAGCTCTTGCTGGCCATCACCTTCCCTAGGCAGCCCTTCCACAGCCCCACAAGCACTGGCCCTCTGAGCTTCCTAGCCACAGCACAGTGGGGACGTTCCTTCTCAGCACAGCCAGAGCCCACCTCAAAAATTCGAAACGTCCAGCCACTGCTCCCACACCAAAGGGGCTAGCACTGAAAGCTCTTGCTGGCCCTCACCTGCCCTAGGCAGCCCTTCCACAGCCCCACAAGCACTGGCCCTCTGAGCTTCCTAGCCACAGCACAGTGGGGACGTTCCTTCTCAGCACAGCCAGAGCCCAGCTCCGAAATTCGAAACGTCCAGCCACTGCTCCCACACCAAAGGGGCTAGCACTGAAAGCTCTTGCTGACCAGCACCTGACCTAGGCAGCCCTTCCACAGCCCCACAAGCACTGGCCCTCTGAGCTTCCTAGCCACAGCACAGTGGGGACATTCCTTCTCAGCACAGCCAGAGCCCAGCTCCGAAATTCAAAACGTCCAGCCACTGCTCCCACACCAAAGGGGCTAGCACTGAAAGCTCTTGCTGGCCATCACCTTCCCTAGGCAGCCCTTCCACAGCCCCACAAGCACTGGCCCTCTGAGCTTCCTAGCCACAGCACAGTGGGGACGTTCCTTCTCAGCACAGCCAGAGCCCAGCTCCCAAATTGGAAACGTCCAGCCACTGCTCCCACACCAAAGGGGCTAGCACTGAAAGCTCTTGCTGGCCCTCACCTTCCCTAGGCAGCCCTTCCACAGCCCCACAAGCACTGGCGCCCTGAGCTTCCTAGCCACAGCACAGTGGGGACGTTCCTTCTCAGCACAGCCAGAGCCCAGCTCCCAAATCGGAAACGTCCAGCCACTGCTCCCACACCAAAGGGGCTAGCACTGAAAGCTCTTGCTGGCCATCACCTTCCCTAGGCAGCCATTCCATAGCCCCACAGCACTGGCGCCCTGAGCTTCCTAGCCACAGCACAGTGGGGACGTTCCTTCTCAGCACAGCCAGAGCCCACCTCAAAAATTCGAAACGTCCAGCCACTGCTCCCACACCAAAGGGGCTAGCACTGAAAGCTCTTGCTGACCATCACCTTCCCTAGGCAGCCCTTCCACAGCCCCACAAGCACTGGCCCTCTGAGCTTCCTAGCCACAGCACAGTGGGGACATTCCTTCTCAGCACAGCCAGAGCCCACCTCAAAAATTCGAAACGTCCAGCCACTGCTCCCACACCAAAGGGGCTAGCACTGACAGCTCTTGCTGGCCATCACCTTCCCTAGGCAGCCCTTCCACAGCCCCACAAGCACTGGCCCTCTGAGCTTCCTAGCCACAGCACAGTGGGGACATTCCTTCTCGGCACAGCCAGAGCCCAGCTCCCAAATAGGAAACGTCCAGCCACTGCTCCCACACCAAAGGGGCTAGCACTGAAAGCTCTTGCTGGCCATCACCTTCCCTAGGCAGCCCTTCCACAGCCCCACAAGCACTGGCGCCCTGAGCTTCCTAGCCACAGCACAGTGGGGACGTTCCTTCTCAGCACAGCCAGAGCCCACCTCAGAAATTCGAAACGTCCAGCCATTGCTCCCACACCAAAGGGGCTAGCACTGAAAGCTCTTGCTGGCCATCACCTTCCCTAGGCAGCCCTTCCACAGCCCCACAAGCACTGGCGCTCTGAGCTTCCTAGCCACAGCACAGTGGGGACGTTCCTTCTCGGCACAGCCAGAGCCTAGCTCCCAAATAGGAAACGTCCAGCCACTGCTCCCACACCAAAGGGGCTAGCACTGAAAGCTCTTGCTGGCCATCACCTTCCCTAGGCAGCCCTTCCACAGCCCCAGAAGCACTGGCCCTCTGAGCTTCCTAGCCACAGCACAGTGGGGACATTCCTTCTCGGCACAGCCAGAGCCCAGCTCCCAAATCGGAAACGTCCAGCCACTGCTCCCACACCAAAGGGGCTAGCACTGAAAGCTCTTGCTGACCAGCACCTGACCTAGGCAGCCCTTCCACAGCCCCACAAGCACTGGCCCTCTGAGCTTCCTAGCCACAGCACAGTGGGGACATTCCTTCTCAGCACAGCCAGAGCCCAGCTCCGAAATTCAAAACGTCCAGCCACTGCTCCCACACCAAAGGGGCTAGCACTGAAAGCTCTTGCTGGCCATCACCTTCCCTAGGCAGCCCTTCCACAGCCCCACAAGCACTGGCCCTCTGAGCTTCCTAGCCACAGCACAGTGGGGACGTTCCTTCTCAGCACAGCCAGAGCCCAGCTCCCAAATTGGAAACGTCCAGCCACTGCTCCCACACCAAAGGGGCTAGCACTGAAAGCTCTTGCTGGCCCTCACCTTCCCTAGGCAGCCCTTCCACAGCCCCACAAGCACTGGCGCCCTGAGCTTCCTAGCCACAGCACAGTGGGGACGTTCCTTCTCAGCACAGCCAGAGCCCACCTCAAAAATTCGAAATGTCCAGCCACTGCTCCCACACCAAAGGGGCTAGCACTGAAAGCTCTTGCTGGCCATCACCTTCCCTAGGCAGCCATTCCATAGCCCCACAGCACTGGCGCCCTGAGCTTCCTAGCCACAGCACAGTGGGGACGTTCCTTCTCAGCACAGCCAGAGCCCACCTCAAAAATTCGAAACGTCCAGCCACTGCTCCCACACCAAAGGGGCTAGCACTGAAAGCTCTTGCTGACCATCACCTTCCCTAGGCAGCCCTTCCACAGCCCCACAAGCACTGGCCCTCTGAGCTTCCTAGCCACAGCACAGTGGGGACATTCCTTCTCGGCACAGCCAGAGCCCAGCTCCGAAATTCACAACGTCCAGCCACTGCTCCCACACCAAAGGGGCTAGCACTGAAAGCTCTTGCTGGCCATCACCTTCCCTAGGCAGCCCTTCCACAGCCCCACAAGCACTGGCGCCCTGAGCTTCCTAGCCACAGCACAGTGGGGACGTTCCTTCTCAGCACAGCCAGAGCCCACCTCAGAAATTCGAAACGTCCAGCCATTGCTCCCACACCAAAGGGGCTAGCACTGAAAGCTCTTGCTGGCCATCACCTTCCCTAGGCAGCCCTTCCACAGCCCCACAAGCACTGGCGCTCTGAGCTTCCTAGCCACAGCACAGTGGGGACGTTCCTTCTCGGCACAGCCAGAGCCTAGCTCCCAAATAGGAAACGTCCAGCCACTGCTCCCACACCAAAGGGGCTAGCACTGAAAGCTCTTGATGGCCAGCACCTTCCCTAGGCAGCCCTTCCACAGCCCCACAAGCACTGGCCCTCTGAGCTTCCTAGCCACAGCACAGTGGGGACATTCCTTCTCGGCACAGCCAGAGCCCAGCTCCCAAATCGGAAACGTCCAGCCACTGCTCCCACACCAAAGGGGCTAGCACTGAAAGCTCTTGCTGGCCAGCACCTGCCCTAGGCAGCCCTTCCACAGCCCCACAAGCCCTGGCCCTCTGAGCTTCCTAGCCACAGCACAGTGGGGACGTTCCTTCTCAGCACAGCCAGAGCCCAGCTCCGAAATTCGAAACGTCTAGCCACTGCTCCCACACGAAAGGGGCTAGCACTGAAAGCTCTTGCTGGCCAGCACCTTCCCTAGGCAGCCCTTCCACAGCCCCACAGACACTGGCCCTCTGAGCTTCCTAGCCACAGCACAGTGGGGACGTTCCTTCTCAGCACAGCCAGAGCCCACCTCAAAAATTCGAAATGTCCAGCCACTGCTCCCACACCAAAGGGGCTAGCACTGAAAGCTCTTGCTGGCCATCACCTTCCCTAGGCAGCCATTCCATAGCCCCACAGCACTGGCGCCCTGAGCTTCCTAGCCACAGCACAGTGGGGACATTCCTTCTCAGCACAGCCAGAGCCCACCTCAAAAATTCGAAACGTCCAGCCACTGCTCCCACACCAAAGGGGCTAGCACTGAAAGCTCTTGCTGGCCATCACCTTCCCTAGGCAGCCCTTCCACAGCCCCACAAGCACTGGCCCTCTGAGCTTCCTAGCCACAGCACAGTGGGGACATTCCTTCTCGGCACAGCCAGAGCCCAGCTCCCAAATAGGAAACGTCCAGCCACTGCTCCCACACCAAAGGGGCTAGCACTGAAAGCTCTTGCTGGCCATCACCTTCCCTAGGCAGCCCTTCCACAGCCCCACAAGCACTGGCGCCCTGAGCTTCCTAGCCACAGCACAGTGGGGACGTTCCTTCTCAGCACAGCCAGAGCCCACCTCAGAAATTCGAAACGTCCAGCCATTGCTCCCACACCAAAGGGGCTAGCACTGAAAGCTCTTGCTGGCCATCACCTTCCCTAGGCAGCCCTTCCACAGCCCCACAAGCACTGGCGCTCTGAGCTTCCTAGCCACAGCACAGTGGGGACGTTCCTTCTCGGCACAGCCAGAGCCTAGCTCCCAAATAGGAAACGTCCAGCCACTGCTCCCACACCAAAGGGGCTAGCACTGAAAGCTCTTGCTGGCCATCACCTTCCCTAGGCAGCCCTTCCACAGCCCCAGAAGCACTGGCCCTCTGAGCTTCCTAGCCACAGCACAGTGGGGACATTCCTTCTCGGCACAGCCAGAGCCCAGCTCCCAAATCGGAAACGTCCAGCCACTGCTCCCACATCAAAGGGGCTAGCACTGAAAGCTCTTGCTGGCCCTCACCTTCCCTAGGCAGCCCTTCCACAGCCCCACAAGCACTGGCCCTCTGAGCTTCCTAGCCACAGCACAGTGGGGACGTTCCTTCTCAGCACAGCCAGAGCCCAGCTCCCAAATCGGAAACGTCCAGCCACTGCTCCCACACCAAAGGGGCTAGCACTGAAAGCTCTTGCTGGCCAGCACCTTCCCTAGGCAGCCCTTCCACAGCCCCACAAGCCCTGGCCCTCTGAGCTTCCTAGCCACAGCACAGTGGGGACGTTCCTTCTCAGCACAACCAGAGCCCAGCTCCGAAATTCGAAACGTCTAGCCACTGCTCCCACACGAAAGGGGCTAGCACTGAAAGCTCTTGCTGGCCAGCACCTTCCCTAGGCAGCCCTTCCACAGCCCCACAGACACTGGCCCTCTGAGCTTCCTAGCCACAGCACAGCGGGGACGTTCCTTCTCAGCACAGCCAGAGCCTAGCTCCCAAATAGGAAACGTCCAGCCACTGCTCCCACACCAAAGGGGCTAGCACTGAAAGCTCTTGCTGGCCAGCACTTTCCCTAGGCAGCCCTTCCACAGCCCCACAAGCACTGGCCCTCTGAGCTTCCTAGCCACAGCACAGTGGGGACGTTCCTTCTCAGCACAGCCAGAGCCCACCTAAAAAATTCGAAATGTCCAGCCACTGCTCCCACACCAAAGGGGCTAGCACTGAAAGCTCTTGCTGGCCAGCACCTGCCCTAGGCAGCCCTTCCACAGCCCCACAAGCACTGGCCCTCTGAGCTTCCTAGCCACAGCACAGTGGGGACGTTCCTTCTCAGCACAGCCAGAGCCCAGCTCCGAAATTCGAAACGTCCAGCCACTGCTCCCACACCAAAGGGGCTAGCACTGAAAGCTCTTGCTGGCCATCACCTGCCCTAGGCAGCCCTTCCACAGCCCCACAAGCACTGGCCCTCTGAGCTTCCTAGCCACAGCACAGTGGGGACATTCCTTCTCGGCACAGCCAGAGCCCAGCTCCGAAATTCAAAACGTCCAGCCACTGCTCCCACACCAAAGGGGCTAGCACTGAAAGCTCTTGCTGGCCATCACCTTCCCTAGGCAGCCCTTCCACAGCCCCACAAGCACTGGCCCTCTGAGCTTCCTAGCCACAGCACAGTGGGGACATTCCTTCTCGGCACAGCCAGAGCCCAGCTCCGAAATTCACAACGTCCAGCCACTGCTCCCACACGAAAGGGGCTAGCACTGAAAGCTCTTGCTGGCCATCACCTTCCCTAGGCAGCCCTTCCACAGCCCCACAAGCACTGGCGCCCTGAGCTTCCTAGCCACAGCACAGTGGGGACGTTCCTTCTCAGCACAGCCAGAGCCCAGCTCAGAAATTCGAAACGTCCAGCCACTGCTCCCACACCAAAGGGGCTAGCACTGAAAGCTCTTGCTGGCCATCACCTTCCCTAGGCAGCCCTTCCACAGCCCCACAAGCACTGGCGCCCTGAGCTTCCTAGCCACAGCACAGTGGGGACGTTCCTTCTCAGCACAGCCAGAGCCCACCTCAAAAATTCGAAACGTCCAGCCACTGCTCCCACACCAAAGGGGCTAGCACTGAAAGCTCTTGCTGGCCCTCACCTTCCCTAGGCAGCCCTTCCACAGCCCCACAAGCACTGGCCCTCTGAGCTTCCTAGCCACAGCACAGTGGGGACGTTCCTTCTCAGCACAGCCAGAGCCCAGCTCCCAAATCGGAAACGTCCAGCCACTGCTCCCACACCAAAGGGGCTAGCACTGAAAGCTCTTGCTGGCCAGCACCTTCCCTAGGCAGCCCTTCCACAGCCCCACAAGCCCTGGCCCTCTGAGCTTCCTAGCCACAGCACAGTGGGGACGTTCCTTCTCAGCACAACCAGAGCCCAGCTCCGAAATTCGAAACGTCTAGCCACTGCTCCCACACGAAAGGGGCTAGCACTGAAAGCTCTTGCTGGCCAGCACCTTCCCTAGGCAGCCCTTCCACAGCCCCACAGACACTGGCCCTCTGAGCTTCCTAGCCACAGCACAGTGGGGATGTTCCTTCTCAGCACAGCCAGAGCCTAGCTCCCAAATAGGAAACGTCCAGCCACTGCTCCCACACCAAAGGGGCTAGCACTGAAAGCTCTTGCTGGCCAGCACTTTCCCTAGGCAGCCCTTCCACAGCCCCACAAGCACTGGCCCTCTGAGCTTCCTAGCCACAGCACAGTGGGGACGTTCCTTCTCAGCACAGCCAGAGCCCACCTAAAAAATTCGAAATGTCCAGCCACTGCTCCCACACCAAAGGGGCTAGCACTGAAAGCTCTTGCTGGCCAGCACCTGCCCTAGGCAGCCCTTCCACAGCCCCACAAGCACTGGCCCTCTGAGCTTCCTAGCCACAGCACAGTGGGGACGTTCCTTCTCAGCACAGCCAGAGCCCAGCTCCGAAATTCGAAACGTCCAGCCACTGCTCCCACACCAAAGGGGCTAGCACTGAAAGCTCTTGCTGGCCATCACCTGCCCTAGGCAGCCCTTCCACAGCCCCACAAGCACTGGCCCTCTGAGCTTCCTAGCCACAGCACAGTGGGGACATTCCTTCTCGGCACAGCCAGAGCCCAGCTCCGAAATTCAAAACGTCCAGCCACTGCTCCCACACCAAAGGGGCTAGCACTGAAAGCTCTTGCTGGCCATCACCTTCCCTAGGCAGCCCTTCCACAGCCCCACAAGCACTGGCCCTCTGAGCTTCCTAGCCACAGCACAGTGGGGACATTCCTTCTCGGCACAGCCAGAGCCCAGCTCCGAAATTCACAACGTCCAGCCACTGCTCCCACACGAAAGGGGCTAGCACTGAAAGCTCTTGCTGGCCATCACCTTCCCTAGGCAGCCCTTCCACAGCCCCACAAGCACTGGCGCTCTGAGCTTCCTAGCCACAGCACAGTGGGGACGTTCCTTCTCAGTACAGCCAGAGCCCAGCTCAGAAATTCGAAACGTCCAGCCACTGCTCCCACACCAAAGGGGCTAGCACTGAAAGCTCTTGCTGGCCATCACCTTCCCTAGGCAGCCCTTCCACAGCCCCACAAGCACTGGCGCCCTGAGCTTCCTAGCCACAGCACAGTGGGGACGTTCCTTCTCAGCACAGCCAGAGCCCACCTCAAAAATTCGAAACGTCCAGCCACTGCTCCCACACCAAAGGGGCTAGCACTGAAAGCTCTTGCTGGCCCTCACCTGCCCTAGGCAGCCCTTCCACAGCCCCACAAGCACTGGCCCTCTGAGCTTCCTAGCCACAGCACAGTGGGGACGTTCCTTCTCAGCACAGCCAGAGCCCAGCTCCGAAATTCGAAACGTCCAGCCACTGCTCCCACACCAAAGGGGCTAGCACTGAAAGCTCTTGCTGGCCAGCACCTGACCTAGGCAGCCCTTCCACAGCCCCACAAGCACTGGCCCTCTGAGCTTCCTAGCCACAGCACAGTGGGGACATTCCTTCTCAGCACAGCCAGAGCCCAGCTCCGAAATTCAAAACGTCCAGCCACTGCTCCCACACCAAAGGGGCTAGCACTGAAAGCTCTTGCTGGCCATCACCTTCCCTAGGCAGCCCTTCCACAGCCCCACAAGCACTGGCGCCCTGAGCTTCCTAGCCACAGCACAGTGGGGACGTTCCTTCTCAGCACAGCCAGAGCCCAGCTCCCAAATTGGAAACGTCCAGCCACTGCTCCCACACCAAAGGGGCTAGCACTGAAAGCTCTTGCTGGCCCTCACCTTCCCTAGGCAGCCCTTCCACAGCCCCACAAGCACTGGCGCCCTGAGCTTCCTAGCCACAGCACAGTGGGGACGTTCCTTCTCAGCACAGCCAGAGCCCACCTCAAAAATTCGAAATGTCCAGCCACTCCTCCCACACCAAAGGGGCTAGCACTGAAAGCTCTTGCTGGCCATCACCTTCCCTAGGCAGCCATTCCATAGCCCCACAGCACTGGCGCCCTGAGCTTCCTAGCCACAGCACAGTGGGGACATTCCTTCTCAGCACAGCCAGAGCCCACCTCAAAAATTCGAAACGTCCAGCCACTGCTCCCACACCAAAGGGGCTAGCACTGAAAGCTCTTGCTGGCCATCACCTTCCCTAGGCAGCCCTTCCACAGCCCCACAAGCACTGGCCCTCTGAGCTTCCTAGCCACAGCACAGTGGGGACATTCCTTCTCGGCACAGCCAGAGCCCAGCTCCCAAATAGGAAACGTCCAGCCACTGCTCCCACACCAAAGGGGCTAGCACTGAAAGCTCTTGCTGGCCATCACCTTCCCTAGGCAGCCCTTCCACAGCCCCACAAGCACTGGCGCCCTGAGCTTCCTAGCCACAGCACAGTGGGGACGTTCCTTCTCAGCACAGCCAGAGCCCACCTCAGAAATTCGAAACGTCCAGCCATTGCTCCCACACCAAAGGGGCTAGCACTGAAAGCTCTTGCTGGCCATCACCTTCCCTAGGCAGCCCTTCCACAGCCCCACAAGCACTGGCGCTCTGAGCTTCCTAGCCACAGCACAGTGGGGACGTTCCTTCTCGGCACAGCCAGAGCCTAGCTCCCAAATAGGAAACGTCCAGCCACTGCTCCCACACCAAAGGGGCTAGCACTGAAAGCTCTTGCTGGCCATCACCTTCCCTAGGCAGCCCTTCCACAGCCCCAGAAGCACTGGCCCTCTGAGCTTCCTAGCCACAGCACAGTGGGGACATTCCTTCTCGGCACAGCCAGAGCCCAGCTCCCAAATCGGAAACGTCCAGCCACTGCTCCCACATCAAAGGGGCTAGCACTGAAAGCTCTTGCTGGCCCTCACCTTCCCTAGGCAGCCCTTCCACAGCCCCACAAGCACTGGCCCTCTCAGCTTCCTAGCCACAGCACAGTGGGGACGTTCCTTCTCAGCACAGCCAGAGCCCAGCTCCCAAATCGGAAACGTCCAGCCACTGCTCCCACACCAAAGGGGCTAGCACTGAAAGCTCTTGCTGGCCAGCACCTTCCCTAGGCAGCCCTTCCACAGCCCCACAAGCCCTGGCCCTCTGAGCTTCCTAGCCACAGCACAGTGGGGACGTTCCTTCTCAGCACAACCAGAGCCCAGCTCCGAAATTCGAAACGTCTAGCCACTGCTCCCACACGAAAGGGGCTAGCACTGAAAGCTCTTGCTGGCCAGCACCTTCCCTAGGCAGCCCTTCCACAGCCCCACAAGCACTGGCCCTCTGAGCTTCCTAGCCACAGCACAGTGGGGATGTTCCTTCTCAGCACAGCCAGAGCCTAGCTCCCAAATAGGAAACGTCCAGCCACTGCTCCCACACCAAAGGGGCTAGCACTGAAAGCTCTTGCTGGCCATCACCTGCCCTAGGCAGCCCTTCCACAGCCCCACAAGCACTGGCCCTCTGAGCTTCCTAGCCACAGCACAGTGGGGACGTTCCTTCTCAGCACAGCCAGAGCCCACCTAAAAAATTCGAAATGTCCAGCCACTGCTCCCACACCAAAGGGGCTAGCACTGAAAGCTCTTGCTGGCCAGCACCTGCCCTAGGCAGCCCTTCCACAGCCCCACAAGCACTGGCCCTCTGAGCTTCCTAGCCACAGCACAGTGGGGACGTTCCTTCTCAGCACAGCCAGAGCCCAGCTCCGAAATTCGAAACGTCCAGCCACTGCTCCCACACCAAAGGGGCTAGCACTGAAAGCTCTTGCTGGCCATCACCTGCCCTAGGCAGCCCTTCCACAGCCCCACAAGCACTGGCCCTCTGAGCTTCCTAGCCACAGCACAGTGGGGACATTCCTTCTCGGCACAGCCAGAGCCCAGCTCCGAAATTCAAAACGTCCAGCCACTGCTCCCACACCAAAGGGGCTAGCACTGAAAGCTCTTGCTGGCCATCACCTTCCCTAGGCAGCCCTTCCACAGCCCCACAAGCACTGGCCCTCTGAGCTTCCTAGCCACAGCACAGTGGGGACGTTCCTTCTCAGCACAGCCACAGCCCAGCTCCCAAATAGGAAACGTCCAGCCACTGCTCCCACACCAAAGGGGCTAGCACTGAAAGCTCTTGCTGGCCAGCACTTTCCCTAGGCAGCCCTTCCACAGCCCCACAAGCACTGGCGCCCTGAGCTTCCTAGCCACAGCACAGTGGGGACGTTCCTTCTCAGCACAGCCAGAGCCCACCTTAAAAATTCGAAACGTCCAGCCACTGCTCCCACACCAAAGGGGCTAGCACTGAAAGCTCTTGCTGGCCATCACCTGCCCTAGGCAGCCCTTCCACAGCCCCACAAGCACTGGCCCTCTGAGCTTCCTAGCCACAGCACAGTGGGGACATTCCTTCTCGGCACAGCCAGAGCCTAGCTCCCAAAGAGGAAACGTCCAGCCACTGCTCCCACACCAATGGCGCTAGCACTTAAAGCTCTTGCTGGCCATCACCTGCCCTAGGCAGCCCTTCCACAGCCCCACAAGCACTGGCGCCCTGACCTTCCTAGCCACAGCACAGTGGGGACGTTCCTTCTCAGCACAGCCAGAGCCCACCTCAAAAATTCGAAACGTCCAGCCACTGCTCCCACACCAAAGGGGCTAGCACTGAAAGCTCTTGCTGGCCATCACCTTCCCTAGGCAGCCCTTCCACAGCCCCACAAGCACTGGCCCTCTGAGCTTCCTAGCCACAGCACAGTGGGGACATTCCTTCTCGGCACAGCCAGAGCCCAGCTCCCAAATCGGAAACGTCCAGCCACTGCTCCCACACCAAAGGGGCTAGCACTGAAAGCTCTTGCTGGCCCTCACCTTCCCTAGGCAGCCCTTCCACAGCCCCACAAGCACTGGCGCCCTGAGCTTCCTAGCCACAGCACAGTGGGGACGTTCCTTCTCAGCACAGCCAGAGCCCAGCTCCCAAATCGGAAACGTCCAGCCACTGCTCCCACACCAAAGGGGCTAGCACTGAAAGCTCTTGATGGCCAGCACCTGCCCTAGGCAGCCCTTCCACAGCCCCACAAGCCCTGGCCCTCTGAGCTTCCTAGCCACAGCACAGTGGGGACGTTCCTTCTCAGCACAGCCAGAGCCCAGCTCCGAAATTCGAAACGTCCAGCCATTGCTCCCACACCAAAGGGGCTAGCACTGAAAGCTCTTGCTGGCCCTCACATGCCCTAGGCAGCCCTTCCACAGCCCCACAAGCACTGGCGCCCTGAGCTTCCTAGCCACAGCACAGTGGGGACGTTCCTTCTCAGCACAGCCAGAGCCCACCTCAAAAATTCGAAATGTCCAGCCACTGCTCCCACACCAAAGGGGCTAGCACTGAAAGCTCTTGCTGGCCATCACCTGCCCTAGGCAGCCCTTCCATAGCCCCACAGCACTGGCGCCCTGAGCTTCCTAGCCACAGCACAGTGGGGACGTTCCTTCTCAGCACAGCCAGAGCCCACCTCAAAAATTCGAAACGTCCAGCCACTGCTCCCACACCAAAGGGGCTAGCACTGAAAGCTCTTGCTGGCCATCACCTTCCCTAGGCAGCCCTTCCACAGCCCCACAAGCACTGGCCCTCTGAGCTTCCTAGCCACAGCACAGTGGGGACGTTCCTTCTCAGCACAGCCAGAGCCCAGCTCAGAAATTCGAAACGTCCAGCCACTGCTCCCACACCAAAGGGGCTAGCACTGAAAGCTCTTGCTGGCCAGCACCTTCCCTAGGCAGCCCTTCCACAGCCCCACAAGCACTGGCGCCCTGAGCTTCCTAGCCACAGCACAGTGGGGACGTTCCTTCTCAGCACAGCCAGAGCCCACCTCAAAAATTCGAAACGTCCAGCCATTGCTCCCACACCAAAGGGGCTAGCACTGAAAGCTCTTGCTGGCCATCACCTTCCCTAGGCAGCCATTCCATAGCCCCACAGACACTGGCCCTCTGAGCTTCCTAGGCACAGCACAGTGGGGATGTTCCTTCTCAGTACAGCCAGAGCCTAGCTCCCAAATAGGAAACGTCCAGCCACTGCTCCCACACCAAAGGGGCTAGCACTGAAAGCTCTTGCTGGCCAGCACTTTCCCTAGGCAGCCCTTCCACAGATCCACAAGCACTGGCCCTCTGAGCTTCCTAGCCACAGCACAGTGCGGACGTTCCTTCTCAGTACAGCCAGAGCCCAGCTCCCAAATCGGAAACGTCCAGCCACTGCTCCCACACCAAAGGGGCTAGCACTGAAAGCTCTTGCTGGCCATCACCTTCCCTAGGCAGCCCTTCCACAGCCCCACAAGCACTGGCGCCCTGAGCTTCCTAGCCACAGCACAGTGGGGACGTTCCTTCTCAGCACAGCCAGAGCCCACCTCAAAAATTCGAAACGTCCAGCCACTGCTCCCACACCAAAGGGGCTAGCACTGAAAGCTCTTGCTGGCCATCACCTTCCCTAGGCAGCCCTTCCACAGCCCCACAAGCACTGGCCCTCTGAGCTTCCTAGCCACAGCACAGTGGGGACGTTCCTTCTCAGCACAGCCAGAGCCCAGCTCCCAAATCGGAAACGTCCAGCCACTGCTCCCACACCAAAGGGGCTAGCACTGAAAGCTCTTGATGGCCAGCACCTGCCCTAGGCAGCCCTTCCACAGCCCCACAAGCCCTGGCCCTCTGAGCTTCCTAGCCACAGCACAGTGGGGACGTTCCTTCTCAGCACAGCCAGAGCCCAGCTCCGAAATTCGAAACGTCTAGCCACTGCTCCCACACGAAAGGGGCTAGCACTGAAAGCTCTTGCTGGCCCTCACATGCCCTAGGCAGCCCTTCCACAGCCCCACAAGCACTGGCGCCCTGAGCTTCCTAGCCACAGCACAGTGGGGACGTTCCTTCTCAGCACAGCCAGAGCCCACCTCAAAAATTCGAAATGTCCAGCCACTGCTCCCACACCAAAGGGGCTAGCACTGAAAGCTCTTGCTGGCCATCACCTTCCCTAGGCAGCCATTCCATAGCCCCACAGCACTGGCGCCCTGAGCTTCCTAGCCACAGCACAGTGGGGACATTCCTTCTCAGCACAGCCAGAGCCCACCTCAAAAATTCGAAACGTCCAGCCACTGCTCCCACACCAAAGGGGCTAGCACTGAAAGCTCTTGCTGGCCATCACCTTCCCTAGGCAGCCCTTCCACAGCCCCACAAGCACTGGCCCTCTGAGCTTCCTAGCCACAGCACAGTGGGGACATTCCTTCTCGGCACAGCCAGAGCCCAGCTCCCAAATAGGAAACGTCCAGCCACTGCTCCCACACCAAAGGGGCTAGCACTGAAAGCTCTTGCTGGCCATCACCTTCCCTAGGCAGCCCTTCCACAGCCCCACAAGCACTGGCGCCCTGAGCTTCCTAGCCACAGCACAGTGGGGACATTCCTTCTCAGCACAGCCAGAGCCCACCTCAGAAATTCGAAACGTCCAGCCATTGCTCCCACACCAAAGGGGCTAGCACTGAAAGCTCTTGCTGGCCATCACCTTCCCTAGGCAGCCCTTCCACAGCCCCACAAGCACTGGCGCTCTGAGCTTCCTAGCCACAGCACAGTGGGGACGTTCCTTCTCGGCACAGCCAGAGCCTAGCTCCCAAATAGGAAACGTCCAGCCACTGCTCCCACACCAAAGGGGCTAGCACTGAAAGCTCTTGCTGGCCATCACCTTCCCTAGGCAGCCCTTCCACAGCCCCAGAAGCACTGGCCCTCTGAGCTTCCTAGCCACAGCACAGTGGGGACATTCCTTCTCGGCACAGCCAGAGCCCAGCTCCCAAATCGGAAACGTCCAGCCACTGCTCCCACATCAAAGGGGCTAGCACTGAAAGCTCTTGCTGGCCCTCACCTTCCCTAGGCAGCCCTTCCACAGCCCCACAAGCACTGGCCCTCTGAGCTTCCTAGCCACAGCACAGTGGGGACGTTCCTTCTCAGCACAGCCAGAGCCCAGCTCCCAAATCGGAAACGTCCAGCCACTGCTCCCACACCAAAGGGGCTAGCACTGAAAGCTCTTGCTGGCCAGCACCTTCCCTAGGCAGCCCTTCCACAGCCCCACAAGCCCTGGCCCTCTGAGCTTCCTAGCCACAGCACAGTGGGGACGTTCCTTCTCAGCACAACCAGAGCCCAGCTCCGAAATTCGAAACGTCTAGCCACTGCTCCCACACGAAAGGGGCTAGCACTGAAAGCTCTTGCTGGCCAGCACCTTCCCTAGGCAGCCCTTCCACAGCCCCACAGACACTGGCCCTCTGAGCTTCCTAGCCACAGCACAGTGGGGACGTTCCTTCTCAGCACAGCCAGAGCCCACCTAAAAAATTC
The DNA here is from genome assembly GCF_965638725.1 of Aptenodytes patagonicus. NCBI lineage: Eukaryota > Metazoa > Chordata > Aves > Sphenisciformes > Spheniscidae > Aptenodytes > Aptenodytes patagonicus. Next base: position 295,934 of record NW_027472006.1, read on the forward strand.
GAAATGTCCAGCCACTGCTCCCACACCAAAGGGGCTAGCACTGAAAGCTCTTGCTGGCCAGCACCTGCCCTAGGCAGCCCTTCCACAGCCCCACAAGCACTGGCCCTCTGAGCTTCCTAGCCACAGCACAGTGGGGACGTTCCTTCTCAGCACAGCCAGAGCCCAGCTCCGAAATTCGAAACGTCCAGCCACTGCTCCCACACCAAAGGGGCTAGCACTGAAAGCTCTTGCTGGCCATCACCTGCCCTAGGCAGCCCTTCCACAGCCCCACAAGCACTGGCCCTCTGAGCTTCCTAGCCACAGCACAGTGGGGACATTCCTTCTCGGCACAGCCAGAGCCCAGCTCCGAAATTCAAAACGTCCAGCCACTGCTCCCACACCAAAGGGGCTAGCACTGAAAGCTCTTGCTGGCCATCACCTGCCCTAGGCAGCCCTTCCACAGCCCCACAAGCACTGGCCCTCTGAGCTTCCTAGCCACAGCACAGTGGGGACGTTCCTTCTCAGCACAGCCAGAGCCCACCTCAAAAATTCGAAACGTCCAGCCATTGCTCCCACACCAAAGGGGCTAGCACTGAAAGCTCTTGCTGGCCATCACCTTCCCTAGGCAGCCATTCCATAGCCCCACAGACACTGGCCCTCTGAGCTTCCTAGCCACAGCACAGTGGGGATGTTCCTTCTCAGCACAGCCAGAGCCTAGCTCCCAAATAGGAAACGTCCAGCCACTGCTCCCACACCAAAGGGGCTAGCACTGAAAGCTCTTGCTGGCCAGCACTTTCCCTAGGCAGCCCTTCCACAGCCCCACAAGCACTGGCCCTCTGAGCTTCCTAGCCACAGCACAGTGGGGACGTTCCTTCTCAGCACAGCCAGAGCCCACCTAAAAAATTCGAAATGTCCAGCCACTGCTCCCACACCAAAGGGGCTAGCACTGAAAGCTCTTGCTGGCCAGCACCTGCCCTAGGCAGCCCTTCCACAGCCCCACAAGCACTGGCCCTCTGAGCTTCCTAGCCACAGCACAGTGGGGACGTTCCTTCTCAGCACAGCCAGAGCCCAGCTCCGAAATTCGAAACGTCCAGCCACTGCTCCCACACCAAAGGGGCTAGCACTGAAAGCTCTTGCTGGCCATCACCTGCCCTAGGCAGCCCTTCCACAGCCCCACAAGCACTGGCCCTCTGAGCTTCCTAGCCACAGCACAGTGGGGACATTCCTTCTCGGCACAGCCAGAGCCCAGCTCCGAAATTCAAAACGTCCAGCCACTGCTCCCACACCAAAGGGGCTAGCACTGAAAGCTCTTGCTGGCCATCACCTTCCCTAGGCAGCCCTTCCACAGCCCCACAAGCACTGGCCCTCTGAGCTTCCTAGCCACAGCACAGTGGGGACATTCCTTCTCGGCACAGCCAGAGCCCAGCTCCGAAATTCACAACGTCCAGCCACTGCTCCCACACGAAAGGGGCTAGCACTGAAAGCTCTTGCTGGCCATCACCTTCCCTAGGCAGCCCTTCCACAGCCCCACAAGCACTGGCGCTCTGAGCTTCCTAGCCACAGCACAGTGGGGACGTTCCTTCTCAGTACAGCCAGAGCCCAGCTCAGAAATTCGAAACGTCCAGCCACTGCTCCCACACCAAAGGGGCTAGCACTGAAAGCTCTTGCTGGCCATCACCTTCCCTAGGCAGCCCTTCCACAGCCCCACAAGCACTGGCGCCCTGAGCTTCCTAGCCACAGCACAGTGGGGACGTTCCTTCTCAGCACAGCCAGAGCCCACCTCAAAAATTCGAAACGTCCAGCCACTGCTCCCACACCAAAGGGGCTAGCACTGAAAGCTCTTGCTGGCCCTCACCTTCCCTAGGCAGCCCTTCCACAGCCCCACAAGCACTGGCCCTCTGAGCTTCCTAGCCACAGCACAGTGGGGACGTTCCTTCTCAGCACAGCCAGAGCCCAGCTCCGAAATTCAAAACGTCCAGCCACTGCTCCCACACCAAAGGGGCTAGCACTGAAAGCTCTTGCTGGCCAGCACCTGACCTAGGCAGCCCTTCCACAGCCCCACAAGCACTGGCCCTCTGAGCTTCCTAGCCACAGCACAGTGGGGACATTCCTTCTCAGCACAGCCAGAGCCCAGCTCCGAAATTCAAAACGTCCAGCCACTGCTCCCACACCAAAGGGGCTAGCACTGAAAGCTCTTGCTGGCCAGCACCTGACCTAGGCAGCCCTTCCACAGCCCCACAAGCACTGGCCCTCTGAGCTTCCTAGCCACAGCACAGTGGGGACGTTCCTTCTCAGCACAGCCAGAGCCCAGCTCCCAAATTGGAAACGTCCAGCCACTGCTCCCACACCAAAGGGGCTAGCACTGAAAGCTCTTGCTGGCCCTCACCTTCCCTAGGCAGCCCTTCCACAGCCCCACAAGCACTGGCGCCCTGAGCTTCCTAGCCACAGCACAGTGGGGACGTTCCTTCTCAGCACAGCCAGAGCCCACCTCAAAAATTCGAAATGTCCAGCCACTCCTCCCACACCAAAGGGGCTAGCACTGAAAGCTCTTGCTGGCCATCACCTTCCCTAGGCAGCCATTCCATAGCCCCACAGCACTGGCGCCCTGAGCTTCCTAGCCACAGCACAGTGGGGACATTCCTTCTCAGCACAGCCAGAGCCCACCTCAAAAATTCGAAACGTCCAGCCACTGCTCCCACACCAAAGGGGCTAGCACTGAAAGCTCTTGCTGGCCATCACCTTCCCTAGGCAGCCCTTCCACAGCCCCACAAGCACTGGCCCTCTGAGCTTCCTAGCCACAGCACAGTGGGGACATTCCTTCTCGGCACAGCCAGAGCCCAGCTCCCAAATAGGAAACGTCCAGCCACTGCTCCCACACCAAAGGGGCTAGCACTGAAAGCTCTTGCTGGCCATCACCTTCCCTAGGCAGCCCTTCCACAGCCCCACAAGCACTGGCGCCCTGAGCTTCCTAGCCACAGCACAGTGGGGACGTTCCTTCTCAGCACAGCCAGAGCCCACCTCAGAAATTCGAAACGTCCAGCCATTGCTCCCACACCAAAGGGGCTAGCACTGAAAGCTCTTGCTGGCCATCACCTTCCCTAGGCAGCCCTTCCACAGCCCCACAAGCACTGGCGCTCTGAGCTTCCTAGCCACAGCACAGTGGGGACGTTCCTTCTCGGCACAGCCAGAGCCTAGCTCCCAAATAGGAAACGTCCAGCCACTGCTCCCACACCAAAGGGGCTAGCACTGAAAGCTCTTGCTGGCCATCACCTTCCCTAGGCAGCCCTTCCACAGCCCCAGAAGCACTGGCCCTCTGAGCTTCCTAGCCACAGCACAGTGGGGACATTCCTTCTCGGCACAGCCAGAGCCCAGCTCCCAAATCGGAAACGTCCAGCCACTGCTCCCACATCAAAGGGGCTAGCACTGAAAGCTCTTGCTGGCCCTCACCTTCCCTAGGCAGCCCTTCCACAGCCCCACAAGCACTGGCCCTCTCAGCTTCCTAGCCACAGCACAGTGGGGACGTTCCTTCTCAGCACAGCCAGAGCCCAGCTCCCAAATCGGAAACGTCCAGCCACTGCTCCCACACCAAAGGGGCTAGCACTGAAAGCTCTTGCTGGCCAGCACCTTCCCTAGGCAGCCCTTCCACAGCCCCACAAGCCCTGGCCCTCTGAGCTTCCTAGCCACAGCACAGTGGGGACGTTCCTTCTCAGCACAACCAGAGCCCAGCTCCGAAATTCGAAACGTCTAGCCACTGCTCCCACACGAAAGGGGCTAGCACTGAAAGCTCTTGCTGGCCAGCACCTTCCCTAGGCAGCCCTTCCACAGCCCCACAAGCACTGGCCCTCTGAGCTTCCTAGCCACAGCACAGTGGGGATGTTCCTTCTCAGCACAGCCAGAGCCTAGCTCCCAAATAGGAAACGTCCAGCCACTGCTCCCACACCAAAGGGGCTAGCACTGAAAGCTCTTGCTGGCCATCACCTGCCCTAGGCAGCCCTTCCACAGCCCCACAAGCACTGGCCCTCTGAGCTTCCTAGCCACAGCACAGTGGGGACGTTCCTTCTCAGCACAGCCAGAGCCCACCTAAAAAA